>NC_072735.1:28662782-29262782 GCF_026930045.1 Uloborus diversus
TACTGTGCAAAATCTTTCGTGACCAAAACCTACGAATTAAATTTTTATCACAAAAAAAGCAGCTTTGCAGCATAATACATTGACAGTCAGACAATTCGCCCCATGCCATCAGGTAACATCACCAAACTTGTTCTAATAAGTAAAAAGTATTTGAAACTAACTAAATTAATGCAAGTCATTACAAATTATAATATGAGCAGCGAAATGAAAAGTCAAAATCAATTTTATTCTTGAAAAATAAAAATGTAGGAGGATAAAAATTAAAAATGTTTTAAATTGCACTGAAAAGTATCACTCTTATATTTCACTTTGCTATAAAGCTGTAATTGCCTCAAAAAATTCGTTGAAAATGGCTCTATTTATGCGTAATACTTATTTATACACACACACTCTTGAAAAAGTCGGCACATGTGCACCTTGTTGCTGAAATCGTGAAATACAGTTACTGGGGTGTTTTACCAGACGGGGCGTGATACCCCAACTTGATCTAAAAAATTCTGAAATTTACATAGTATTCCAAACTGCATTACTCGTGCTTTCATAACTACCGTTAAAAATTTTGTGACTTAAAATTTAACAGATGAATATTCAGTTTGTCTATTATTCTTTGTTTTTCATGCATGCACTTCCTTTATAGCGGTCATTAAACTTTTTGAGAATTTCATTATGAAAATCAAAAGCATAATAATTCGCTTCCTTAAAAATATTGCCCTTAGTGTTTCTTAATTTAACATTCGTAAACCGATAAACTTAGACATATCTTGAAATATCTGAAGCCGAAAAAATGATGTGCCCAATTCAGTGGCAAGCATGTCATATTTTTGTTTTCTGCTGCATTGTTCTTGAAAAAAATACCGCTGTTGTGGTAAAAGAGGCCTAATCAGCTGGTAGTCATAAATGGTAAGTTTTCAAACCTACCGAAAATATGTAGAGATCTTCAAAAACAAAATTAGTGTGAGCGCAGCAGAAATTACTTGTCAATCTACAGACGAACCAAATCAGGCTGTGAGAAGCAAAGGGATGCAACTGCCGAAATCAAAAAATTTGAGATAACTAGTACAAATGGTAGGTAAACCCTCCTCTCTGCTTTGGGGCAAAAGATAGTACTAGTAGGTGCTGCTATACAGCAAGATTTAGAAAAAAAATTTCTAGGATCGGAACTTAAAATGCGTTTTGCTCAAAACTTAAAATCGTCTACAGTGAAACGTGTATAAGTTGACCATTTGGGGTGCACTAATTTAGTGGTCAACTTAAACAGGTGGTCAACTTATAGAGGTTGAATTATAGGGTATAGATCTAATTCTGTGCCTGAAAATAGCGGTCAACTTAGACAGGTGGTCAACTTACGAGGGTAGTCACCTTTACAGGTTTTACTGTACTTACATTTTAAGTTTCCAGTAAAACTTTAAATATAATGAACTTACTTCAAGTGGACTTGAAAATGTCCACTTACATCCCTTACTTCTCATTTACCTCAAATAACCTTTTTTATTTGACCACGGGCACTACTAGTTTAACCTGGGGTACCACCAGCTTAAGGGAAAAAATGAAGGTTAAGGGAAAGTGTTAGGAACATTTTATAAAGAAAGCGAATAATAAAGCAAATAATAATTGTTCAAATAATTCAGTTGAAGACATTTTTTGGTAAATCAATCAGACTCACGTATGTTTTCAAGTAAAAAGTTAATAAACATGAAGTGCCCTTCTCAGTCAAAATTATTACCATGTAATGATAATTCTCTAGTATTATATTTTCAACCATATTTTTAATGTCTTTTAATTCTTAAATTTAATTATTTTATTTCTATTTAACACAAACTGCCGAATGGCAACACGTAATTAAAAAAAGTGAAAAAGACGCACGAGATCGTGTTCCACGAATTTTGGTCTTGAGAAAATAAAAATGACGACTTCTTGAAGTATATGTGATGTAAATAAAGTTTTGTCGATTCTTTTAAAATAATGGAGTCAAATTCTTATACAAAATTAGGGTGTTGTTATAAACCTTCACAACACTCTCAGTGGTGACCCACGTTTTGGACAAGAAAAATAGGAAAAGAAAAAGAAGACGGACAATGCTTTATTCTATGGTATGCTCTTCACTTAAAGTCATTCACTTGAAGGGAAATGCTCTGGCCTAAATTTTATTTTCGTGTAAAGATAAATTTTATCTTTGGCTAATTTTTCTTTGTTTTAATTTAATTGCATTTGTTTATTTTACTTGTAAATTCTCAGTTAAATTTTAAATGTCGGTAGAAAGTTTAGATAATGTTGAATTTACCAATAATACTGTACAAAGTGACTCAGTTTTGAGAGTTGCAACCAGATTACCTCCACTATGGAAAAGTAATATAACAGTTTGGTTTATTCAAGTGGAGGCCTAGTTTCAATGTTTCACGTATAACAAATGATGAGACGAAGTATAACTACTTGTTATCCGCCATTGACGCAGATACACTTAGCGCTGTTACGGATTTAATTATAGCTCCTCCAGAGGGCAATAAATATCAAGCTTAAAAGTAGATTAGTTAAAGAGTTTTCCGATTCGCAATCAAGCCAAATACGGAAACTTTTGTGTGAACTTACATTAGGTGATAATAAACCATCTGTTTTACTTCGGCAAATGAAAGAACTTTCACGAAATTCAATTACTGACGAATTTTTAAAAACCATTTGGTTAGAGCGTTTGCCAACACATATTCAAGCCATTTTATCAGCATCATCTTCAGAGTTGACTGAACTGTCCATTTTAGCTGATAAAATTCATGAAATAAAAATGGAGCCATCAGTTTGCAAAATTTCAGAAACACTAAAACATAGTGAACAAACGACGCAAATATCAAATTTGCAAAAATCAAATTGAGCATTTAACCATGCGAGTTTTCTGAATTAACTAAAATGGTATCAAAACGTTCATTTTCAAGAGGTCGTAGTAATCATAGATATAGGTCCCAATCTAGGAGTAGACGAGTTCCAACACCCTCAGATAATCAAAATACATCTGAGTTTTGTTTTTATCATGAAAAATTCGGCGATAAAGCATTTAAAATGTCGCCAACCATGCAGTTATGATGCAGTTCAAAAAAACTTGCCATAGCTGCTATGTCTAATAACGATATTTACCCTGACATAGCAGCACATAAACAGTGTAGATTACACATAATGGATAAAAGTACGGATTAAATTTTTTGGTTGATAGTGGCAGTGATATTTCTTGCATTCCTGCCCATTTTTCATTCAAAGCAAAAACTCCCATCACTTACGTGTATGCTGCGAACGATTCAAAAATAGCTGTGTGCGACCACAAGGTGTTAAATATCAACATGGGATTGCGTAGAATATATCAGTGGCCATTTGTTATAGCAAATGTTTCTTGCCCAATTCTAGGAGCAGATTTTTTACAAAATTTTTCACTACTAGTAGATTTAAAGAAGTCGAGATTGATTCAGTCACTGGTTTGACAACGAAGGGAGAGTTAACTAAAACTCAAAATAGTGGAATTAAATTAGTCTCGGATAATATGGTGTACAAAGAATTATTTAAAAATTTTCCCGAGTTATTGAATCCTATCCCAAATTTCAAAAAACCTGTCAGTCACGATACTGTCCATTATATAGAAACAAAAGGACCGCCTTTATTTTCTAAGCCCCGACGTTTACATCCAAAGGTATTAATCGAAGTTAAAAAAGAATTTCAATACCTTATGGATCAAGGAATATGCCGTCCTTCAAAATCTCCTTAGGCTTCTCCTATTCACGTGGTACCAAAAGCGGATGGATCTTACCGTATTTGTGGTGATTATCGAAGGTTAAATTCGGTCACTGTGCCTGACCGTTACCCTGTGCCACACATACACGATGTAACGAACATTTTACACGGCAAGAAAATTTTCTCTAAACTCGATATTGTTAGGGCATATTTTCACATTCCAGTTTTCAAAGATGATATTCAAAAAACTGCAGTTACCACACCGTTTGGTAGTTTTGAGTTCTCATATTTAAATTTCGGTTTAAAATATGCAGCAAATACGTTCCAAAGATTTATTAACGAGGCACTTTCAAATGTAGACTTCGCTGTTGCTTATTTAGACGACATACTAATTTTTCCGAAAATGAAACGGAACACTTAGAACACATGAAAATTGTATTAGGTAGGCTTGCCAAATATGGTTTAAATGTGAATATTTCCAAAAGTGTTTTTGCTCAAACTGAAGTATCATTTTTAGGACATGATATTTCTTTTGAAGGAATAAATCTTTAAAATCAAAAGTTGAAACCATTCAAAATTATCCTAAGCCAAAAACAATATCAGAGCTTCGACGATTCATTGGATTAATAAATTATTTTAGAAGATTTGTTAAACATGCAGCAAGACTGCTTACCCCTTTAACAGATCAAATAAGAGGTTCTAAAAAGAATGATAGCACTCCTATTGAATGGTCTCCAATTTTGAATGACGCATTTGAGAAAGCTAAACAAAGTTTGATTGGCGCTGCATTGGTCTTTCCCTCGCAGGATGGGCAGTTAGCATTACACACTGATGCTAGTGATTTCTCCATTGGTTCAACCTTAAGTCTGCAGACTGAAGAAGGGTTGAAACCAATAGCATTTTTTTCAAAAAAACTGAATACTGCTCAGTTAAAATACTCGGTTTTCGATAGGGAATTATTAGCCATTTATGAATCAGTAAAATATTTTCGACATTTCATCGAGGCGAAAGAATGTATAATATACACTGATCACAAACCAATAAAATTTGCTTTTCAAAAGAAACGAGACACCTACACAAATAGGCAAAAGTAGATGGTTATCCTTTATCTCTGAGTTTACAACTGACATTGAATATTTGCAAGGTAGCTCAAATGAAGCAGCCGATGCCCTTTCTCGAATAAGTACAATTAAATTTCCTACTTCGCTAGATTACGCTAAGTTAGGTGTTGAACAAAAATCTGACTTAGAACTTAAATCTGCTTTGGAAAATAAGGAATCTAATTTAGTATTAAAATTACTTACTATGCCTGATTCAAAAACTGAAATATTTTGTGATATTTCTACAGGAAAAGCACGACCTTTTCTAAAAAAAAGTTTTCGTAAACAAGTTTTTTTTAAACCTACATAATTTAACACACCCAGGTATAAAAGGTTCGACTAAGCTTATTAAGCAGAAGATTTGTTTGGCCTTCAATGGCTACGGATATCAAAGTATGGGTTAAAGAGTGTTTAAACTGTCAAAGATCAAAGGTTTTCAGGCATCACTAAAACTGAAGAAGGAAAATTTGAATATTAACACATCTAGGTTTGCCCATATACACATTGATCTAATAGGACCACTACCAGAATCTGAAGGAAAGAATTACTGCTTAACGGTAATTGATAGGGCAACGCGATGGCCAGAAGCATATCCTATTTGTGATATGACAGCACCAACTGTCGCTAAGACGTTGATGTCTGAATGGATTTCAAGATTTGGTTGTCCAGAAAAAATTACATCAGATCAAGGTCGTCAATTTGAGTCTGAGCTATTTCGACAATTAACTCGATTCATTGGTGCCGAAAAGATAAGAACTTCACCATACCATCCTCAATCAAATGGTCTTATTGAGAACTGGCATCGACCATTAAAATGTGCTTTAAAAGCTCGACGAAATGAAAAATGGACCGAAGTTCTTCCCACCATACTCCTAGGATTCCGTGCAGCAATTAAAACGGATCTGAATGTTTCACCAGCCGAACTTGTTTATGGAACTTCACTGCGACTTCCAGGAGATTTTTTTCGATGAACATTCGGTTATAAAAAGCCCTGAAACTATGATACAGAAGCTAAGAGATATATTCACGATTTTGCTCCTTTACCGACAAAATCACATTCTAATATTAAGCCTTTCGTATCACAAGACTTAAAAACTTGCACCCATGTTTTTATCAGAAATGATGGGGTGCGGAAAAGTCTTCAGCCGCCATACAACGGACCTTATGCAGTCATCAAGCGCGGCGCGAAAGTGTTCAAAGTAATGATAAAAGGCAAAAATGTCACTGTGTCTGTAGATAGGCTAAAACCAGCATTTCTGTCTGCTGACAAAGACAATGTTAACCAACCAGAGGAAGAAATGCGTAAAAAAGATGAAGAAACTTCATATAGGACAAAATATGGACGAACAGTTCACTTCCCAAAGAATTATGGACATGTCATTTGTGGTTAATGCGTGACTTTCGGCAACGCATTTATTATCATCATTACTGGGAAGGGGGTACTGAAGTGCCCTTCTCAGTCAAAATTATTACCACGTAATGATAATTCTCTAGTATTATATTTTCAACCATATTTTTAATGTCTTTTAATTCTTAAATTTAATTATTTTATTTCTATTTAACACAAACTGCCGAATGGCAACACGTAATTAAAAAAAGTGAAAAAGACGCACGAGATCGTGTTCCACGAATTTTGGTCTTGAGAAAATAAAAATGACGACTTCTTGAAGTATATGTGATGTAAATAAAGTTTTGTCGATTCTTTTAAAATAATGGAGTCAAATTCTTATACAAAATTAGGGTGTTGTTATAAACCTTCACAACACTCTCAAACAGATTAATACATCTTGGGTGCTATTGATTATATTGATATTCTATTAAAATTTATATAAGAGCTTAATATTTCCGTATTTCCTGTAAAGATTACTGTATTTCATTTATTTCTATAATTTGCGCTTTGACGAAACATATCCATTCCTTTCCTTTCTAATAAATGTGGCTTGAAACACATCGTAACGACAATTCAAACACAATGACTACACAACATTAATATCATGAAATTGAAGTTCCCAAGTACTTTGGAATTTCTTAATGCTTTTATTCTATTAAGTTTCCCTGCATAAGCGTGTATCCCCAGATGCGCATATTAACTTAATTTAAATATTCAAATTTGTTTCAATTAGCTGCTGGATGCCTTTTTAACGGTAAACATTCGGAAGGATTAGCCGATATGCAAATTTTTCAATGTAAGCGTTATTCAAGGATGGTGTTTGGTATCTTGAGAACTTTTTTATTTCAATGATGTTAGCAATCCTTTATTGCTTTTTCTTAGAAAATCAATTAATGAAATTAAAGAACGTCTACACAAATGAAGATCGCTAAATGTTCCAGATCAGAAAATTTCTGGATTATTTTTCTCCTTCTTTAAAATAAGTTTATCATTTAATGCAGAAAGATAAGGAGATGAAGAAATAGTTAATTCTCTTGTGGTCTCAATATTTTAAAGAAATTTGTTTTAAAAATTGTATTATTTTATTGAAAAGGTACATCATATTTTAATCTAAATAACTTTTTTGTTCGCCTAGAGTGTATTAATAGTATTATTGCTAAAGTTAATCAAACTTTAGTACTAATACTATTAGTAACTCAACTCGGTTGAAGTCTATAGTTTTTGTTCACATAATAGTTTTGTTTAGCGTAACACCCCCGGTAATTGGAAAGTCACCAGTGATTGACACTTCCAACAAAAATTTCCTAAAATAAGATTCATAATCCAATCTTATAAAAGTAAAAGGCTATGTATCAACTGAATGTACATATACTTTAAAGATTATAACATCAATTCACGTTACAAAATGGTAGCAGTGCATGAGTAAGAGAAATAATTGTGGCTTGTGTCGAATCAGCCGTTTTTGTTGCAAAAGCTTCTTCTCGGGATTAAGGGAAGCATGCACATCAATCCATTAAAATCTGACTTAAAATTTATTTTAAATTTTGGTTGTCAGAAGTTTTGTTTTGTTGAAAGATGTTACTTTGAGAGGATAGAAGTAAATTTTTGTCTCTTTTTGGGTTTTTGAAGAAATGATGGATGTCATTTAGTGGTGCTTCAGTTTTGCTAGTCCCCAGTAATTGGCACATGTGCTTAGAGTCCTTAATATGTTGTGCAATTTGTCACTAGTTTGATTTCTAATACTTTTGCAGCAAAAATATTATATAGATTCTACTATTGATTTGAATTTTCCAGAATCTACTGTTAAATTTAAAAAATAAGAAAAAAAATATGTTTGGCCATCACAGTCAGACATCACGACTGTATTGAACTGTTCCGTTTTTTGTGGTCCCTTTGAATAATCGGTTTAATGTTCCTTTTTATGAGAAAACAGGTATAATTCTTAAAATCAAAACTGCATGCCGACTGATGAAACAGCAATGATCTCGATTTTTTTTTCATGTAACATTACAATTTTTTTCTTCTCTAAAATACGTTTTTAACGTCAAGATGTGTGATTTAACATTAATTTATGTAAAATTACCTACTTTAAATTAACATTAATTATGTTTCTTATGATGATGAAGTTTTTATGTAATCTAAAAGTGAAAAAGAAAGTGATTTTCCAGTTCTATTAACATGTGCCAATCACTGGATCACAAGGTGTCATACACTGGGGTATCAAGGGCTAATTACTAGTGATTTCGGTAACTTTTTATACATGTATTTTCATAAAAAATATCTATTCAAATATTTTTGCTTTTGGTGAATTGAGTAGATGCACAGATGTGCATTCTTTGATACAAAAATATTTACAAGTGAATATTTCTTTTTCAAGAAATGAAAACAGAGGTAAGTTTAAGGACAAACTCTTAAAGTGCAAATTACGGGGGTTGTTACCCTACATGAATTTGAACGAACTCAAATTGTGTAAAACTGAACTCGAATATTGTTTTTCAACGTATCATTTTCAGCTACAGCAGAATTATGAATGATGATAGCGTCACAATAAAACGTTATCAAATGTGTTATGAGGGTAATATTAAATTGAAGAAGTTGTTGTTTCTAGAATCAGCAATTTTTTGACAGGTGTTTACATATCGATAACATATAATGATGGATGGAACGGTTTCTCTCCTATGGGGAGGGGCAGAATTTTTCAGATATTCAGTAAGTTGGATATTAGTTTTTACTTTTAAAATGTAAGCTTTTTTAAAATTTATGTATAAATTTATTTAAAAATTGTGGCACCCGCACGGCTTTGCCCGTAGTAGAAAATTGAATGGTTTTTTGGTTCGCCTGTATATTTACATATAATGTATGATGAATTTTCCACCAATTTGCTTGCCCATGTAACGGTTCCGCGTTATGATAATTTTGTAATTTACTCGTTCATCTTATGATAATTTTGCTCGGAAAAATGTTCTTAGAATAGAAAAAGAACAAAATCGACCAAGCTACAAACTAATTCTGTGCCAAATTTCATCAAAATCGGCAGAACGGTCTAGGCGCTATGTACGTCACAGAGGTCCTGACAAACAGAGATCCTGACAGACAGAGATCCTGACAGACAGAGATAGATCCTGACAGAGAGAGAGAGTGATCCTGACAGACCGAGAGAGATCCGGACACAGAGACTTTTAGCTTTATTATTAGTAAAGATTCCGATTTGCTCTAAGTTTCTTTTTATATCCTTAAAAGTGCATGAAATAAACATGAACATATTAGCGCTTGATAAAGAAAATGTGATACATGGAGAGCTGCGATGTTTTCAACTTTCGAAAAAAGTTGGTATTTAGGGTTTGTGCACTAAAAGTTGACAGCATTTTAGGTTTAAAAATTGGAAACCTTAGTTTTTACAATTCAGTAAAATATATATATATATAATTGTAAAAATTACAGGTATTTATCTAATAAAGAGTAGTTCTTGTTTTAAAAACTGCTGAGACATTAATATGGAAAGGAAAATAATATTCGTTCTACCGTTTGTACCATTTTGGAAAAAGTTTTGCGGAATTTACTGTCACAGGTTCCTAGACAATATCCAAATAAAAAAAGGTAAAAATGCTAGCAATCTTTTTCAACCACAAGAATACGACTGAAAAATTCCGCTAAGTAAAAATAGAAACAGCTTCAGGATACAAGGATTTCTTCAAAGAAGAAAGAATGCTTTCGTAGAAAAGCCCGAATACACGCAAGAAGTATTTGAAACATCAATATATAGGAGGAAACTTTCTAAAGCATCAGTAATGTGATATATATATATATATATATATATATATATATATATATATATATATATTATTTTTATTATTTGCATTAAATCATCTTGTATTTAACGGCAAGATCATCTTCGACTTGATTAAGATGGTTCTAAAATTAGATCAATAACAAACCATCAGAATTCGTTTTCGTTTAGAAATTACATTTAATATGGGAAATACGTGCCCTCGTATGAAACTTGATGACATGTTGCTATGATATTACCTTGCTTTTGAGTCGTTGTTTTACAGGATAACTAATTTTCTTTGCTTCATCTTGTCATGTATATTTGTATATATTTATCAATACTTAAAACAAAATAAAGGGTGTCCCAAAATTAACGCAAGAGTTGAATTTGCCGCCATTTTTGCAGTAAATGGTTGGCAACCCTGAAAAAATAACAATTTGACAGCTGAGAGTTTAGGGTAATCAAAAATGGAGCGTTATACGATACAATAACGCGCTTTCATTATTGAACAATTGTTTCAAAAATAATGAAAGTTGAGGCTGTCAAGCAGTTACTGTTATTGGCGCTCGGTATCGCAACACGGTAACGCACGGGTGGTTGTGGGCTTGTTGACGTAGACCTTTGAATTCAAATAACCCCATAAGAAGAAATTAAAAAATGTTAAATCACACGATCTAGGGTGCCAATTCTGATCACCGAAATGAGAGAGTACGCGACTAGGAAATGCCTTATGCAGTAATTGAAATGTTTCACTCTCTCTAGATGTATGGTACAATAACACCCCATTTTTACTAACCCTAAACTCTCAACTGTCAAATTGTTCTTTTTTCATGGCTGCCAACAATTTATGGAAAAAATGATGGCAAATTCAAATCTTGCGTTAATTTTGGGACACCCTTTATTTTACATTTAAACAGCGCAAAATTTAGCTAAAGTATTAAATGTATTCTACATATGTTATTAATTGTAATGTCACACTCGTAGGTAGCACAAAGGTAAGTGTATATAACAACAACAAGAAATTTAAAAGAATCTTAACGATATAAACAGAAAAACCATTGTAAATAGGAGAAAGTTAAACAATATGAACGATAAAAAGGATAAAATGGGTAGTAACTGATACGTTTTCAAAGTACTGGAGCAGTTGGCATATCAGAGGCGTAGCTAGACCCGACTTTCGGGGGGGGGGTTCTTCTTATATATATATATATATATATATATATATATATATATATAATGTGTGTGTGTATGTAAATTTTTTTAGTATTAAAAAAATAAGAGGGAGGTGAATCTTACATACTTTGGAATGGGGTGCCACTATTCCGATACTTGTGTCAAACAAAACAAAAGAAAAGAATTTTTTATTTTTTTAATGTTATGGAAAATTCAACTTTTTTTTTCTTTTCCCTCCATTTAATTAAAAGTGAAATTTTCTTGCAACGTCTTGTAAAAACCAGTCTATCCAAATCAGGAGGAAATCAAATATCTGGTGAGCGTGTTCCGTTCATTTCAGTGTGACTGCTTAATTTAGAGGCTAACACACATCTACAAAAACTGGCATCCCTGAAAGCTAATAGATAATTCCATTTCCGCCTGTAAACTGGATGTTTAACTTTCAATCTCATCGGTGGTCAGACTATAAAGATATTATATTTATAAAGATATATCTATAAAGATATTTATTTTTAATTTTATTAGCTGCTTTAGAATTTACATAAATATCTATTTGAGAGAGCAACAGCAATTTTCGGGTATTATAAACAGAAGTCTTTTTATTTTCTACTTTTTAATCCGAACCAAGCTAATAGAAATAATCTAGATTCATCTCGTTTTTAAACATTTTATTCATGTAATGCTATGCAGTTTTTCTTTTGAATTAAAATAAAATTACCTTCAAAAGGGTCCGATGGGACTAACGCTGCTTTGCAGACTGTACTTCGTTTTCTTCAGACGACGTTAACTTTCTCTTTTTAGAGCAATCCTTTTCATGATTTTAATTTTTTTCTTTGAGTTGAAAAAAGCTTGTTATCGGTCTTGTTCGTTTCATTATGCAACAACTTTCACTTAGAATGTACTACTTTAAACAGACTGTACGTTTCCAAAAGAATACGCAGTAAATACTGGTTGAAGAAATAATGTGATTGCAATGGATATTCTGGTTAGCAAAGGTAGTTTTGACTATGACCTATGACACACACGAGACCAGACCAACAAAAACCTCTATCGTCTCGAATTCCGGTTATGCTATCATTTTCGGACTCGAAGCCCAATGATCTTCAAAGCAGCAAAAAAAACATTTTCTTCAACTCAGAAACAGAGGAATTGTTTTCAAGAGCTGAGGAGACAGTAAAAATGCGTTCCACGAATAGGCTTTCCAGGAAGATTAACCAAAGGACAATCGTTTCGCGCACTTTCTTGGAAGAAGAGTTAAGGGGTGAAATTCACAGGTTTGTTCATGTTTAAAGGTCATTCAAGTTAAAAGCCATTTCGCCCTGTTATCTGGATTAGTACTGTTCTTTGGTTGCTATCTTTCTTAAAATTGTGATTCCTTAGAAAACCGAAATGATAGGAGTAAAAAGAAAGTATACGTTTTTTTTTCCAAGTGACGAAAAAAGGAAAATCGTAGACTCCTGGCCAAGTTAGATTTGCTGCAATTGCTAACCTCAAGAGGATAAATAATGAATCCAAAAAAAAAAAAAAAAAGAAAAGAAAAAAAATCAGGGACCAAAAAGCAATAAAAGGCTTTTCTTGAAAAAGATATGCTTAAAGTTTCTTCTACTGTCAAAATGATTCCTTAAACTCGCAATAAAGCACTTAATAATGTAATAATAGAATAAATACCTAACAAAACTAATAAAGAGGAGTTTTAATCAAGAGCCCATATTGTCTTTAGTATCGATTTCAAATTTTCACCATCATATTTCAAATTTATGTAAAAAATTTCTTAAAGCCTCCGTAATTCAAAACCTCTTTATACACTGTAAAAAAAATCCGGAAACGTTTCTGAGTATATCGTGCAGCTGCGGTTCATGAAATTTTCAAAAACGTTTCTGAGTATTTCGGAATTATCTTTCTGTAATGTCCAGAAACGTGTCTGAGTATTTCGGAATCCTCTTTCAATGTTTCTGAGTATTTTGGAATACTCTTTCTGTAATTTTCAGAAACGTTTCTGAGTATTTCGGAATCCTCTTTCTGTAATTTCCAGAAATGTTTCTGAGTATTCTGTGCAGCTGTGGTTCATAAAAGTTTCGAAAACGTTTCCGAGTATTTCGGAACTCTCCAAACAATTTTAAAAAACGTTTCCGAGAATTTCAGAATCCTTTTTCCGTGATTTTTTCTAAAATATAATTCTTTACTATAGTATTGCATACCATATCAGTTTCAGTTCTTTCATATCTAACAGCAATGAAAAAAAAAAATTTAAAATCATTCGTGAATTTTTTTTCTGAATTTCTAATGACAAATAGCATGGTTAACAGCATAACATATGCACAGTTATAAATTTTTGAAAATTTATGAAATAATATAGTAGTTTCATTACTATTCACAAAATCATCAGGGGAGGGGAGGGGGGTACTTTCTCAAAAGTGGGATTGTTTGTTAAACAATCTTAAACTTCAGTTTTTCTCTCAATATTTTCAAGACAAAATTATCAACATATTGTATTTTTAATGCAGAACTTAAAAACATATCTTGTATCAAATTTGATAGTTTTTATTTTCGGATAAAATTTGACAGAACTTACCTTCCCTTCGCGTCAAGTCTATTTCTCTGACGAACAAAGCGTACCGAAAAGTGCCAACAAAGAAATTGGTGAATTTAAATATGACACCAAGTCCTCCTGTTGGAACCATTCGGGGTGATTCTTCTGTTCTTGCCCTTTTCCGGTTCATCACAAATATAAATACTTAATCAAAATAGGTTACTGATTTTATTTTTACAATGTTCGCAAAATGCATTACATATTTTATTTATTAAAACATTGAATTCTATTGCATGATTACTCCATTTCATGTATACGAGATTCCCCCCCCCACCCCATAAGAGTGATGGTGAACCCATAAAATGCTATAAAGCGCCCCCCCCCCTTAAAAAAATGCAATCCCTGAAAATGTCAATGGCAGTCTGCGTGGTTAACGCCCCTCGTCTTCTCCCCATATGTACATTGTATATTAATAACATAGTATTTAAAAAAGGATCACTTTTAAAACAATGACATTAAATAATATTTCTTTTTATTTCGGCTTGTAAATGCAGCTGTTCCATTTTTGCCTCTGACTCATTCCTCCTGACTGTCCTATATTAAACTAGTATATCTACGAAGGAAATGTTATTTACCGAACAACTAATGTCAAGGAATTTTTTATTGTCAACCACATTCAACAAAATGAATAAGCACATGACTTAATTGCATAACTATGTTGCTTACTAATAGATAACTGGGCCATTTTCTAATGGTATAAATATTTTTAAATAAATGAATAAATTATAATAAAAAAAGATAAATAATACTGGCACATTTTTTATGAAGCATATTACAATGCTAGAAAACATTTGCATTACCATATTTTTAATGAATTAAACAATTGATTTTTTTTAAACCAATGTATGTATATCCAAGTATTTCGAAATAACTTTTCTGTGATTGCTTTTCAAATATAAATCTTATTTCTTTTGCGTAATTAATCAGTTTCAATTGGTTACAACAAATAGTACACTGCGCACATAGGTATGTAGGATAACTTTAAATTAATTCGATAAACCCAAAAACAGTTACAATTGGAGCCTCATCAAATGCAAATCAACAAAAATATAAATGTATATAACAACATGTTTTAAAATATTCATTAATACTTACAAGTAAACATGAGCGGAAGAAAATCTAAGTACCTCCATTACAACTGGATAAGTAATCCAAAGGGTTTCGTTTCATTAAGTATAAAAACGGGTGTTGAAACTATTCACGCTTGAACAGACAATATATCCAATCATGGTCGCACCAGAAATTGTAAAAAAGCAAATCGTTATTAACTAACTTAATAGCTGCGTACATCGTCTAAAAAATCAAGGGCAGCCCAAAATGCAAAGGCGTAAAATTAGTTTCGACACAATTTACTACTCTCTAGATATGAAATAACAAGCAATCCAATGCTAAACAGTTGCTGACTGCAGCAACCGACTCACTGGCGCCAGTGTTGGAAGGATAAAATACGTTTCGAAGCATTGCGCCTCACTTCCGCTTCTAGATTTCTTGAAATAACAAAAAGCTTTCTGAATAATGAGGAGTTCGCTATTGGATGAAGGATTCTTACTATTTCGGAGACGTTTCCGATATATCGAGAAACGTTTCCGAAATTTGTTACAGTGTATCGATTTTTTTTAATGTGAAATTCGAAATATACAGATTTGACTGTATACAATATTCCCACTGCGCGGCTCATAAAATTAAACATATTTAACAATTTGCAGAATCTATGACAAAGAAAGGCTGCCTATACGTGGATTTAACAAACAATCTCCTTTCTAAAGCGAAGTTTGAAATTTCACTCAATTATCAAAAAATTGTTGCAGCAGAGGGAGGCGTCTTTATACTTGAGGGTCACTCATGGAGCAGATTTTCAATGGCATTGGGGGGGGGGGGAGCGAAGTGAATTTTTGACCTTTGTTACACAAAAAAAAGTTGTAGTGATTTTTTTCTTTTTCTTCTTTTTTTCTTTCTCTTCCCTCTTCTTTTTCTCTTTTTTTTGAGACTAACGTTTCGGGGGGGGGGGGTTGTCCCCAACCCCCCCCCCCTTAGCTACGCCTCTGTGGCATATTATAATAATTTTTAGGTTTCTGTAGAAGTCAGTATCACACAACAAGCAATTACATGTTAACATGTTAGTAAGCAGTTAAATGCTTATCACATTTGCGTAGTAAGCTAAGTATGGTAGACATTAAGAGGTGAGTCAAACGATTATTTTTATTCATTGATTGATTGAAAAGTATTTTAAATGAAAAGTATTTTCAATATAAAAAAATGTACAAATTTCTTCTTCAACTAAAACTTAATTTTTTTTTTTTGGGGGGGGGGGCGGTAAAACACAAAATACCGCCACAGGTGACACCCGTTCTAGAACCGCGATTTATAGAAGGGTTTTTTTCATTCGCAGCATTTGGTATCTAGTTCTGATTGATTGCACCCAATATTCCTTCCTACTTGCACTTTTTTAATGCTTGTAAAGATAGAAATATTAATTTCGTATCACTCTTAATTTTACAATGAGGACTCTGAAACACATGTAAATGTAGTTCAAAACTGATAAAAAAATTTTAAATAAAATTCGAACACTAAAACGTGTTTTCTCTGGAAAAACCTTTATTGATTCTACTCCCATTAAACTAGGCAAATTCTTTCGCATTGGGGGATGGAATTTCTCAAGTAGAATAAAATATTTTCTTCATTGATTTATTGAGATTTTCTGAAACGAGATTTTCATCTATCCTTAACCATGAAGCGCATTTGAGAGCTAAAGGAAATGTAATTTTTCCCCATGAATAAACTAGAACCATACATTTTGGCGAACGTAAAAGTCATGCTGTAGCGGTATCAAAAATATTTGTAGCATTCAAAAACTTTTGCTCATATTTGAATATTCCAGATTTGAATATGAAAAGAAAGTGTGGAGTCACGTTTAAATGTAAATACTCTTATGGGAGAAAAGTTTCGCGTTTCGAAATATGTATATTTAATAGTTAATGGTTAAGCACAAATAAATGGCAATACTGAGAACCAGACGATATTTACTGAGCATCCAATTATGGTTTGTATATAAAGACATACGTTGTTAGACTTTTCTAATAAAACCTGTAGGGAACAAAATAGATGTTTTTCTGAGAGATCATATTTTTGAATTTTCGTTAAACAAGCAATGTACATTGAAAACGTGATTCATTAATTTGGAACTCGCATTTTAACAAAAGATCTGCGACACTAAGAGTTAAAAGTTTTGTAAGGCAGGGTAACAAAGAGAATAATGAAAGTTTTAGTTGTATTTGATTTCTTCGTCTTTAAAGAAGAGTAAAAGTATTTGAATTCTTGATATAAACATTCTACGATCAGATATAACCAGACAGTGTTTTAGGGCATGAATTGATCTAATGTGTATTGTTTCACAACTATTCCATTGTATGTATTTTAGTTATTGATAATTTTAATATTTTATTTATATTTACGGCATATGCATGTGCATGTACAAATTCACTGTGATGTAAATAACTTTGCCAGTGTATGTGTTTTTATTGGTAAATTAACGCAAAAGATTTTCTACAAATTAATTGTCATAGTCAGATTTAAATCATGGTGAGAAAAAGAAAGGCCTCTAATCTCCCAGTTACGGCTTCATTTGTAATATGTGAATTCCAGGAAAAGGGGGACATGACACTTGAGTTTTATAAAGGAATATTCTGTCACTTGCCATATACCCTTCTCTGCAGAAATAAATGAATTTATTGAATCTTAACCTGTTTTTTCCTAATAGTTTGATGATTTTCAGAAAACCACGGGCAAAATCAAGTTTTCTCTTTGTGTTTTTACAGAGCACAAATCTCTTTTTTGTTACATACTGTAATTTCAATATACTTGTTATCAGCATATAATATTTAGGTTAACTTTTATCTTTTGTATGTCTAGTTAAACTTTTCGGTAAGTAATTTAAAATTTCTTTTTTTTTCATCCGTGAAATAGGGCCATTACTAAGGTGACAGTTTGATGTCCTTTTGTTACCAAAATACTACATCTCAATTAGTTCACCAAGAACCTGTTGAGTATAGAAACTAATGTTTTTTTATACAAAGCAGAATTATGTTCCTTGTCAAGAGGGCTCAGTTAGAATTTTAATATAGATTTCATTTACATGGTTTTTAATGGTAGCGGAAGGATTTGTGCAAAAATTTTGTGTGCTTTCATTTAAAAAATAATTTTTATTTAATTAAAAAAAATTTTTTTAGTGATTTTATTTATTATATTGTATGTGGTAAAATCAGGAAAACTACACTTAAAAGTTCCTAAGCATGTGAAAATAATTTTATTATGACTTGTTTGTGATATGACAAGCCAATTTAAGCAGAAACAATATAGATCGATTTTTTTGTTCAAACTGTCCTTCCGTTGCAGCTGGAATTCACCAAGATTTAAATATAAATGTAATAAAACATTATATTAAATTACAAAAACGTTTGAGCATTTAAGAATAAAAACATAGTTAAACTAATAAAATGGACTGCAGAAGCTTGTCATTTGCTATTTTTTTTAAGTGTAAAACTATTCCGCATTTCTAATGCGAGATGAAAATAATGGTAAAGTGGATAATTTGCTAAGCAAAAGAAAAAATTCACTGCTTCCTTCCCAAATCAGCTCCTACTGAATCAGTTTAAATGTGTCCTGATTTATTTCCACAGTGCAGTGTTTTTTGAGCAACAGGTACGATTAAAATTCATTCATAGTTTTCACTTTACACCCAGCGATCAACTAAGTATAAAATTGGTGTAACATTTGAATGCTAAGCTTTGTAGCCGGGTCGAAACCACGAACGTATTTTCTTTGATTAAGGTACTGTGATTTTTTTTTTGTCCTGTTTCATGAACAACTATTTTCAGATATTATATTACCGTAATGCTCTACTAAAGTAGAGTTTCCACTAAGCTTGGAAAAAGTGCCACTAAGCTAAGTTCCACTAAGCTTGCATTCCGATTCACTTCGCACCGAATGATCAACAAAGTGTAAAAATAAAAATTTCTTAATATTTGAATGGCTAAACCTTGTAGCTTTGTAATAACTGCAAGCGTTTTTCCTTGTTCTAATGGTTAAGGTACTATGATTTTCTTTTTGTCTCCTTTCATGCACAACTTTTTTCAAATTCCATTGCTGTAGTTTTCTACTAAATAAAGGTACGACTAACGCTTGCATTCCGATTCACTTTGCACTCAGCGATTAACAAAGTATAAAAATAGTGTAACATTTGAATGTTGGACTTTGTAGCCGTGTCGAAGTTGTGAGCCCTTTTTCTTGTTCTTATGGTTAAGGTACTATGATTTTCTTTCTGTCTCGTTTCATTAGCGACTATTTTCTTAATTTCCATTGCCGTACTAAACTACTAAAGTAAAGATTCCACTTATTCTTGCTTTTCGATTGCGAAACATTTCTAGATTAATACAATCAGAAGTAATTCCGGTTTTGAAAAAGGCTACTTTTAAAGGTAAGTTAAAGCAAAATAATAGAGTAATACAGCACTTACTTGATGTGTTTTAGCTTTAGAACTAGCGTTATTACTCGCAGGTAATAACACCTAAGAGGGGGTGAAACGTAGTCAACAGGTAAGTTACATTGAAACAGGTTCACCAATTGAAACAGCAATAAAAGGCGGCTCTTGTAATGAGCCGCTTTTTATTGCTGTTGTAATGTCTGTCCAAATAACAAGTATTGGGACGCATCATCTTTTGGACTTAAACTGTCCAAATATTTCGAAAGTCAGTCCTTGTTATGGCTGAACACTTGGATGTAAAAATATTTATTTATTTAATTCTGACTTTAAGAAGAAATTCATAGAAAAGTACTTAATCTTGCATTTGGATATAAAAGCATATTTTTGACAGCAGTATGGCAAATTTTGTTCTGTTTTATGAATTGTTTCTTCTGAAAATTTTGTGCTATTTCGATTTCTCTTCAAAAATTTCCGAATGAATCAAAAAAAAAAAAAAAAAAAGTTCTTATAAATAACACTTCCATAGATCACCCAATTTTTTTCAATATATACAATTATTTTCTTAACTTACTCCATCTTTGAAAATCTATTTTGTTCATTAGGTATACTGCAATGTTAAGCACTAAAGTGGTATCTGAAGTCGAGTTTAAACTGAGATACTGCATTTTAAACTTTTTACGCCTCTATGTATTTGATTCAGATACTCCTTTTTCAAAAAATTTTTAAAAATATTTCCGATCTCAAATGATCAAAAATCATTGTATTTAGTTAAAATACGTTACACAGATGATGACTATAGCTCCATTTCGTTAAAAACTACAGATACTACTTTTGTGCTTATCACTGCAGAATAAACATTTAAAAAAAAAAGAAAAATTAATTTCAATTTTGACATCTTGAATTCAAATTATGTTTTTTCGCAATCATGAGTGTGTGTATGTAGGAGTGTGTGTTTGTGTGTGCATGTGGGGGGTATGTGTGTTTGTGTGTGTGGGGGTTATGTGTGTTTGTGTGTAGGGGTATGTGTATGTATGTGTGTTTGTGTCTGTGTGCAGGTATAAATATGTGGGTACTTGTGTGTATTAGTGTTTGTGTGCGTGGGGGCGGGGTATGTGTATGTGTGTGTAGGCATATGTGTTTGTGTCTGTGTGCAGGCATGAATGTATGGGTAGTTGTGTGTATGTGTGTGTGTATGTGCGTATGTGTAGGTGTCGTATGTATGCGTGTGTGTATGTGTTTGTGTGTGTAGTTGTGTATGTATGCGCATGTGTCTAGGATATGGATGCAACCTGGAGACGGCTTTCGCTATAGGAGCAGCATCGTGAGGAACCGGTCGACGGTGATGCTGCAGAGGGTGGCGATGGGAAAATAAAATGATAGCACATCAAAACATTGCTCAAAAAATGATTGCTCAAAAAAAAAAAAAAAAAAAAAAAAAAAATCAGAACATGGGTTGGGATATAATTCAGTTTAAGGTTTTGGCACCTAAATGGTTCAGTTAAGAAAACCTATTTTTTTGTCATTATTTATTTTAATAAAATGCATAGTCCGTATGCTATTTCAAAACTTTTAATTAATACCAAAACATATTACACCTCATTTTAACTCCGCTCAAGTTACTCTTTAAACAGCACTGCTAGCAAAATATACGCAGGTGTAAAACTGGTTTGAAACTAACTGTTATTTTTAAGTAGCTTTAAAGCTCTAATGGTACTTTTCTGACACTATGACAGTGAAATCTTTCCAGACCACATTATTTCAAAAAGTGTTTTATGCAACTTAAAGCCCAAGTATACTTCGCTCCTAATTTTTGGACGGCATAAGATTTATGATATCTTTGAAAATGGGCATTCTTCTTCTTTATTAAATGAAAATTAACAGAACTAGACGCTAAATGCATTTTCGGTGTTAATGTTAATTATATTTAAAATGCTAGAATGTTAGGAAGTGGCTTCTTTACCGGAACAACGTAGTATAGTTAGGATTTTAGTTTAACTTTAAATGTAGTAAGTACATAAAAATGGAACTTTTCAACGCTGCTTGAGAATAAATCTCGAGTAATTAAAAGCTTTGAAAGTTGATGTTTTTGAAATAAAATTAATTTCTTGAATCTCTTGTATTTAAAATAAAAATAATGAAACATAAATTATTAGAAACAATATCAGTAAATTATGTATTCTGTGTTTAGGTTTTGAGTTATTTTGCAGGGAACTTTAACAATAGAAAATTTCTCATTTTCGCAATTAAATAATTTTAAGTAGTCGGGTTTATTAACTTAAGGAAAGGTTGACTGTCAGAAAAAATATGTGCTTTAAAGCCATTAAGAATCATAAAGTCGACATGCGTAAGTCAGAAAAAGATTTTTTTTTTTCAATTGTTAATTTGTTTAGTAATTTTGATTCAAATAGTTAATTTTGATTGTACAATCCAAACTCGTGCCGAATATCTGTTCTCTCAAGTCCTCGCTTCAAAATCAAAGATAATATATCCTGTAGCAAAATAATCAAATATTTTAGTTATTGGCGCATTGGCGAGTTTCCAATGGAGTTACGGTGAGTGTTACGGCTCGCTTGATGATATTGGCTAATATCATAAAGCGACCGACTATTTAAGGTTTTGATGACACTTTCAATACTAGCTTTGACGAATTGTTTACCATTCAAACTTTTGAAACAAATCAAGCGTTCTGAAATTTTCAAAGACGGTGTGTAAACAGCTCAGATTTTGGAATTACATACGTTAGCGTTTTATTAATATAGACTGTAGTAATTTTATAAAGCAGTTCACAAAATAGGATAATCGCTCTAGATTTTACTCCTGAGTTGATCTATTTCGGGAAAATGAAGTTTTGAGCATTTATCAGTAATAATGTCACTAATGCACAGGTAACAAAAGAAATCACGGTACCAAAAAATAGTTGAATTGAAAGAATAAATATCAGGAACTTTTTTAAGGTGATAATGACAATAATGAACAAGACGACGGTAAGCGCCTCTCAACTTCAAGAAGAACGAGCTTATGTGTGCATCACGTGACTTCCTTTTATACCAATTTAATGCCATTTTCCCATTACTGGCAATTTTAATGTGATTCAGTAGTTTACTTTCTAAACATCACCGACAGTGACCAAATTGAAACAGATTAAAAAAGAAAAAAAAAATCCAAATTTGTCGCCAAGTTGGCGACAAAACTTGGCGACCAAAAGACTGGTGATACTTCGCCAAGTGTCCGCATTTTTTCTCCGTTTGCGTTTTCTTTGGATGCGCATATATTAGTAGCACGCTGATGGTGAAGTATACAGAAAGTGTTGTTCACTATAATTTCACTCAGGGAAACTTATTTCAGAGGATGTTGAAAGGGTTGTCACGCGGGAGGGAGGCACTGTACCATATTTTATGCAAACAATGATTGGTTCTTTGTGTGACCCTTAAGTATCCATACTAATAACAGATTTCTCAACTCTGTTAAAGTTTCATCAACAGCCGGGAGTATTTCGTGTGGTACTGTTGCCTAAATAAATGATAAAAACGTATCAGATAAAAACGAATCACTAGAGAATTCCTTCGTCAAGTCTACTCTTAAGATTTTTTCAGCAACTGAACTATGTCTCAAAAGTCAACTCTTTCACATTACGTTTAAATAAATATTGATGTTTTTTTCCTTTTACGTATTAAGGTATATTTTTACACAAGCTTGAGCCAAAATTCAGGCTTCATCTTCTTGTTAATATATTTACTCTTTTTATAATAAACGAGCTGATTTGTGCCTCACATGATTTTCTTTTACTCCAATTTAATGTCATTTTCCCCATTGTTGGTAATTTTAATGTAATTCAATAGTTTACTCTCTAACTATCACCAACAGTGGCCAAATTGAAACTAGATTTAAAAAAAAATCGCGAGTTTTGTCGCCAAGTTGGCGACAAAACTTGGCGACCAAAAGACTAGCGATATATCGCCAAGTGTCCGCCAAATTGTAAAACCACTTGAGTTTACATAGAAATTAATAATGATTTCCCACGAAAAGGGGCAAAAGACCCACTTAGAAACACCCGAATGAAACCAAAAGGGGAGGTGCTCAATTGAACCCCACTAGGAGTCTACGTACCAAATTTACCCTTTCTAGGACATAACGTTCTTGAGTTGAGTACATACGCACATCCGCACGTACGCACATACATACGTACATACAGACGTCACGAGAAAACTCGTTGAACTAACTCGGGAATCGTCGAAATGGATAGTTCGCGTGTCTATACGTTCTTAGACACTTATCCACGCGTGGTCGAGTCGGGGGGAAAAAAAAAACCTCAACATCATTCGGGGGTGAGCAAAATGGAAATTATGGTCGATTGTTTAAGTGAAATTTTTTTCGCGAATACAATACTTCCTTTTTGTAAAAGGAAGTAAAAGGTTTATTATGTATTGCCTTAAAAACTATTTAATGTGTAAAAGGTAGTGCAATCAAATCTGGTGCATGCAAATTTGTCAAAATATTTACAGGGTGATTCAGAACAACGTGCCATAAACGTGCATGGAGATTAGGCATATAGCAATGTACAAGAATCATATCGGGACAGAGGGTCGGATGCGCAGTCCAGACGCGCAAGAAGGCCTGAATGTCGGGAGGATAGCTGGCCAGGATGAAGCGACGAAAGCGTCAGTTGAGCGTAGTTACTTTAAATGTTCTTGTAAACGTATAACGTTATGTAAACTTCACTAATTTTATAACACTCACTGTTATAAAATTTCTTTCTCTCTAACAGTTTTTGCGTTTTCCTTTGTCAGTCTTTTAGCCCATGTAGCGCGTCAGGACTGCCCATGCGACCCTAGGTTGCTACATGATTCTTATTTATTATTATATGCCTGATATCCATGCACGCTTCTGACATGTTGTTCCGAATCACCCTAAACACAAATCATATTTGAATATTTTGGAAAATTTCACAGCTATAAAAGTGCAATTTCTAAGTTGCGATACCACGAGAATTAGTTTTTTCCGTGAACTAGAAGTGCAACATTACAGTTCAGCAACTATCCAAATTAGAAGAAGCCATGCCCATAACTAGTCATTTAACCTGCTAGAAATATTATTTTAAAATGAAGCAGATTAACAAAGTTGGTTTTCCGTAACTAAATTCTTTGCTAAAAATGTGACTGTTATACGTATCAATGACTTGTTTATAAGTTAGCTACATATACTATCATAATACTAAGGAGCAGAAAAGAACTTAAATCGATTGCAGAAGGAATATATATCCATATTCTTCTAAACTTGTTATCAGAGAAAATATTCAATGTAAATATTACGCGAAAGAAGAGCGATGAATCATGGACAAGAATCAGAGAAGATTCAAGATACTGCCATTAGAAACAAAATCACATTGTTAACAAGTCAGCTGCAGCAGGAGTCGGAATCTACCACATTTATTATACGGAAATTCACAGCTGTCTCAGCAGTAGAAATAAAAGTACAAGAAGAAATGTATATGCTAATATTAATATTTCAATTTTAAATTCTAAGTACTTTCTTTGGAAAAGACTTCTTTCGGTTTTTCCTATCGCTCTTTTCCATTTTAATGCAGATTCTAAACGACATTCCATAAACAGGTGTTGTGGAAAAATATGCATATTTTTTGCAATGCGTTCTTTCATTTTCATACTTATGCTGGCTATTGAACAGATAATGTAGTTACAAAGCAATGCATATGGAAACGTAAATTCACAAAGGAAAAGATAGAATTCTTAATGTGGCGTTATGAGAGGCTTTTTGCTTTGACTGTTTACAATGTTTTCATGCTTGTTTTCTTGCAAGTTATATCCAAGAAAATAATTTTGATCTTCATTAGTATTTCTATTTGTGATTGACATTTATGCATTTGTAATACTGACTGAAATTGATTAGCAAAATATTATTTTGAAATAATTTTGATCTATAGTAGTTATGTTAATACCTTTATCTTAAATTAGAGAAATATTATCTCTTAATAATTTTAGTCCTTGTAACCTATGATTTAAACCAATCCACTATAATATTAAAATCTGTTCGCGTCTGTCTGTCTGTCTGTCTGAAGATCTATCTTCTTGAGAACCGCTGCGAATCGAGAGTCAAACGAGATACCGATCAATTCAAAATTCCCAAAAAAAAAAAAAAAAAAACAATAGAACCAATCTCGTACCTTGTATAAAAATGTAGGTGAAAAAGGGGGTTCATGTTAACACGGGGCACATGTGAATATGGTATGTTTCACTAAGATCACTTCAAGCAAAAAATATGGAAAAACTCTCAAATAAGGACAGTACTGTCTGACCACGGATTGCATGGAAAGACAAACATCCGTTTTACAACCGGAAATGGACTAATCTATTATTTTTTACCCATGTCAGCTTTTACAGAAGCAGAGTCTCATTCAAATGAGCGGAATACGCGCATCAAATTTTTACTTTCCCCCCTTATTCACATAAATTCGTCTTATCTGGACGTTTGAAAATTCCATGCAATTCGTTGTTGGACAGTACCAGTTGTACCTGTTAGACAAACATTTAGAGCAATGTGCCATTTTATGTTTCTGTAATGGCAACTTCTTTGTTTTAGCAGGTGTTGAAATTTTTTTATCACTGTTTGGTTCACGTGAAAACATTTTTAAAACTAACTGCTAATCTAAATATAAGTATTACAAACCATTATATGAACATTCAAGTAAATTTATGAGAATGCTTAAATGCTTTTAATAAATTTAAAGTTATTGCGATTTAGCTCAAAAGTAGACGATGGGACACTTTTGAACATAACATCTAGGGGTACAAGTGAACACTTCCCACAGCCGCTCTCCGTAATGTTATTATTAGTGTAGGACAGGGCTGTCCAACTGCAAAGAGCTTACGGGCCAAATCAGTTATCCAACGTTTTAAAGCAAAAAAAAAAAAAAAAAAAAAATGCAAATTACAGCAAAAATTTGTATTTTTTTTGTGCTTCAAAACGTTGGATAACTGATTATTTTAATAGCCACTCACCCCTTACACAATAATAATTAATAGTTGAATTATTAATTATAAAAAAAATGAAACAGAAGGATTATAAAACAATATGCTTACATTTTACAGGGAAAACCGCGGGCCGATCCGCTTTCTTTACGAAGACAGAAATGTCAAGATCGATGTTTGTCATTGCCAGCCGAAGAAGGTCTGAGAGTTGAAGAGAGCAAGCTCTCAATTTTTTTCTCGAAATCAACAAAGGCCGTAGAGTCAGTGAGGGGAGCCTTTATTTTTAACCAGTTGCAGGCAAGTTTTGCTTATCTGAAATGTTTCTCTCTTCCTTCCCTGTCTCCCCCCGCCAACGCGAAGCAATACTATTTCTAGGAATTCGTTTGCAGAGTAGGACTGCATGACCTTGATGTGTAGATGTCCTGTACCTTTTTCTCCCAATAGAGTGAAAGGAGTAAATGAGTGATCAAGAGGAAATTTCGGGGACCCCGGCTTGACAAAGAATGGTAGCCTCGGATGCTTCTTGATACCATAAAATGTGGAAAAAAGAAATATGCTGAATAAGAAGGTGGTGGGCCGCACAATATGTGTTGGCAGGTCGCATGTGACCCGTGGGCCACCAGTTGGACAGCCCTGGTGTAGGATATTGTAAGTGTTTAAAAAATGTGTAAATATTTGTAATTATTATTTTCATATAATCAGTTAGTAAATATTTATTGTTAGTTATAATAAATAATATTAAAAAATTATTTATTTATGCTTATTATTTTTATTTTTAAATTTTATTTTTTGTTATCAAATGGTTGGTCAATAATTTAGTGATATATAATACTTACAGGAAATAAAGATACACAAAATATTTTCATTTAATTAAAAACTGAAATTCAAAATCATTTTAAAATACATTATCAAACAATGTATGAAGCTTAAAAGCAAAGTATATGTAGAATAATCTTTTCATAATATTTTTTTTTCTTTAAATTGACATATAAGTTATTTCTAGTCTGTTTAGTGATCATAACAGGCTACGAGACTTTAAAATTTGACAGTGAGCAGTTATATATGCGGGAAAAAATATTTTCTTTGAGGAACAGTAACTGTACAGTGGAAACTGCCGCTGTTTGGTTTACAAACTCTTCAACGTATTTGTTATTTAGGTATATATTTCATATCGAAGAATTTTCCTTTAAAATATAATGCTTCTCATGCATTTTTACTCGTGTTCATATGTGCCTCAAGCCTGTTCCCTTGTGCCCCCATCTTGGGGCACATGTGCACAACTGCAGACGTTTTTTAAAAATACCATAAAATAAAGAAATATATTTTTACAAAATCCCAAAAAAATTTCATGACACAAAGAAAAGTTTATTCAATCACGGGGGCATGTGCTGAGAAAATGATAATATTTTTTGAAAAATTATAAAATGAAAAAAATTGTTCACATGTGCTCCCTTTTCCCCTATACTTATTGAACGTTAGTTTTTAAAATCATGATGGCCTTCAGAGAATTAACACGTGTAAAAGTTGTGCAATTTTATTTATATATATATTTTTATGCATTGGAAAATGCAAATTTCTTCGTTAGGCTTGGGAAACGAAGCAGTTACGGCCATAATAGCAAGAGTTATTCTAAATTTCTATGGACTAACCAACAAAAAAGAATAAAAAATGTATCTATGATCTGTTCATACTATACATATAAATAAGGTAACCCATAAAGAACAATTTGAAGTCATTTTTGGGACAATTCTGTTTCGTTAGAGAGAAGCAAGTGTGCTTTATACAGTGTATTGAGTTGATTAAAGAAAGAGAGTAAAAAGCAGAGAGCATTAGAAGCTGACACTGGATATGCTGCTTTGATATTAAAATGCTCTGTTTCAGTAACTTGCTTTTTCATTTTTTCTGAAAATGTGAGATAGCTACTTTATTATTCAAAATTATTGATTAGCTAAGAGTCTAAAGTTCGTCTCCCTTAGTTACAATACACGCACCGAGTGTCTGGTCTAACTGTACCGTGTACTGGATGGATGAAAAGGAAACTGGGACAAGTGACCTGTTGCTGTTCTATCTGAACCGACTTAAATACGAATCGGCAAGTGATCGGATCAATTAAACGGTGACTGGTTTTACTGGACCGAGTGTTGGATGAATGAGAAAGTAACTGGGTTCAATGACCAGTTTCTGTTCTATCTAAACCGATTTAATTACGAATGGGCAAGTGAGCGGGTTAACTAACCAGCGGCTGGTCCAACTGGACCGAGTGCTGGTCGAATAAGAAAGTAACTGGGTAACGTTACCAGTTACTGTTCAATCCGAACTTATTTAACTACGAAACAGCAAGTCATCGGTCAACCGATCAGTGACTGGGCTAATTGGACCGAATGTTGGACGAATGAAAAAGTAATTGGGCCAAATGATTAGTTACTGTTCTATCCTGATTAAATTGCGAATCGGCAAATGACTGGGTTAACTAATCAGCGGCTGGTCCAACTGGACTGAGTGTTGGACGCATGAGAAAGTAACTGGGTCAAGTGTCCAGTTACTGTTCTATCTGAACTGATTTAATTACGAATCGGCAAGTGATCGGTCAACTGACCAGTGACTGGCCTAAGTGCACCGAACGCTGGACGAATGAGAAAGAAACTAGGCCTAGTGATTAGTTACTTTTATATCCGAACTGATTTAATTACGAATCGGCTAGTGATCGGTCAACTGACCAGTGACTGCTCTAATGGGACCGAGTGCTGGACGAATGAGAAAGTAACTGGGTCAAGTGACCAGTTACTGTTCTATCTGAACTAATTTAATTACGAATTGGCAAGTGATCGGTCAACTGACCAGTGACTGGCCTAATTGGTTCGAGTGCTGGACGAATGAGAAAGTAACTGAGCCAAGTGATTAGTTACTTGTCTATCCGAACTGCATTAATAACGAATCGGCAAGTGATTGGGTCAACTGACCACTGACTGGTCAAACTGAACCTAGTGCCGGACGAATGAGCAAGTGTAAAACGCTGAAAATGAACAAATTAGCAGAAGATTGCATAGATTAGGTTTCCTAAAACTACTACTCTGTTGCACAAAAATATTTCTTCTGTACCGTTTCTTATTTAATATAACTAACTAGCTATTTTGCTAAAATAAACCTGACAGAATTTTTTAAAGAAATCATCTTATTGACAATAACTTTTTAATGTGTATAATAACTATCACCATCACATTGAGTAAGCTAAATATTTCACCAGAAATAAGATTATTCTTTAAAAAGTGAAATATAATGCATATGGAAATTCAAACAAAGAGAAAAAAGTTAGAGCTTCATCTTTTTGCTTGACTTATTTTTGACGAGGGAAAAAATAGCATATTTGAAAAAATATTAAACTCACAATACACTAAAAATTCCCATAATATTGCAAAGATTTTTATTTGAAGTGTTTTTAATTGTTTGCAATAAAAAACTCAATTCTTTCATATTGTATTTACACGAAGCTATTTTGCATTTGCATATTTTATTAGCATAAAAACATTTATTTACCAACGATAAGACAACACACTCATACACATACGTCAACATTGTTATAGTAATAATTACAGCCTAAGAGCATGAACACTGATTTACATACTGGAAGCTAGCAACGGTCTCTTTGTTTTCAAAATCTCTTTATTTTTATTTACCTTTTTCCTCGAAATTTTATTTCTAGTTTCAATTTAAATTTGTTTTTCTGTTTTAAATATGTGCAGCAGTAAATAAAACTTTTTCATTTTGCAAAGCTTTTTTCTTCGGTATTCATTATTTTATAGATTTTTATTTTCATATTAATCATTTAATAAAGCGAAAGTTATGTTTTTCAATGATTAGTTCCAATTTTTTCCCTAGAAATGGAACTATAGAGACAGAAATAAATAAAGTTTATCAAAGTTATTTCAATGTCGTAAAGAAATAATAAGATAAAAAAATGAAGTATCTCAGAATAAAATTTTTGAATTTCATTTATCTAAAACAGAAGCTGAAAAAAATAATGTACTGAACGGTTTTACATTTCGGCATTACAGTTTGTTTTCGTCATCTTTGAGCAGAATATTTCCATAAATTCAAGATTTAATAAAAATAATGATTGCAAGAAAAATTTCGTTTTAAAATTCCATGAACTTTAGAATGCCTGAAGAAGTTCCGAGTTTTAAAGCTTCCTGAACTAGATAAGATGAAATGAAATGAATTGATTGAATTCAAAAGTTGAGATAACTTGTTTTTCAGTTTCTACAAGGATCTTTTATGCGCTGGAAATCTAATCCAAACTTTCACCAAGGAAATCGATCTTCTCTTTCGAATACTGGGGTTTTTAGAGGCGGTTTTCTAAATTTAAGTTCAGTCTTTCTGAAAAGATATTTGCGGAAAGCGGTAGGAAAATATACTTAGTTTTTTTTTCTTTTCAAGCTCAGATAGAATGACATTTGAACCCATTGCAATAACAATACTTAGTTTATGCAGCATTAATTCATTTTAAATGAACTAATGCTATAAATATTTTGGCGCACAAAAATTTTTGGTGATTTTTGCAAAATCTGAATTTACATTTTTGAATTTAAATTTGCAGCGTGTTTTTGAACAAATATTTTGTTTTGTTTCTCCATTTTATCAGTGAAGTTACACTTTTGCTCTGTTTTGTTTACTGGAATTCTTATAGGGCTGTTCGAGAAGCAATTCTCTTTTGTTCCCACACTTTGGGACGCATTCTGAGTTCTTCACAGTCTTTATCTCGCCAATTCTCGAAAAATTTAATCCCCACGTGGTAGTTCTTCGAATTTACTTCACTCTCTACTTCTAAAATATCGTTATTTCAGTGCTAAATTAACCGTGTAACTTTTGGGGAAATAAAAGTTTTTTTCTGGCTCCATGTTATTATTATTATTTTTTGCTTACTCTATCTATTTCAGTGACTAAAACTAGTATATATGACAGAAGAAAAAAACCCCATTGAAGCGAAGTTTCGTTTTGTTTGCAGCATGGCTAGTCACAGAAGGTGGTCAATGGAAAGCGGCCACAGTTGTGGAAACCGTCTCCGAGTGGGAAGTACCAAATAGCAGAAAAGTAGGTGAGCATATTGACCATTTGATTACGTTCTGAGTGTGGGACGGCAGAACTAGTATTTGCTAGAAACGCAACAGAGACTGCTAGGAAACGACGAAGTGGATTTGAAACCTAAGATTTTCCGTCACGGGACAACTATCTTCTTTCATACCTCAATGCAGGCAACACATATTTATTGACAGTTCTTGAAGCAGAGCTCATACTCTTTTGATATCCCATCGTTTACAAGTTTCAGGAATGCTTCTTTTTCTTTTCGTTTATGCTGAAAAGTTACCCAGTCATTGAAATTAAACAAAGCCTTTAATGTAAGTTATGGTAAGCGAGGAACGTATAAAATTCCAAAGCAAGATGCAAACAACTATCACCATCATCATTATCATCATCACCGGCTCAACAACCCATTGAAAGTCCTGGCCTTTTCCATCGGTTTCTTAAATCAATTGGATCTATTTTTTGCTTGACCTTCTTAGGTTTGCCAGCCAGGCTGGCAATTTGAGGTGCACTGTGTAATTTTCCCAACTGTACCGTAATTTGATGTGACATCCGATTTGCAGAGTACAGACATGCCATGATGACCCGTTTTATAGGGTAGACAACCATTCATAGTACAACAACACATTCACTCAAAGAAAAGACAAAGACAGTACACGCACACTCAAGCTGGGATTCGAACCCGAAACCTCTTCATCCGCAGTCAGACTTCTCAGACTACTAGACATGGAGACCGGCTTCAAATGATTACTGCAAAGAATTGAATAAGTTCAAAGCCCTACAATCGAAAATTGGAAACAAAATTGGAAAAAAAAATCATGGTTAGCATATAAATTGATAAGGGAGATAGATTTGTTAAGCTCTGATAATTATAAGCAATGTTATCTTCTAGTTTGCACACATAAAGTGCATAATATGAACAATATAACTAAATTTTTGACATCGAGTTCAATCTTTTTATTTTCATTAATCAAGTGTTAAAAATAAAATATCGCTGAGATAATATTTTGCTTTCATCAAAATGCATGCAGCGGAACTTTCCAAAGTCAGTCAGCATAAATTGAAAGAAAGAGAAAAAAGCTGTGCATTTTCAACACGATTTTCGGATGTTCTGACAAAAAAGCGGAAAACCGCAAAATGCTAATATGAATATTTCAATTTTAAATTCTTGACGTTTCGTTAGATTTTCAAGATAAATTTATTTTGTTTCATCCCTTGAAGTACAGTCTATGAATTTTGTCTGCTACCTAACTTTTTGTCAAAGCTTGTTTGATTGACAGAGTTTACGGTTGCGGATCGGTGTGCTTAGGTATCTAAAATTGAAAACGGATCGATTTGATGATGTATTTTTTTCTTACCCAACTCTTAAAATAAAAATAACTAAATCTGAGGTTACTCTGACTTCGTTTGAATTTCATAAGTGAGTTTTTGCACTAAATTTAAATTCATAATTTTTCCTAATTTTGATTGAAAGAATGTGTTGAGGAGTTTGATTGGGAGAAATCACTGACGCCAATTGCTTACTTATATGCGTTGTCTAGAACACCTCTTGATTATAAAAACATAGTAAAGTAAACAGGAAAAAAATTAGACAGATTTGTTAAAGTAAAAACAACAAATTGTGGTTCGAAGACAATTTTATGATAAACTAGCTGCATTGCCCGGCTTTGTCCGGTCTACCTTAAAAATTATTATTGTGTCAAGAGACGTACATTCAACGCAATCAGGCTTATATAAAAGAAAAAGAAAACACGTGAAATTTCCCTTTCAAACAATGACGACAAATATTAAAATACTTTTAAGAAATTAGAAGAAAAAAGATGGATTTTAAAGCGTAACCATGGAAGCACGAAATAAAATAAGATTAAGAAATTAAATGCAAAATAAGGAAAGCAACAATGGATTCCCAAAGCGTAACCGTGGAAACGCAAAAGTAAAATAGTTAACATCTTGAATGAAAAATAAAATTTTCCGAACTTGATTTAAAAACGCTTGTAACGTATTTTCCTTTGGAGAAAGAAGCTTAGTTCTTCGACCGTAGATCGAGATAGATCTGGAGTAAAAATATGACGCTTTTGCAATGGTGTTAAAAAGAAAACTGTGGGACAATTCCTTCCCTTTTAAGTGATAGATTTAATGAAGAAAGTAGTGCTTAAATTGCAGCTAAGCCTAAAAAAATTCGTGCTAAAAACGTAAATAACTCCCGCCGTAATTAAGTTAGAGGATTGAAACAAATTGTGTAGAGCGCGAAAAATTCTACTCTTTCCAACGATATATAATATTAATATGTGAAAGTAATTTTCACACCCATATTCGGAAATTTATGTGAAAAATAGGCCTAAATTGGAATGAAAAAAGAACTAATCATCGGATTTTTTTTCGAACTGGTCTGCAAACCTTTTCAGGACTTAAAGGAACAAACTATGAAACTTTCAGCGAAATCGTCCTGGTAGTTCTCGAGTTTTGCGCGTTCAAACACACAGACGCTTTTTGGAGACTTCATTTTATAATACGTAGAGATATGCTATCCATTAGCCAACATGATGCGCAATCAACAACCTCACGAATGGCACCAGTTTGGACATCACAACTGAATGAAAGTCATCAATTTCAGATGAAGTTTTCTGAGTTTAAAAATCATGATTTTATGATTCTACCGCATATGTCTGAAATAAATATGTATTTCTGACATATACAGGGTGCTCGCAAGACCTCTATTTGCGCAACCATTAGTCCTAGATGCATAATGGGGTTGTTTCTTTCAGTCAAAAGTAGCACTTTTAGTCACTGAAATTGATAGAATAAGCAAAAAAAAAAAAAAAATAACATGGACCCAGAAGATTATTTCATTTTCACAACAGTTATTTTTTAATTAATTTTTTTTAATGTCCGATTTTTCAAACAAGGCGTGGTCTAGATGACGTCACAAATGATGCTTTTTGGCGCATTTTTGTACCGCGTTTCCACGTTATGATAATCAAGAAGCGAATTAAAATTGCGCTCTACGCTTGCTATCAACCATATCGTTGCCAAAAGGAAATAAATAGCAACAAGTCTACTAGATCTCGTAAATAATAATATATGATTCAGAAAAATCTCTTACAAAGTATGTGAATTATAATTTCTATTCTTTGACATCTTTTTGAAGTCATTTCGATAAAAAAAAAATGGGTTTTGCTCATAATGGATTATGATTAGAATTGATTGTGTCAGAGCACGATTGCGATTCTTCAAAATCTTGGAGCGCAAAAGTTTAAACTACTTTAATTTGTCTTCCAAATAATACGAATAAATCATTAAAAATAACGTTAAAGAAGCATGTTATGCTTATTCATAAAGTTTCTATCATAGAGCACCCCATCAACACATGTGACTAAAGTCACACAAAAAAAAAAAAAAGAATTTTGAAGTCTTGAATTCAAATTATGTTTTTCGCAATCACGTGATTTTGCGTGTGTGCAGACATGTGTGTGAGTGTGTGTGTGTGTATAGGTTTGTGTCTGTGTGCAGGCGTGTGTGTGTGTGTGTGTGTGGTTATGTGCGTGAGTGTGTGTGTGTGTAGGTTTGTAACTGTGTGCAGGCGTGTGTGTGGGTATGTGTGTGAGTGTGTGTGTGCAGGTGTGGGTTTGTGTTTGTGTGCAGGCGTTTGTATGTGTGTGTGTAGGCGTGTGTTTGTGTCTGTGTGCAGGCATGAGTGTATGGGTATGTGTGTTTGTGTATATGTGTGTGTGTGGGTATGTGTGTATGTGAATGTGAGTGTGTGTGTGTGTGTGTAGGCATGCGTGTGTGTATGTATTCGCGTAGGATATGGACGCAACCTGGAGAAAGTTTTCGCTAGAGAAGCAGCATCGTGAGGCCGGTCGACGGTGGTGCTGGCAGAGGGAGGCGGTAGGAAAATAAAATCATAGCACGCCAAAAACAGTCAAATGAGAAAAATAAGCAATCGTGATTGCTCAAAAAAAAAAAAAAAAAAAAACAGTAGTGAAGAAAATCGAGGTTTACTTATTGCTACTAAAACTAATTTAGTCTGAAATGCGCAAAAAATATTTAGGATGCTATGCCTGGTTAGATTTTTACTCTAAATTAAAAGTGTATGCTTAAATCTTGAAAATGTCTCTTGTAAGTTCTGAAATTGTTATACTTTGTCATTGTTAAACATTTCATTTTCACGCTACCACACAACATTCATGCAAATATTTTCGTGCGAATTTGGTTCCATGAAAGAGCGTTAAATTTAGATTTGAAACAAATAAATAATTGTATTTCGTTTCGATTTTTCGAGACGTGTCGCTACTGGTGTCGGGGTGCGATATAATCAGTTATAAATTGACTTTTGTTTCATTTTCTTTTTTTTTTTTTCCAAAAGTACGATTATTCTGAAATTTATTTCTTTACAGTAAAACATCCATGCATGCTTTGCTATCAAAATTTAATTTTATTTCTAGCCAAAAATAATTAGATCTCACACATCTTCCATGCGCTATACCATACTACCCTACATATCCCAAGTATGTGTCATTTAAATAATTCAGCTCGGATGGTGGATCACAGAGAGCAACAGTACATAATAATTTATTATAAATTCGAAAGTATTTACAAAAGAAATTCTTAGCCAACACTAAGATTTTCAAATACAAAAATTTGAATGCTTAAAAATAATAATGTAATATAAAAAATGGCATGAAATACAACTTGATAGACATTTTTACATATACACTATAAATATTCCACTGTATTTCAGTTAAACGTGCAGAATATAATCGCGTAAAAACCGAAATATTACATTTTGTTTTTTATTTGATGCCCTGATCCACTGCTTGCAGCTCAGAACTGAAATGAAATATTTTTAAAACAGCCCAGTAAAATTTTTGCTAAAATCAGCCAGTTTTTTTTATTCATTCATTTTAAAAACTTACTAAGAAGAAAATCATTATGAAACAGACATTTCGCTGTTAAATGCATGAATGATATCAGAGAGTTGCGCAAATGCCTGTTTACTATTCCGCATGGAAAACAAGAACTTGATACGCTGTCGAATTATTTACATGCTGTGTGCTCTCTTTCTGAAGGAATAAATTATGAAGAAAGGAAATATATGTTTATTTTTATGCAATGATACAGCCAAAAAAAAAAAAAAAACTACTTATGTAACAAACAGAAAAATATTAATTTAAATTAATGAAATGGTTGGTTTTATCATAATTTGATTCATCTTAAAATATTTGCGACACATTAAAACGGCACATTGTGCCACTTAAAACTTGCAAAGGTTGTAAACTAGAACCATTGACATCAAAGCAATCATATATTTTTCACAATTTCATTACTGCTTCAAACTTACAGTATTGTCTTTCCAAATGTCGTTTGCAGATGTTGCCTTCTAGTGCTCTAACGTGACACATGCCATGTTTTATGACACCAATTACATTACAACTTATTTCTATGTCCAATTTATATTCTATAAGAGAGCATATAACACTTTTTTTTCCGCTGAAAGAAAATATTTATCAGTTGTGGAATCAATAATTTCAGATGAAAAATTAGCCTTTTTTCGCCTTATTCCTATTTTTTCCTATTAAATACAATTTCGTGATAAAAATTAAAAATGATTTTCGTTGATCTTAACTTATTGATAAACATTTGTTTTCTTCTATGCATCATTTTCCTTATTTATTTATTTTTTAAATAATTCTTTATCATTTTCCCATGAAAAATCCATATCAACTACTTCCATGTGTGGTACCAAGTACAAAAGTTTCGTGCTTTATGAAAGAAAGAGAGTATATTGCTGCCAACAGCTTTAATTAAGGCCTCCGACACGCGAGGTGATTGGTTGAATCAACTTTTCAAAAAAGTCGCCTGCAACTAGGAAACTAATGCTTTTAATTGTGTTCACATGAGGCAACTTTGTTGAATCAACTTGTCTTCTAATAAGCCGAATTTATTGGAGCAGCTGTTCCACAACGATGTTAAAACTGAATTTAGTTGACTCAGCAAGGTTTTCTCGTGTGTAGAGCGAACGCTTGGCAAGATAAGTTTATAATAACTTGTGGTATAATAACGCACTACTGCGTAAGATAGAATACTATAACTGAAAATTACTTCATGAACAGAACACTGAAGAACACAAGATAAAAAGAACAGACCTTTATTTACAAGAACGCAAGCTTAACTGAATTAGTGCAGGTGATGCCAAACAAGAAGTTTAAATTCTAAAAGCATAAATCATGATACGATATAAAATAATGATGTGATATATTACAGAGTTGAATCAGCTGAAAAGGTCATTCGACTCAACTGGATGAGAATAGTAGTGACACATATGCCTGGTGTGCCTGATGAGTTGACTCTCGTGTGATGGATGTCGAGCGATTCCTCCCTTTTTTTCTAATTGGTTACACAACCTGACAACCATCCAATCATAAGTTAATTCAACTAAATTACTCGTGTGAAGGTGGTCTAAGTCATCGACAGGCTACCACTCTACCTCTCCGTCATGGTAGTCAAGTGCTTGACTTTTCGATAGTTTTTTTTTTTTTGAACATGTAAAGCAAAAGCAGTGATATAGCTTCTTTATCATCAATTTCGCCTTTTCCTTGTGAGAACAGTAAACTGCCATCGAACTGCTATGATTTGAGTTGACATTCACAATTCAGAGGGAGGTTGTTTTTCTTCCCTTTCGAATGTAGCTGCATTAGAGGCTCAACCTTTTGCAGACGTAGTGCGATCCTCTGACATGGCATCTATTCTTTCATGTAGTGCGCCCCTATTGGCGCATGCCGTTACCACGGTAATTTTGAAGCCCAGTTTTTCCACTGGATAGAGACACCTGATCTCTCTTTGATGCGAAACCTTCAGTGGGAATTTAGTTTTCCAAGAAAAACGCATTGCCAAACAAGTACTCGAGAGATATTTTGCATGCCTGATAATCATACAGCATGGGCACTGTCGATTGTCTGAAAATTCACTGACTGGAGCCAGGCTTGAACCTGCAATTTTGTTCGTAAGAGACTAGCGTCAAACCACGATACCACTCTGTCGGCAAGGGAGAATGTTACTCTGTTTATTATGGATGTTCTAAGATAGGTTGTTAAAAGTTGAGAATATAAGGCAGGATATAGTCCTATAAAAGTTCAGACTCTGTAGCATGGTATTATTGCATGTTCAACTAGATGTGTAAACAATAATTGCCACTTTTTGTTGTTGTCATACTGTGAAAAGCTCTAAAAATAATTCTTGTGGTTTTCAGTTTTCTTGTATATCTTAAAAGGTATGACACGTATGAGCACATTTTAGGCAATTGCAGTATGCATTTTTAGACGAAAGCTGTTTCCTGCGATGAACATGGGTCAGTTTACAAAAATGTCTTTATATACATATCCAAGTTTTGAATTCGATCAAGATGAGCTTTTTTATGACAAGCAGCATTTTATGCTGTAATAATATCTATATGGCTTAGTGCTGTGATATTTTAACTTTTTCAAGCAAGGGAAAAAATATGTATTGCCTCATGACTAACGCAGATACAGACAAGGTGCGGAGTAGGAGGGAAAATTACCGACTCGGACTCCTGGATTTTGAAGCATCCGACTCCGACTTCGACTCCGGCTTCTTTATTTATATATTTTTATTTTATTTTTTTTTATTTTTTTTTTTCAAATCTCCCTCCCCTCATGGGAAGTAGGAAAAACCCTAAACAGAGATTGAAATATTAATTCCGTTTTACGAAATTCTCGCGTTGTATTTCATTGTAAACCTAAGATGCATACAACGTAAGAAATTCAATTTGAAAGTCAAATTATCCAATAGTTGCGATTTCAAAAGAGAGATTACGTAAAAATCTCATTTTTAAAAGAAGTGGAAAGGATTTTTTTTTTTTTTTGCTTCTCTTTAATGTTTAACAAATAGATGTTGATCAAATCCTGTGCTTTCAATTTTTGAAATCTGTAACTTGAGAGAAAAAAAACTTTTTTTGATAAGTCAAAAAACTTTTTTTTAGAGAGGGCGGTCTGCCCCCCGGGTGACAACCATCTGGTGGGTAACACCTCAACTTAATTTTAGAGTTTGTAAAAATTGAAATATTTCAATTCTGAAAATTTCCCCCATAATAAATCTTAAATTTCATCTTAAAATTTTCAACGAAAATCTTGCTCTATATTGCAGGGAGAGGTCGTTTACATATACGTCTGGTGCAAGTTTTACACAAAATGCGGCGGTATACAGCCTTGTACGAATAGCTTTTGCTGTAACCAGATTTCTTGACTCAATTTTTAATTTCAATTTTATTAGCAGCTATAGAATTAACTTTAATATGAAGATTTTAGGATTAACTACAATTATTGAGTGTTGTAACCAATAAATCATGTACTGATATTATTTTGTACTTTGTAGTGATAAACAAGTTTTCTTAGATAAAGTCTTTCGATTAAAAAAAAAAAACATTTTTATTTTATCGGATCTTTTGGAGTTGCGCTTTAGTACCAGCACTTATTTGAATTTACCAAGAACTCTCAGAAGTTTCCCGACTTGCTCAAGCAATACATACATTAATTTTACTATTTTATAACTGAGATCGAGGTAATAAAAAACATAACTATTTTTATTTGAAAGTGATTACTTTCAAAGTGTTAGGCAACATAACTGTTTGCTGACAGTTGCTATGAGTTAAATGAAGTTAAAAAATACGCAAACTAGGATACGGCGTAGGGAGCTATTAGAGAAAGTTTGATGAACAATCAAGCCAGCTGGTTGCCACAATGAGTTATTTTCCTATTAGCATTCCTTTATACATGTAATTAAATTAATTGGTAGTCATTTTTTTTTAAAAATGCGAGGAGAATCAGTGAAAATTAAAGAAAAAAAAAAGAAACACGGAATCGGAGTCTGAGTCGGCATGCTTCCGAGCGACTCTGACTCTTTTACCCCAAAACCAATTCGGCTCCGACTCTTCGAATGCGACTCCAACTCCACAGCCCTGGATACAGATACAATGCAAAAGTTGTAGTAATTTTTTTATAAAAAATTAAGGTACTCACTTCGTGACTGTTAAGGTGTTTTTCAAGAGATATTTCTTTCATTTAATTTTACACTCATAATTCAGGGCTTTGTAGTGATATTCTACAGTTGTTGTGTTGCAATAATAAGGTCATTAGAAAAAGTTTAAAAGTATTTTTTTCTGGAAGAGCAAGCTTAAAAACACAGGATCTGACCAATTTTTTAAGTAATTATGATGATGTTTAATATTTTTTTTAACAATTATTTGAATCGGTGCGATGCGAAGATTCAATTTTCTTTTTTACGCATCTGCACATGACATCACAAGTGATGAAATGCCATTCACTAATGCCATTAGCGCAGAGCGCAATATTTGATTCTCATCTTTATTCACATGTACTGGCAACGATATGGTTGATAGCAAGCGTAGAGCGCAATATTTAATTCGCTTCTGAATTATCATAAGCTGGAAACTCAGCATTCAGTGCACGAGTGGAGGGTGCGCAAAAGTTCATTATTTGAGATGTCATAAAGACCACACCTTGTTTGAAAAATTGGACACTTAAAAAATAATTAAAAATTGAATGTCTTAAAAATGAAAGATTTTCTCGCTCTATGTTATTATTAGTATTATTATTTATTTTTTTTTTTGCTCATTCTATCAACTTTACTGACTAAAAGTAGTACTTTTGACTGATGGAAACAACCCCATTTATAATATCAACTTACCGGTAAAATTTGAAAAATGTTCAGGGAACGCTGTTTTTTTAAGACTTTCGAGTAACATATGAGTACCACAGTGTAAAACATAACATTTTTAGTATTGTTTCTTTGCAATATTGTTTAAATGTGAAGGTAAGTAAATGCAATTATCTTATGCACATAAATGAAACTCTGATAAAATTACATAAGATTAAAAAAAAAATGTTGTAATTACAGCAAAATTAAATGATCAGTAAATTTTTGTTTATTCAGCATACAATAGAAATTGGAATAATTTTTGCGCTTGTTTTCTGCAGCAAATTATCGATTTACTTTTTCTTGGGAGAGCTTGTAATTTGAGCAGCAAAGTATCGAGGTAAGCTTTCTTTTAAAATTTGAAAACTGTTTTAATAATTTGATATCAATTTCTGCAATCATCCGTAACTATTCTTAGCTTTTTTGTTACGCATAAAGAACCCAGTTCTTTAAATAACATACATTTACCATTCTTTGAAGACTTCAAAAAATGAAATAGTTTAAAAAGCTTAAAAAGAAACGCGCTTATGTAGTAATATGACCTAAAATATATAAAAAAAACTTTGTTTTGTAAATCTTGAGTCCAACAACGACATGACATTCAGTTTTTTTTTAATTAGCCGTTTTATTGAATCAGGCACTTTATGGAATCAAAACTGTTTGGGAAACACGTGATTCATATAAGCGGAGATCACTGTACATCCAAATGCCGAATATTTTGCATTGAAAAAGGGGTTCCATGAAACTCCGAAACACATGTATGAAGTAATCTGTAATTTTGTGTATTAAAACGTTGTTTGTTTCCTTTTATTTCTCTGCACAATGATAGTTATTTATTTCATTCACACATTATATGTTTTTTTAGTAAAATAAATTTCTGAGTTTGTTATTACTTTCATAATTTAATTATTAACGCTATGTTTTCCAGCTGAATAAGCATAGATAAAATATTTATCCTCTGAGTGAGAGCATTTTCGTATCTCAGTGGGAAGTCCTTAGACGCAGAGCTTCAGATATTTTCGAGGAGACAGTTTATGAAAGATTTTTAAATGCGTCAACAGGGTACATAAAATTTCATCTGGTAAGTATTCCTATTTAAAAATTAAACGTTTCATCTAAATTAATGCTTAGAAAATGTTGCAAATTGATTCTATTCAATCTGGAGTAGCTTCAGCGTACTTAAAACATCTTACGTATTTGGATTCTTTTCTCAGTCTTGAATATTCAAAACCTAAGCTACTTGATGATTTTCGAAATGGATGGAATAAACAGTTTACATGCAAAGATACAAAGATATTCGTTTGAAGTCTGATATTTTATTCATCCTCTTGGAAATGAACTGCTTCAACTTAATTTCGCAGTTATTAAATATTTAGCCTTATTAAGCAAATTTGAAATCATTTTAAATTTTCTCGCAGCGTAGATATGATTTTGGAGCAATTGCAAAGGAATTATTTCATTTAGCAAATTCACAACAAGTTTTTTCTTGAGAGCTAAAAGTATAAAGAGAGATTTTCTTTTATTCTAAAGATTTTAACAACACGGGATTTAGAAACAGATGCAATCAAAGAATAAAATATCTGAAGAATTGTTGACATAAAAAATAGTATAAACAGGGTGTTTCGGTTTAACCTGCAAGACTTCTATTTTCGCAATCGTTAGTCTTATACATAGCAATACCATACTTCCAGCATACTTCCAGTTGCAAAACTGTTTAAAACCAAATACAGAGTTAAAATATTGGAAGTTTGAAACAAAAATAAAAATCAGTCAAAAAAAAAAAAAACACTTTTTATACGCCTTAGGTCCCGTAACCAATATTAATGGAAATATTCTCCAATGAAAAAGATTACTAACATAAAAAATTGACATTTATGTGACCAAAATTCAAAGAGATATTCGAGTTTAAAGTTTTCAGGGACCATTCAGAAAATGAGATTGAAACTTATCGCCCTTTCAGAAAAGTGACAAATTTGTCGAAGTAAAAAACAAAGTTTTTATATTTTTCATTGCTATTCAAAAATAAATTTAAATATTATACTATGATACGCAAAAACTCACTACAAAGTCTCCAATAATTTGAAAAAAAAAAAAAAAACACTATGCACACATATAATTTCAAACCCTTGTTAACCGCTATATTTCCCCCCAAAATGTGGTACTAACGGTGGGTGTAAAGTGGTGTAAGTCACAAAACGTTGTGTTTTATGTCTCAATAAATATTGATCATAATGTGAAACCTTTTGTATTGGAATTATTTTTCAGTGGAGATTATTTCCCTAAATATAAGTTAAAGTACATAGGGCCCGCATAAAAATAAAAAATTGGCACAGCATGTATATACATAAAACAAAATGTGTAGTTTGTATTTGCGTCTGAGTATTTGTGGCGCGCTTCTCGTGATAAAGCTAAGACCTAGAAACATGAAATTTAGTATGCTGGTGCAGTTTTTGCTGATGTTGTATAAGTGAGAGAGTGAAGTTTCATCAATTAATTAGAAAAAAAATCTTAATATTTATTTTATTTTTTACAGACTTCAAACTAATTCCGTAGAAGAAACTTTTTTTTTTAAATCCGAGTATATAAAGTTAAACTTTAGACATGATAAAAGGAAAAAATACACACAATTTTTATATGTTTTATAAATTTTTGAAAAGACATTGGAAACGCTAGTTTACCGAATTTTTATTTTTCTACATTCATTTGCGAAACGTCAAAGAACCTATTTTTTCATATCTCGGTAAAATAGGGAGCATTTGTCACTAAAAAAAATGTCCCTAAAAATAATTAAAATATTCTTGATAAGATTCTATCTTTTTATAAGATTTCCATTCCGGACTTCTGTATTTAGAAGAAATTTTCATTTTTATACCGTTTTGTAGTCACTCCAAACTTTCCAAATACTTACCAAAATTAAACAATTGTTAGAACACCTGCTATGAAAAATTGGTGGACTCAAACTTATTATGAGAACAAATATGAATGCGCATTTAAAAATATATTATTGCCTGAGAAAAAACAATTTCCCTTTTGATAGTGCGGCACACTATAGCTGGACAAACTGCCGTGCTGAAGATCTCATACAGCTACTTGATCAAAACACTTTGACTTCGATCCAGAAAACTGCACCTGTTCTTTTATTCGACATTAGTCGAATACAAATAAGCAGCAGTACGGAGTCAGAGTCGGACTGATTTTGGGGTAAAGGAGTCGGAGTCAAATTATGTTTTCATGTTGTTTTGTAATTAAATGCTTGTTTACATAATGATTGTCCACACATGTTTCCGTTAACTAAAAAGTATAACTTAAAAAAGGGGAAACGTTTCAATACGTAACTAAACAAAATTTAGTTTGAATTTGGAGATTGAATTTCTCTCTCTCTCTCAAACTATGTTTTTCGCAATCACGAATTGCGATAGGACCCTACTCGTTTGGTTTATTGTTTCTACAAATGTCTTTATCGCAACCATAATTTGAATTCAAGACGTTAAAATTCAAATGAATGCTAGGGGTTCGAGTCTGGATGTTGTGTGCTGGATGCTGGACGTAGTGTGCTGGATTCTGGATGTTGTGTGCAGGATTCTGGATGCTGTGTGCTGGATGCTGGATGTGGTGTTCCGGGTACTGCATTCGAGTAAAAAGGAATGTGGGAAGTCGAGAAGGTTGTTTATAAGTAATTCGATTCAGTGGCACCGTTATAAGCAAAAGAAAAATAAAATCAAAGGACGGACGTCATTCATCGGTTAAGGGAAAACAATAAGCAATTCGTAATTTAATAATAATAATAAAAACACACACACACAAATCAATTACGTATTTTGAACTGGTGTGTCATAGTTATGCTATTTCTTCGTTCTGAAAAGTAGAAGAAAAAAAATCGAGCTACAACAAAATATTGAATTATGCGTAGTGACACACTAATAAAATTTCCTCTTACTATGAAATTTCAATTAAGTTTATTTCAGATAATTACTTTACTTTTCTCGAAGCTGGTTTGAATGATAATAAAAATGGCTGATGGCAATTTAATCACGTATCCAAACAAAAAACGAAAAAAAAAAAAAATGTAATCTTTGGAATCACAGTTTATGTACCTAAATAAGATAATAATGTTCTTAATGTATTTTAGGAACGCATTAACATAGTTTTTCTTTTATATTTTTCTGTTTAAAAAGGAAAAAGAATTTGAAAAGAAACTAAAAATACGTAAACAACCATGAAAAAAAAAATACTGGAGAAGCAAATGTTTTAAAGATAGTTATCAGAGCGGGCAATAACAGTTTTAGCTATTATAAGGCAATGCAATGTAAACAAAGGTAATTTAGTGAAGCAATACAGCAAAAAGAAAATTTTATGAGATATTTAGTAGATGTAAGATAAGGATGTTAAAAATTTTCGAAAGACATAATATATTCTTATTTATGAAGAGAAAAAAGGTATGGCATCCTGGCTTTGCTACTTTATTTTAGGTTTTTCAATTTTGGTACTAAATTACATTTGTACACTTGTGAATTTTTAGTTTATTTAGTTTCTGCATACATTTCTTAAGCATTAAAAGCCTTCATATGTTTGATTACTTTACTGAAAGACAATTTCTTTCTTCATAATGTATATAAAGCACCGTTCTATAATTTACTGAATTGTGTTTTCTAGTTCATTTATTCTAATTGAACTTACATGTAATATACATGCTGGAGTGTGTCTGTGCATGTAAAACGATAAGTTTGAAGTTCCTGGTTATTTTAGTAATGGAAACTAATAAATCTATTGAAGGGGGAAAATCTCCAGGTTTAAAATGGTAACAGAAAAACAACTACTATTGGAGTCATGAAAGTAGTCTTTACTTATATTGAATCATTATGATCTTTAATAATTTGGTTCCTTTGAAAGGAAGTATTGTAAGATACAGTATTCATTCACAATTATTTATTTCTCTATGTTTATGTAGATTTGAAAGGATAACAAAGTAAAACCGAAACTTCTAGATGTTCTGAAAATGTTGTAGCTATTTTAGCTTGTAATTCCTTCTAAAAAGTAATTATTGATTTTATGCTTGTTATTACTAGACTTTTATTGCTTTTTCTAGAATAATTACGATTTGGTTTTATAATTCCTTTGGTTCATCGTGATTGTTTTTATGTGAACGGCAAAACTCCTTATGAATAGAAGGGAACATAAACTTCTATTTTTAGCCTACTTTACAAGTAAAAGTCAGAGAAAGACGAAAAAAGCATGAAAGAATGTCTAATGCATCTTAAAAATATCGCGAAACAAAAAAAAAATTAAAAAAACAAAATAAAATAAATAAATATCGAAAAATTAAAAATTGGAAAGTAGGGTATTGAGATGGGGAAATGTCTGTCGATTTATTTGTTTGTCGCCGCCCTAATAACTTTTGAGTGAAAAGTCCGATTCAAACAAATTTTCTTTTGTTCTAAAGATCTAGGCGAGGACACCTCATTCCCATGTTAAGTTTTTGATTTGAACAAGTTCTCGTTCAATTTTGAACAATTAAAAAAAAAAAAAAAAACTTAGCATCAGCGCCTACGGGGAAATTCAAAGCAAATATAAATCCTGCACTTAGAGGCAAGTTTACTTCAAACAAACTATGTTAGAAAAAGCTCTTGATGAAGAACATGTATAGAAAATACATTTTTGATTTAAACAGTTTTCCGTTCAATTTTGAACAGTTCAAATCCCTTAACGTTAGCGCCTATTGGGAAACTAAAAGTCGATATAGATTCCGAACTTAAAAGCGGATTTACTTCAAACAAATTTTGTTGGAAATAGCTCTTGACGAATAACTCCCGACCCCGACTCCGAGAATTTTGGGGCACCTGACTCCGATTCCGAGTCCTGCACCCGAAAATTCGTCCGGACTCCGACACTAACTCCGGGAGCTTTGGCAAAAATTTAGGCACTAGGGGGAAATGACTGACTCCGACTCTCGGAAATGTAAAGTCTTCGACTCCGACTCCTTTTTTCAAAATAAGTCCGACTCCGACTCCGCAAACGTTGAAAAGTTGCGGCCTTTAAGAATAATTAATCGATTTCAACTCCGAGTCTTTGAGTTAAAAACCTTCGACCCCCGAATTTGACTCGTTTACCCCAAAATGAGATTGACTCCGACTCCGACTCCGCAGCCATGGTTTTTATTTTGAAATAGTAATGTTGATATGATTTGTTTCTATTTTCTCGCAAAAGATTTAACTTATGTATTCAGTGTTTGGTGAAAAAATTCGGAGTCCTTTCTGTTTCTACACAAAGATATGAGCAGACGATTTTTTTTTCTAATGAAAATCATTTCTTAATGTTGACATTTTGTTGTTTTTTATTTATTTTAAAAGTACATTTATTCATTTTTAATTACTTTTTGGCAACAGGGGAAAAAAACGATTTTTATTTCTCACAGTGTATTTATTTCAATACGCTTACTATTTTTAATTATTTTTTTTTTTCTTTTTGAAAGCAATTAAAGATATTTTTTGATGGAAGAAAATATATTAGCTGCTTTGTTCAAAAGGCGTTGTTACTTTAGTTGTTCGTTTTTATTTTTTACGTATCTATTTCTCCAAATGAGTATTTTATTCCTAGAAATCAGGTTAAAATATTGAAAAGTTATGTTTGACATAATTTCCAATTTTTTTTGGTAATTTTGAGAATATAAAACATATACTAGAAAGTTGATATTGGTATAAGGAATTGCTTTTGGGAAAGTAGCCTCGTTTAGTTCCTGACGGAACTTCTGGATTATGTAATGTTTAGAATTAAATTATTCTTTTCACGCAAAGCGTAATTTGCGTGGAAGCCCACTAGAGCGCAGTTCCTACACTTTTTTCAACTGTGTGCCTATCAGATTCAATTTAGGCTATTGACGAATAAAAAAAATTGTTAAAACCATATGACTTGGCTCTAATAACAAGATGCATAAACTTAAAAGATTGCATTTCTATTTTTGGGAGAAAAGGAGGAGTTTTCAACACTTTATCCGGTAAGTATAGAAGTACATTATTGACGAAACAGGCCGACTTCCTTCAATACACTATCAGCAAATGAAATCGCACGGGTAGTGCCGTTTACCGATTTTATTTCAGGGTTGAAAAAAAAATATTTAGGTTCAGAACAATACTTTAAAACAGGAGGGTCACACTGAAACTTTTTGGAATCGAAGAGGGCAAACAGTCCAACAGTATTTCTGTTTTCTGTTTAGACTACTTTAGGTTGTCTTGTTTGTGCTACACCCCCTCCTGCCATGCAGCAACAAATTTTTAAAAACAGTGCGTTCAGTGGTAGCTTTTGAGATTTTCTGGGCGCCTAAAATTGCTTTAAAGGAAATGTATTTAATTATTTTTATTTCAGTTTGTAATTTTCCGACGGACCGGATGTAGCTCGCTGGCCGTAGGTTGGAAAACCATGCTTTAAAACATAGGGGAATATTTTTATAAAAACATCATTTCTCGTCAAGACTCCTTCACATTATTCAGACAGTCTTTTCATATAATATTTGGAAATATAAAATTACGTTACAACATAAATGATACAAAATTCTGTTTTTATTTTAAGCTACAATACCTTTTCTGATAAATGATAAATGGAATAACAATGAAAGGTTTAGGTTGAAATTATATGACTATCAAAAGCTCGGACTGTATACCCTCAGGGCATGAGACTTCAAAAACGGAGACAGATTTAAAGAAATCCTTCTCTTAATAGCTGCTCTTATACTATGTCCACAACCAAAAGCCGTTCATAATAAATCCTCATACTAAAATATTATATTCATGCCTTTCTGATATTACAGCCTGGTTATGAACGGTTTTCTCTAATTGTTGAAATACGTTCCTTACCAAAAAGTTACTTTTAAATTAAGATACTTACCAGTGGAATTTTTGTTTCCAAGCGCCTTGAAGAAAAATAATTAAGTTCATTATTATATGCACATAATTACTTTCAATTTATGATTAATGATCATTGTGTTATATCATTAAGATAATAAATATTTAAAACATTTTTTATAGCTCTTAAACTTATTTTACGCATTGTCCAATGTCTATCAAGATAATTTAATTATTCTACTCTAACGCTCTCACGCTTTTATTTATAGATCTAGTAATCTAAAAAACGCTTTTAGCAGTCTATTTTTTACCACCAATTATTTTTTTTGCGCTCATTTTAAAGTCATTATCGTCAACTTGATAAAAGAAAATTTTTTTTTTAATTTTTTTTGAAGCATAAATTTCTAATAGCTTAATGTTCTTGTATCGCAATATTTTCTCATAATTTTTTCGTTTGAATTTTTTTTTCTTTTTGTACATTTCCAAAGCATGATTATTTTGGATTCGTAGTGAAACTATCTTCAGCGATTTTAGGGGGGGGGGAGGAATTCGGTTATTTAAAAATAAAGTAATAGATGCTACAAAATATCACGATTTTGTTACGGAATTTTGAAATCTTGACAGTTTTCTATCTTTTTAGTTAGATAATTTTTGAAAAATACCTTATCAAGGGACTCCTGTTTTTTTTAAATAGCTCTGCATTTTGAACTTTTCTATATCTTAGCTGTTTCGCTGTGTAACAGTTAAGTACACTTTTCGATTTTTTTGAAGAAAATGCGATGTAAAACAAAATTCTCTTAATTTGCGACAGCTTTGCTGTAGAGCAATTTACTCATCAAAAAGAAGTTTTTTGATGAGTAAAGTAGTTATGTAGAATTGTTTATAAAAGAACGACTTTGTGAATTTTCAAAATTTTCTGGCTTTTGTCAGTATGGCTGACTTTTTATGTCAAATTTTATTCATCTGTAACACATTGAGCAAAAATTTCTTTGGAACATCAAAACCTTTTTTAAGTTTTTTTAAATAATACTATTTCATATTTGTAGCTTTTGGGAGCTAGTTACTTACTATTAAACACAATTTGAATATGTGATTGAAGAAAATGGAAGTCTCATTGAACGAACTTTGTGATAAAATATTTTTGTGCTTCTAAATTGTTTTTTCTTCATGCATCCTTTTCTCATCTAGTGGTAAAAGTCTGCACTACAATTTTTTTATTGAAAATTTATTTCCTTCATAGTTGTGTATACCAAGTCTCAATGACTTATATTTATTAGAACGAGCTCCACGTAGGTTCAAGAAGGGTAGCTTTTCTAATAATCAATTGTTATGTACATATATTTGGAATGAATGTGATTAGCTTAGATGAGTCACCAGCTGGCAATGGATTTCATACTGAAGTTTAATTTCTTTAGTAGCTATGAATCTACGTGAACAATTAAAATTTATTATAACCTACAGTTTTCAGAACAATTTTCTTTAATGTCATTTTTTAAAGTGTCTAACGATTCTCATACGTACTATGTTTTTCATATGTAGCAAAAAGAAATAGAAACTCATAGGGTGCGTTTTTTTAAAAGTAAATGATATGACACAGGTACAAGAATGATACATGTACCAAATTAAAACACACACGCATACCCACATGCGTATTGTATATTTAAAGCATTGCAGCTCAAAGAAGTCTGCTGGAAAACCTTCCGTCTTTAAGACTTAAACGAATACAGCGAAGGTTTTCGGACATTAATTCCTTTTTTAGTTACGAGGGAAAAAAAATCTTCAACTTCTATTATGTATTTCCATTCATTTTTGATTTACCAAAAATAGCAATTAGAGAAAAAGGCTCTGATATTTTTTACGATTTCACATCCACTATCCACTATAATATTGAAATCTGTTCGCGTCCGTCTGTCTGTCTGTCTGAAGATCGATCTTCTCAAGAACCGCTGCGAATCGAGAGTCGAACAAGATACCGATCAATTCGAAATTTTCCAAAGAAAACAATGGGACAAATCTCGTAATTGTACGACTTTAATTAGCGGATACATTAATTAAAACTTCAATTAACATAACGTTATTCGTTGATTTTTATTTCTTTCCTGTTGCCATTTTTCATATGGGTGAGCAAATAAAATTCTAAAAATTGTTTTAAAAGAGATTTTTTTGGCTGCTGTCCAAACCTTAAAACAAAGTTTCCATCTAGAATTTCATTTTAAATTAGTTTAAAATTGGTTGCTCTATTCGGATATAGCCTTTATTTTATCGTCTGTCCTTTTTTATTTTTTTCATTCAACGTTCTTAATTCTTTTCAGAATATGAAAAATGTTTCTTTAGTAATGTTTATTGATTGTAGTGCAAGTTTATCATTCATCGGCCTCATATTTTGGTACATTTAGGATGTGCGACTAATTATGTTTATTTTGTTGGACATTTTACCATCACATGCGTGAGTTTTCGAATTGTAATAACTCTCTTTTTCCTTTCAGTTTCTATTTTTGAAAAAGAGTTTGTATCGTTAAAAGAACACGTTAAATTAAGATTGTTTTGATTTCTTTAAGTGAAACAGAGTTGAACAAAAAATATTGTTTTTAAGGATTTTAACTAAAGCTTAATTGGAATCTGATGACTTGATATTAAATTAATGCTTATTGGTATTTAGTAAGTCTTGGTGCTTTAGTTTCACGTAATCAACCAAAAAGTGTGTGTCATTTTATGTAAAAAGCTAATTGTAATTGTACATAAATATTTCAGATATAGTCTATCAGATGTAATTCATTTGAACGTGAGCCCAGATTATAGTTGATAATGCATACTGTGGCTCCCAAAAATGTTCGTACACTTTGAAATTTTTTAAGTAAAACCATAACAACTCGAAACTGAATTCGAATATTAAGTCCAATATTTTTTCACATCATTCCTACGTCATTCTAAATACAACCCATTGGTTTTTATTCTAAATATTGACGGATCTTCTTTTTGAAATGGGTCAGAAAACGAAGAGACAGAGAAATAACACGCCACAAAAGTCATCCTACACTCAAATATATTTTCGAATAAATTCAAATTAAAATCATCATACAGTGGCTCCCAAAAGTGTTCGTACACTTTGAAATTTTTTTGGAAAACCAAAATAACTCGAAACTGAATTCGAATATGAAGTCCAATATTTTTTCACATCATTCCTATGTCATTCTAAATACAACCCATTGGTTTTTTCAAAATATTGACGGATCTTTTTTTCGAAATGGGTCAGAAAACGAAGAGACAGAGAAATAACACGCCACAAAAGTCATCCTACACTCAAATATTTTCGAATAAATTCATGATTTAAATTATCATACAGTGGCTCCCAAAAGTGTTCGTACACCTTGAAATTTTGTAGTAAAACCAAAATAACGCAAAACTGAATTCGAATATGAAGTCCAATTTTTTTTTCACACCTTTCCTATGCCATTCTGAATAAAACCCAGTAGATTTTTCAAAATATTGCCAGATTTTATTTTTGAAATTTGTCAAAGAACGAAGAGACAGAGAAAAAAGATGCCGCAAAAGTCATCGTACACTGAAATATTTTCGAATAAATTCATAATTAAAGTTATCATATGTGGTTTTTTTTTATTATTTTTTCATTGTTATGATACTGTAAAGTCATTTGCCTTTGATTTTTTGTTTATTTATTCCCCAGTATTCTGCTTATTATTTTTAAATGGCAGGTATGCGTAGAAAACTACAAACACGATTCGAAATTTGATTTTTTCCCTCACAGTAACCGTAAATTGGTTTGAAATGTCTCTAAATTAGTTAAGTTATACCATTATATATTGAAGTGCTTGATAAGATGCTTTAAAGACAAGAATCGGATCGAAAACAAGGTAAGAAAAGGTCAACTGGCAAAGTTAACAAAGCGTGATCGGAGGTTTACAGTTAAAAAAAATATGAAAAATACACGTTTCAGAACTGAAAAAGTTTCTGCAGAACTGAATGAAACATTTTACGTTTAATTTTCACCTAAAATTGTTCGCCAAGTTCTCTGATTAGCTGGATTAAATGGGACCTCTTCCTGCAGAAATTTTCTTGTTCGTGCGAAAAACAATAAACTTACGCTTTCCGTCGTAAAATCAATGATAAATAAGCTCAAAACGTTTTGGAACAACGTCTTACTTATAAATGAAAATAAATTCAACAATTTTGGTTAAATTGTTGTATAATTGTAAACAGAAGAAAAAATGAGGAATTTAATCTTAAGAACTTAGTTGGATCAGTTAATCAGGACGGTGAAGGTGTCATTGTGTGAGGGTGCATATCAGCATCACGACTTGGAAATTTGGAATTTTTTGATGAAATAATGAATCATGCTGTACATTTAAATATTTTAAAAAACAATTTTAAACTATTAGCCCGAAATTTGGTAAGAGGGAACAACTTTGTTTTTATCAAGATAACGATAAGAAGCACATGTTTGCGTTTGGTGCCTCAAAAATTGTCCTTAAGCTTAGAAATATCTCCTCAATCGCTAGATTTAAACTTAATGGAACATATTTGGAGATATCTGGTGGCTAGATTACGAAAATACACCATTGAAACGAAAAGCAAACTAGAAACAGTAAGGCTCGAAGTGCTGCTGAACGCTTACTCAGAATTTGCACAAAAAAAGAAAGAAAAAACAATGAAATCTATTCCCAGACGTTTAAAAGCTGTTGTTGCTACTGCATAATATTCTACTAAATAATAACTTAGTAAAAAATTAGATTATTTACTAATTTTTTGACATTTTTTCAAAGTGTACGAAGACTTTTGTGAGATAAAATTTCTGGCACTTTTTAGTTTTTGATTTTAAAAAAATTAAGTTTTAATGTTTAATTAAACATTTTCATGTGGTTTTGTTAAAAAAAGATCATAGATCTTATAATAAAATACCTATTCCGAAATATTAATTCTAACCAATGGATAGGGCCCTATTTCATTGAAAGTCGTAGGTGTACGAACACTTTTGGGAGCCACTGTATATCGTTTTATTAATATTTTTGCATTGTGTTGATCCTTATAAGTCATTTGGCTTTAATTTTTTGTTTATTTATTCGTTAATATTGTGCTTATTACTGTAAAAAGGCTGGTATTCGTAAAAAACAGCAAACACCATTCAAAATTTGAATTTTTTTCCCACAGTAGTGGTAAATTGGCTTGAAATGTCTCTAAATTAGTTAATTTATTTGTTTGTATAGTAAAGTGCTCGATAAAATGCTTTAAAGAAAGGAATCGGACCGAAAACAAGGTAAGAAAAGGTCAACCGGCAAAGTTGACAAAACGTGATCGGAGATTTAAAGTTAAAAAAAATTATGAAAAATACACATTTGAGTGTTGTAAAAGTTTCTGCAGAGTTAAATGAAACATTTTACATGTAATTTTGACCTAAAATTGTTCGCCAAGTTCTCGGATTAGCTGGATTGAATGGGACCTCTTCCCGCAGAAATTTTCTTGGTCGTGCGTAAAACAGAAAGCTTACGCTTTTCGTCGCAAAATCAATGATAAATAAACTAAAATCGTTTTAGAATCATGTCTTACTTACATATAAACATTAATTTAACATTTTTGGTTAAATTGTTGTAGAACTGTAAGTAGAAGAAAAAATTAGAAACTTAATCTTGAGAACTTATTTGGATCAGTTTATCAGGACGGTGGCGGTGTCCTAGCGTGAGGGTGCATATCAGCATCAGGACTTGGTAGTTTGTAATTTTTTGATGAAATAATGAATCATGCTGTTCCTTTAAATATTTTAAAAACCAATTTTGAACTCTTAGCCAAAAATTTGGTTATTGGAAACAACTTTGCTTTTTATCAAGATAACGATAAGAAGCACACGGTTTTTAACGTTTGCGTCTAGTGCCTCGAAAATTGTCCTTAAGTTTAGAAAATACTCCCTCAATCTCCAGATTTTAACTTAATGTAACGTATTTAGAGATATCTGGAGGCTAGATTACGAAAATAGGGCTTTAAGACGAAAATAGAGCTAGAAACAGTGAGACTCGAAGTGTGGTTGAACACTTAATTAGAAATTACGCAAAAAAAAGAAAGAAAAAGAATGAAATCTATTCCCAGACGTTTAAAAGGTGTTATGAATACTGTATTATATTCTACTAATTAATAACTTAATTAAAAGTTAGATCATTCAATAATATATAGACATTTTATAAAGTGTACGAAGACTTTTGTAAGATAAAATTTACGGCACTTTTTGGTTTTTTATTTTAAAAAAATTAAGCTTTAATATTTTTTAAAAACTTTTCATGTAGTTTTGTTAAAAATTGATCATAGATTTTATAATTAAATACTTATTCCGAAATATTAATTCTAACCAATGGATTGGGGACTATTTCGTTGAAAGTCGTAGGTGTACGAAGACTTTTGGGAGCCACTGTATGTCGTTTTATTAATATTTTTGCATTGTGTTGACCCTTATAAGTCAGTTGGCTTTAATTTTTTGTTTATTTATTCCTTAATATATTGCTTATTATTGTGAAATGGATGGTATTCGTAAAAAACCGCAAACACCTTTCAAAATTTGAATTTTTTTTCCCACAGTAGTGGTAAATTGGTTTCAAATGTCTCTAAATTAGTTAATTTATTTGTTTGTATAGTAAGTGCTTGATAAAATGCTTTAAAGAAAGGAATTGGACCAAAAACAAGGTAAGAAAAGGTCAACCGGCAAAGTTGGCAAAACGTGGTCGTAGATTTAAAGTTAAAAAATTTATGAAAAATAAACATTTGAGTACTGTAAAAGTTTTTGCATAGTTAAAGAAAACATTTTACATTTAATTTTCACCTAAAATTGTTCGCGAAGGTCTCTGATTAGGTGGATTAAATGGGACCTCTTCCCGCAGAAATTTTCTTGGTCGTGCGAAAAACAGAAAGCTTACGCTTTTCGTCTCAAAATCAATGATAAATAAGCTAAAAACGTTTTAGAATCACGTCTTACTTACAGATAAAAATTAGATCAACATTTTTGGTTAAATTGTTGTTTAACGGTAAGTAGAAGAAAAAATTAGACACTTAATCTTAAGAACTTAGTTAGATCAGTTAATCAGGACGGTGGAGGTGTTTTAGTGTGAGGGTGCATATCAGCATCAGGACTTGGTAGTTTGTAATTTTTTGATGAAATAATGAATCATGCTGTTCCTTTAAATATTTTAAAAACCAATTTTGAACTCTTAGCCAAAAATTTAATTATTGGAAACAACTTTGTTTTTTATCAAGATAACGATAAGAAGCACACGGTTTTTAACGTTTGCGTCTAGTTCCTCGAAAATTGTCCTAATGTTTAGAAAATACCCCCTCAATCTCCAGATTTTAACTTAATGTAATGTATTTAGAGATATCTGGAGGCTAGATTACGAAAATAGGACTTTAAAACGAAATTAGAGCTAGAAACAGTAAGACTCGAAGTGTGGTAGAACACTTACTCAGAAATTACGTTAAAAAAAGAAATTAAAAGAATGAAATCTATCCCCAGACGTTTAAAAAGTATTATGAATACTGTATGATATTCTACTAATTAATAACTTAATCAAAAGTAAGAATATTCAATAATATATAGACATTTTATAAAGTGTACGAAGACTTTTGTGAGATAAAATTTCCAGCACTTTTCGGTTTTTGATTTTTAAAAAATTAAGTTTTAATATTTTTTAAAAACTTTTCATGCAGTTTTGTTAAAAATTGATCATAGATTTTATAATTAAATACCTATTCCGAAATATTAATTCTAACCAATTATTTGAGGCCTATTTCGTTGAAAGTCGTAGGTGTACGAAGACTTCTGGGAGCCACTGTATATTTTCGTCTTTTGTGCTAATTGAAAATATTCATAACTTGTATCATTGATAACTATGATTAACGTTAAAGAGATTTTTGCCAAAAATATGCTCTACTGGTGTTTTGCAAACCTTGCATTACGTGTATTTATTTACTCCTCAGCGCTTTAGAAACTGATGTCTGAGTAATACAAAAACATCAATTGGACATCTCTTTCATTTTTTAAGTAGTCCGTGCAACGCCAGGCACGCAGCTAGTTGTAAATAAATTTTGATATATATTTTTTGTTTCTGAGGCTTTATGTTTTTAATACTTCTCAAAAACCTAAATAGTACAACTTTTTGTTAAATTCGTAAGTGAACGTAATAATAATATTTCTCATCTTTAACAGAACCAACTTAAAATGAACTTCCTCGCAGCATTTAAGTAAAAACAAATTGTCATTCGCTTAAATGTTGAAAATTAGATGTCTGACATTCTCAATTAAGAAGCCTACATACAAGAAAATATTCATTAACAAAATATATGTACCCACATAAATTATTTTCATTATTCGTATTATTTACAATTTGTTTATCTACGTCATTTTAGGTAATTAATTATAAAAACGTTAGCGTCGTTCCATTGCATTGCGTAAGAGAATATTTACACAGATTTAGAATTATGTTTCGGTTTTAAATTAAATTATTGCCTTTATTCAGTTTTATAACAACCGTGGGGAGAGGAACATTTTTAATTGTCAATTTTTCATAATTATTGAAATGTTCAGGACGGTTTTTTTTCGGGATTTTTTAAATCATTTACTTTTGTTAACTTAAACTAGCGTTATTTGAAATTTTGGCATTTTTATGTAAGCATTTGCCTTTGAAAATCTAAAGTGAGAATTAATTTACAGTGAAAAAAGATAATGGAAAAAATATGTAAATAAACTAAAGTAAAAATAATAAACAAAGAACGAATAATAATAAAAGAAGAAATAAATGAATAAAAACCACACAAAAGGAAGCTTTTAAATTTTTATGCTAATTTCAGATGGCATTATTTCTTGCTTCAGCATTATTTCGTACATCAATATTTTATTGAATCAAGTAAAAATATTTTACCGAAATGCTTAATATTTTTGCTTTAGTAAGTGACTGAGGGGCCAGAGGAGAAAAATAAACTACATCTATAGCGTATGATATCTTCCAACCTACGGGACACAGTTCAAGTATTTCATTATTAGCAGTAAAAGCAACACATGAAGCATGAAAAAGCAAAACATAAAAAACCTAATCCGAGCTTATCATAGTGAAACAAAAGCTGTTAAAATTAACGATGTGATAATTTGAAGCAAATTACACACCTGGAATTGATAAGAAGCATACTTAATTTTTATCAAGCCACAAAATAAGTACACATAACATTTCTTAAGATTAGTCTTATCTTAAGCGGCGTATGTTTTGACGTTTATAGAAAACAAATGAAAAAAAAATGTATTTCATGCATGAATAGCTTGTGTGAGATTTTTTTTTGTTTGAATAATATATATTGACGGAGAATTGACCTTCCATTGGAATATGTGACTAGCAGTTTTACTAACTGTAATAAAACATTGACAGTCCTTCTTTCAAGTAAATTTTTTTTAAGGCAGAAAATTGAAATTCGTATCATATTGTCCGATTATATACATATTAAATGCTTCCCTGAAATAAACCTTATTTTGTAATGCATGCTCACTATTTATTTTAATAGTTTTGTCCAACAACAGTTCATTTTTGTTGTTTGAACAATACTTTGTCTATATTGACCAAAAACAGACGTATCACTGAAATATGTGGATAGTAGTTTTTCTAACTCTAACAAAACATCGCCAATGCTTCTTTCACGTAAAACATTTTAAAAACAAAAAATTTAAAACCATACCATTTTGTCTGATTATGTGCTAATTCGATGCTTCCCTAAATAACCCTTCTACTTTAATGCATGTACGCTATTTTAGTTTTTTTAACAACAGTTCATTTTTGTTGCTGAAGCAATTTTTTGAACAGTAGAACCTCGTTTATCCGGCTCTCGTTCAACCAGATCAAATTTGAATTTTTCGATTTCTAATAAATTCCGCCCCATGCTTCTGTAACACAAACCACTTTTTTAACCAGAAAAATGAAAAGCGTATCTTATTCAGATTACATGCAGATCCAATAAGTCCCTCACATAATCGTTCAGGTTTTTTGGCAATGAGAAAAAACATTCAAAATGCACTTTTAAGTTGCTACTGTCGGCAGTTTTTTCAAAAAGGAGCAAATTGTTCTTAAAAAGAACACAGGTTCCTAATAACACAAACTTTGAAAAAATGCCCACAAGCGGTATGAAACTAAAAAATTGAAAAATTCTACATTACATCAAAAACATATTAAACCACTGTTGATATATTGTAAACGCGGGCTTCGTTGGCCCACATTTTAGAACTTTTCTCATCTTTTCTCAATAATTTTGTAACTAGTCATATTTCGAGGCTGTAGAAACCATTTTTACTCACCTAGAGTTCACTCAATTCAATTTTTGAATACTGTTCACTTTTGTTTCAAAGTATTATTAGCATTTTTAATTGTTTTTATTTTGGACCAATGTTATCCTTACGTTTGGGTTAGTTTGACCCAAAGTGGGTTTCCCTATTTAAGATTATTGTAGAACTAACTAGAATCAAAGAAAAGCGCATGTTTATAGGAAAAACTATTCTTTTGAAAGAAAAATACATTTTACAAGACGTTTGAGTCAGATGCACTTGTTTTAAGGAAAATGAAAGTTTTTTAAAACTATGTGTATATACCTAGTTATTGTTTCAGAAATAACCGACAGATTGCAGTCTTCTTTCATCAATTTTAGAGGTTGAGCAATTTTATTAAGATAACATAATTCTTAAAACAAAGGATCTTAAATTTTCGTTCACTTCCAAAAAGATTTAGCGATTTCCATGTTCTCAACATTCGAAACTCGAGTTCATCCCATTCTACAATAACAAAATTCCGTTCACTTTTCAAAAAATGTAACAAAATTCGTAAGAAGTAGATGCAACTGGATCAAAGTTTTCTAAACCTCCTGCAGCATTTAATTTTTCTTCATCTTCCATAATCAAAGCCATGTAATTGAGTCCTAGGGATTTGAGTTTGTAATCGCTCTCTTAATCCGCTGCCTAGAATTCCTGGTTTTCTCTCGTGTTTTTCCTGTTTATAGTTTTACTTTTAGATTCTTTTCTTTTCCAAATCTATCTGATGGATTTTTTTTTAAGTTTTTATCCTGGGCCTAAGTAGGTCGTAATTTTTAAGTTTGGAGATATGTTGTTATTGTGAAATTTTTAAATAAAACCCTTAACGGAAATGGAAAGTACAACTATACTACTACATAATGTATTGAATAGTGTTCATAAATAGGTACTTAACAAACAATTAGCTGATATTGAACTGCTTTTACATGTAAAAGTATGAGAAGATAGAAAGACACGCGTTAGCACAGGGATCACAAAACCAATAGGTAGTGTTGCTCCTTGGGAAGAACTATCAAACTATTTGGTATATATTACTGAGTCCTTGAGAATGCTCTCTAACGGATTTTGTCAAAATATGTTTAAAAATTGCTTCCTTCAGGTTTACTGAGCACGTTGTATCTTTTTCTCGATTCGGGCTAAAGAAGGATCCTAGAGCCAAAGTAGCCCGCGTTTACGGTACTCAAGAACGTTATCAAAAATTCCACATTCACTTCAATGGAAAGGAGACAGATTAGTCGTCACATTCGGGTTATTGATAAGTCGTTATTTTTTGTTTTTTGGTCACTCCTGTGCACCGTTTGTGCACATAGGAGCGGCACATGCAGCACAGGATCATATCCTCCACTCGATCCTTCGGTATTTCAATAAGGACACAAGAGTCCTAATAATATCAGTTGTTACATTATTAGATTACAATAAACTGTTGTAAGGTTATCAAATCACGGGAAAAAACGCCTTTAGTTAGTGACGCTGTTCTTTTTGAACTGTCAACTACATAAATAGCACTTTCTAGAACAATTAATAACTTTTTTACTTCCTTTTACAAAAAAAGGAGGTATTGTATTCGCGAAAAAATTTTCACTCAAAAATGACCTTAATTTCCAATTTACACACCCCTGAATGAAAGTTGAGGTTCTTTTTTTCGACTCAAACCACACGTAGATGAGTGCCTAAGAACGTACAGATACGCGAAATATCCATTTTGAGGACTCCCGAGTTAATTACAACGAGTTTTCTCGTGACGTCTGTATGTACGTATGTGCGGAGCTGCGTATGTGCGTATGTATGTCGCATAACTCAAGAACGGTATGTCCTAGAAAGTTGAAATTTGGTACGTAGACTCCTAGTGCGGTCTAGTTGTGCACCTTCTCTTTTGGTTGAATTCGAGTGTTTGTAAAGGGGTCTTTTGCCCCTTTTTTGGGGGAAATCATTGTTAATTTCGATGTAAACTCGAAGTGGTGTTATAATTTGGCGGGCACTTGGCAATATATCGCCAGTATTTTGGTCGCCAATTTTTGTCGCGAAATTTGGCGATTTTTTTTTGTTAAATTTGAATTCAATTTCGCCACTGTTGTTGATATTTAGAGAGTAAACTATTGAATCACATTGAAAATGCCAATAATGGGGAAATAACATTAAATTGGAGTTAAAGGAAGTCACGTGATGCACACATCAGCTCGTTTTGTACTAGCAAACTACAGTGAACCATGAAGAAACATAATTTACTGTAAAATACTATCTGGCAATTTTGACAATTATTTTTTGCAATTACTTTTGCTATACTTTTGCCTGTTGATTAAAAAAAAACAGCCTGAAAATAAGGTCTGAAAGTTAGGCTCTCTGATGACAATAAAACACTAAAACCACGAGTTAGTGAATTTTTGCTATCCTACATGGACAAAAAAAGGTTGTTGGGCGGTACTGGCCAGCAAAGATTTATTTGGCACACCCACCTTTTTTTTTAGCACAACAGTTTTTTTTCTCCTAAAGTACATAAACAAGTAACCTGTAATGCATATGTTATGATGAACAAAAGCTATATACATGATTCTTAACACTAATATTTCATTGTTGTTTTTGAAAGCATTTAATTTAGGATAAAATAATCACAAAGGCATTTTAAATGTCAAAAAAAGTATTTTTTTATGTAATTAGTTATTATTTGCGCAGAATATTTTTTTTCAACAAAGTTTTTTTTTAACTGCTCTTAAGTTTACAGTTTAAAAATGCCAGAAATAATGAGAAGAGCAGCTGAGAACGTAATTGTATGTCATTAACATGTGCATAAAAGGATAAATTAGTTTGCTTCATTAGTCGTGTCCTTATTTTGCATTAACTGTTGAGTTTGTTTCGCAAAACGAAAATTGAATAGAAATAATTTTCTTATTATCTTTATATTTCACACAACTAATAAATTCTTTTGAAGTGAACAATGAGTTTAAATATAGCTCATAAAAGAGTAAGGAAATTTTGAAAGCAACCGTACAAACATGAACCCTTGAAAACAAAGGCAGGAATTCTTTCATCTTTCGTTTGTATTTTATCTGAAACAGGTTTCCTTTTACAAGCAATTTTTTTTTCAAAACAGAAAAATGTTAATTAGCTGTGCTGTGCAAAGTTTAATTTTGTACGAAAATCTTTCATTAAAACTGATCGAATGGTGGAATACTTTGTGGTCTTATTGATTAATACATTATGCTGACATAACAGTTTAATGAAAAAAAAAAGAAAGAGAGGAAGAAATGGTTTAACATTACATTAATTTACAACTAATTAAAAATGTAGCACGAACTTCCATAACACGTACTACATTCATTTTAGAATTAGTTTCATATATATATAAAGGCGGGGAAAATTGTTGGTGTATGAAAAATGCTCATTTTCCATTTTAGTAATATTTCTTTATTTATTTATTTAAACCTTACCAATCATTGCCATTTTTAGAACAACTGTATACAGTAAGACAAGTGCAGTGCATAAGATTGCAGCCTTCCCTTACCCAAAATTTCCAAAATAAATGTTAAAAATGTCAGCAAAAATCATTTTTTTTTCTTTCTTTCCTTTCTTTCTGAAATCACGACAAGAGAAACGTTTTCAGAACAGAAGAAAATTAAGTATAAGGCAAAATTAAAGATAAGAAAAAAAAGAGAAAAATTTCTTAAACTTTTCCTAATTTTAATTTTTTTTCTTTGTTCCGGAGTCAACATAAGGGAAAAGAGGAAGAGAGCGACTCGTATTTTTCCTCACCAGGTGCACCCTTTGGTGTAATTGGTTCTGGTTAGTAAAAGAAAACGGGAGATAGTAACTGCTTTAAGAGTCTTGTTTTGAATTATATGCTAAATCTCATTATTTGAACTAACCTACGCGTCACTAGTGACACTTGATAAAAAGTTTTTATCCTCTCGGATAACAACAAAATCTGCGGTAGAGGGACTTACATCAACGTAGAATTACTGGGACTCTAACAGAAATGCAGGGTCAGTTCATTTAGGTAGCATTTTGAGGGATTTGATATGAACACAGGGGCAGTTCATTGAAGTAGAATTGCAAGAAATTTGTTACGGCAATAAGCAAGGACGGATGCAGAAACTATTCAAAAAGGGGGCGATTTATTTCAGATACTTACTCTTTTTTAAATTCCCTAACCTCCACACAGTAACATCACAGAAGATCGTCTCCAGCTACAATTTTTTTTTTTGCAAAAAGAAGATTCTACACGGTTTGTGCGCTTTTCTTTAGCGAGAACACAGTTGGTAGAGGGACACATGAAATAAATGCACTAGCTATCATCACTAGTGCACGCTAATGTGATAACGTTCGATTCGCAACAGAAAAAAAGACGGAAGGTATTGCTGTTCAAGAAGACAACAAAAGGAAAATTGCCGCAAGAAAAAGCTGAGTAGCACTTGTTCCTATGGTTCATGGTATTAGACTTTGTGGGAAGTAGCAGTTACCTTTGAGAATTCACAAAGATTCTGGTACTGTTACAATAGAAGAACTTGAAATGAACAACGGTTATTCGAGTATGCAGTATAAGCAGCTGGCAGCGATGCTGATCTGTGTACAGCATTTAGGGATAATCGCAGAAAATTTAATGTATACTAGCTCACGTTTACAAAATGAAATTATCAGCGCATTTGGAAAAGTAATGAAGAAGAAAATCTGAAAAAGAGTCCAAAATCTGGATTATTTTTAGTGCTAGCAGACCAAACAGCTGATCTTGCTCGTAATTAGCAATTTTCTACATTTGTACGATACATAGAAGCAGAGATTGCGAGTGTGAGAGAGGATTTCCAATGCTTTACACCTGTCTACTATGTTACCGGTAAAAGACTTTGCACTACTATTCTTTCAGCTATCTCAGATTTGATTTACACAATCTCCGTGGCCAGGATTAGGATGGTGCTGCAGCAACGCAAAGATACTTCCGTGGAGTTCAAGCCATTATAAATGCATATGTTCCAGGTTGCTCAATCACATATGTCTCCACATAGGCAATTAACTTTAGTTAATAGGTTCTGGAGTGGTCTAGTCTAAGACAAAAGGGGGACGGTGTCTCCCTACTTTTCAATTTTGTGCTAGTGTACCCTCACTTTTAAAAATTTTCAAACCAGCTTCCATCCACTTTTTCCATTCATTCTCTTACGCTCGGGTCTGCATACCCCCCCCCCCTTCCTCCATCATTTTGACCAAAACTACACTAGAGGTCCTGGTAGCGTCTTTGGTCCTTTTCATTTAAGTTTTGATTGCTCATGCAGACAGCATATATTTAACGAGTCTTCAGGAATTCGTGACTAAATATTAAAATACGATTTACTTTTTTTGAATAGAACATTTATTATGCCAGTAGCGTAAAATAGTTTTTACGAATAAATATTAACTTTAACCGTGCTACTACCACATATAGAATATCAATTACTTTACATGAAAACGTGACATAAAATTAATTCTTCTAATAATATATGCAATGGAAATTTATTACGCTTTGAAGTTTATTGTTAGGAGACACATTTAAAAATCTTTCAGTGAAGGATTAATTATCTTTCAAACAAGTTATGATGTTTATTTTGTAAACTGTAAATAAATGTGCAGATGAAAAATAATTGTTATCGAGTACATTTATAACCAACATGTAATTATGATTCAATTTTATTTTCATTGTTTTCGAAATAAACGAAACCAGTATCTCATATCTTTATTACAGTACTCATTTCCATTTCAGCTACCTTGTAATAAAAATCAGATTGTCTCTAAATTTAACAAGTTTAATGGATAAAGTAAAATAAAAATTACAGTACATCTGCTGCCACTGTCTTTTTTTCGCAATTGCTAATTGCTTTTCTATCATCGAAACGTGAATAATTATGTTGTTCCCTTTTATTTTTACATTATTTGGGGGGAAAAAACAAAAACAAAGTAAAGTCGAAGAAAAAACCTCCGCAGGTTACAAATGAGTGAACACTTTAAAAAATCCAAAAGAAATTGTTGATCCAAAATTGAGCGAACTTGTTTTTCCATAAGCAAGTTTAAATTTTATAACAAATTCTCACTTTAGCTGGAGGCAGAGGTCATCACATGATGACCTGTCCTCGAAGCTCTGCCTCCAGCTTGGATGCAGAGGGGATGGATGCCTTTTTCAATGCAAAAAGTAATGAGCTTATGGATGAAAAGACACCCGACAAAAGTCAAGAGCTAGATAAGCAAACAGCTTAAGAGATAAAAATACCGGATTAACCAAATACCAATGAGAAAATTATAATATTTTAGTTTTGCTTCTTTTACCAAGCTATAAATTAAGATGCACCTGTTGCTGATTTTTACGGTGCAATATTTCGGTTAAAGGCAATTAAAACAAAATCTATGTTAACATTGCTTTTAGAATTAAAAAAAAAAAGAATCACTGTTTCAATGCACAATATCTACTCTCTGCTTCTTGTGAACTTTAGAGAACTTTTCATTGACCTTTATGCTCTTAGCTTATTATTACAATGATTCTTCAGAAAATATGCCAAAAATAACGCTCAAAACATAAAAAAAACTGAGATTAAAAAGTAAATAAAATAAATATTAAGAAAGAGAAGAAAAAAAAAGTACCCCCGTCCATTTGGTAAATGTTTAATTATGCTGTCTCTTGCCATGCATTCATGTTCTTTCCGTAACTATTGTTTATGTTATTTCATTTTCAAACACAGGAGAAATTATTTATTCTGAGCAAAAAGGATACAGTGAAAACTTTTGTCAGGAAAGGTTTTCTAGTGTTTTCATCTGAGAACAATGAGTAATGTTTGGGAAACATTTTTTAAGTTAATTCTCGTGTAGATGAAAGCACTTAATCATGGAAGACAAATAATGCTTGCATTTCTAGCTAAACACGTACAAAGCAATTCTTTAACGCAAGCGTAAAATAAAGACATACACGTGTGTACAAACAATACATAAAAGTGTACACAATACGTATACATCTATGCTTTCTTTTATACTTATGACCATTTTGTACGAAATTACTTAACACTAAAGGGAGTCATGTACTTTTGGGGATGACCGACTTTCCTGTCATTCAGATCAATTTATACAAAGATAATGAGTTGCGATCAGCCTTAAATTTTTTTGTTGTCATTCACAATCCTTTTTGCGAGATTGGCGGTATTTTTTCTTTCTTCTAATTGAACAAATGTGACTACTTATCTATAAATACTCATAAAGTGATCTAATAAGTAATTTCAAAGTTATTGATTATAAACAAGATGGGTAACGTATGCTTGTTGAGCAATCACGATTGCTTATTGCTTTCATTTGACTGTTTTGATGTCCTATGATTTTATTTTCTCACCAGCACCCTCCGCAGCATCACCGTCGACCGGATCCTCACGATGCTGCACCTCTAGCGAAAACCGTCTCCAGGTTTCGTCAATATCCTACACTTACACGCACCTACACACATATGCATATATACACCTACACACACATACATACACCTACACACACATAGATACACTACACACATACATACACCTACACACATACACAAACACATACACACAAACACACACACACACCTACACACTCACATACACACATTTACCCACACACTCATGCCTGCACACAGGCACAAGCACACATGTCTACACACATACACATACCCCCTACACACAAACACACATACCCCCACACACACATACACATACCCCCACACACAAACACATACCCCCTACACACAAACACACATACCCCACACACAAACACACATACCCCCTACACACAAACACACATACCCCACACACAAACACACACGCCTACATATGCACACACACACTCGTGATTGCGAAAAACATAATTTGAATTCAAGATGACAAAATTCAAATTAATTTTTTTTATTTATTGTTACATTTATTCTCTCTTTACTTTCAGTGACATATTATTTCTTATATAGGTGATAGGCCCAAAGTTGCATCTGATTTTTGCGTATCAAAAGTGGCGAACCTTTTTGTCATTAAAATCGTCTTCTGTTAATATTGTGTGAGAATTTCTCCAGGTTTTTTTTTTCGGTCTCACTATAAAGAAAGAGTTTAAAATGTTTAAAAATAACTACTAGTTTAACTATCTTAAGTAAATAGCGTTCGACACAAAACTAAAACAGAATTTGATTACCGCACGCAAACAAAAACACACATGAACCTTTTTCAAAAGAAGGTCACGTTATGGTGCATATAACCACAAATGAGGCAGTGAGAACCAAGGGAATGTAAGTGCCAAAATTAAAGGTTTGAAGATAACCAGTACAAACGTTACGTGAATCTTCTCTCCTCCGTTTTCGGGCAGGATATAGTATTAGAACACCCTAGTACATGCTGCACGATTTAAAACTATTCTATGAAAGCCTACCTAGGGCAGCACTGGAAAAAGAAAGCGTAACCTTACAACAAAAAATCAGTGGCAGCATAGCTGTCTCCACCTCTCTGAAGTAACCTGACTGATATAACTAGTGTAAAGTTACACATTGCTGGTGGAAGATTACACCTTGATAATGTATAGCGTAACGTCTCACTGTTTTCTGCGTAAAATTGAACCAGGATTTTCTGTATGCTTAGAGAGATATTACTTGAAAGCAAAAATTAGACTTTCATCTGACATTCTTGAACGCTTAACTTTTAACAACCAATATACACCAATTATTTTAATACACAATATTTATTTATTTTTATGTGCAAACAAAACATTTTTATCCCAGTAAAAGAGGAACTGACCTAAGTGGTGCTCGAACCCACAACTCAAACTCACAGCCGAGACGGGTCGTCGCAAAGCAAGAGCATTTTACCGCTCGGCTAACAAGGCTGGTTTTCGTTTCGCTAATAAGAGTTTACTTGCTCTGCGTTGATCTTTACACATGCGCTTTGAATGCTACTGAAACCACATTGCAAGGTTCCTCCAACAATTTCAGTTTTTTAAACAATGATGCTACACACTTCAGAACACATTCACTCGAGAAAAAGTTTTATAGAAGCAGCAGTATAATCTATAATTATTATATTTTTACTGGTGTTACTTATCTTTCTTATATTTCAGTGCTTATTAAAGGCCCTTTAACAGCAGCCGTAAATGGTCAGACTCTACATGTTACAGTGACATTTGTGATTTGTTCACTTGCTATCTTGGAAAATCTATATTAATTATATAAAGCTGTAGAATTTGTTTGTTTGAACTCTCTAATCTCAGGAACTACTGTTTCGAATTGAAAACTTTTTTCGTATTGAATAGTCCATTCATTGAGGAAGGCTATATAACATTATGCTATGGCTAATAGGAGCAGAGCAGCAATAATTTTTTTTATGAAAAGGGCAAAATTTGTATTATAACATAAAAAGTTTGGAACGCAGAATACACGTAGCCACGGTGGCTCGACCAGAACTTGCGGGCTTCAAGATCCAATCGGCGTAGGTTCAAGTCAGCCATGAGACAAATCTCGAGGGTACTTTTCAGAGAAAACCCTAAACGATGCTAAGAATGATTTGTAAAAAATATATATATATAAACGTATCATTGTCTTATTTTTCTTATTAATTAACTAATGTTTTAAGCTGAAGAGTTGGTTTGTTCGAACGCGCTAACCTCAGGAACTCTACAGGTTCGAATTGAAAAAAAAAAAAAAATGTGTTGAATAGTTTATTTATTAAGGAAGGCTATAAGCAATTTTTTTTTTTGAAATCAAATAAACCGAAACATTTGTAATTGCAAATTAAATGTTTAATTAATTGTTTTGTTCTATGAATTCCTAATAGATGGCGGGGTAAAATAACTCTTCTTGAGGGCGCTGGCCGGCAGTGTTGATAGCTGCGAGGAGCCATGCCCAAGCTACGTTGTTGTGATCAGTGAACATTGCGTTTTTGAATGCGTTTTTTTCCCGATGTTCAGGTAGATAATTTGATTTTGTAGGATATTTCTATTAGGTTGTGTTTTCCTTATTTTTTCAACTTTTGTTTTTGTTCTTATACTTGAAGATAGTTACGTATCTAAACGATAGTTACGTATCTATCCAATTTGATTTATCGTATTATTCAATTGTGATTGTTCTTTATAACCTTTTCGTTATAGCATTGTTTATTTGGTGAAACACTTTAAATTGCAGGGGGAAAAAACCGCGTCATTCGCCAAAGGCGCAGGGTTACGGTAGCGTGGTTTTTTCGCGCGTTAAGTGATGAACTATGTAGTTGAAGGAATATTTTGAGTTTTAAATCTACTGTTAATGTTTTTATGTGTTTTGGCAAATAATTTTAAATTAGATAGATACTGTAATAGGTCTTTTGAAAAGGCGTGTACGCATTTTGGTTGAAGAAAACTGATCATTTCACATCAGAAGGGGGGCGGGAGCGTGGATTTTTTTTGTTCAACGGACTTCCTTTAACTTCTTAGCACGGGCATCGCCGTGTTGGTACTGCTAGTGTGGAAATATATCGTTTACATTGCCGCCATGATTGCGTCTTGTGCTTTAATTTCGCAATTTAATTGAACTTTAAAAGTAATTATAGTGACTTTTTTTAAACTTTTTGTCGATTTTTTAAAAACATTTTATTGTTTTTTGAACGGTTGGCTTATGACTTAAAACTTCTTATGAAGTTTTTGAACTTGTTTTATCGCTTGCTTTATTTAAAAATCCTTCAAAACAACAAAAAAATGTGCATTATCTGCAAATAAGCAAAAGTAAATTCTGTTCAACTTTGACCAAACATGGTGGCAATGCCATAATTGAGGCAATTTAACAGCTGTAGTATCCACCGTCTAGGAAACCATCAGTTTGTTTTCATTGGGGATAAATACATGATACCAATATGCCTACATTTTATACCATAGCCATATAAACCCTAATGGTCCTAGTTAAATTTCCTCGATCATAACTACACGAATTATCATATACAATTTCAAATTAAAATTTTAACTTAGAAATAACGTTTTAAATTAGTTTCAAAACTTTAATTTGGCTTTATTTTAAAAATTTGTTAATTCTTTTAAAAAAAAATAAAATAAAATAAAACACGATTCTTTACATTAAGTTAAGATCAAATTTTTGAAGATACATTTAATGCTAATACTTTCTGCTTAGGAATGAATACTTTTCTGATAGTACCGTTATGTACACACAAGTAGAAAGAAATGAAAACGTATGTATATGTTTCTGTGTTTTTGTTTGTTACAAATGCAAATTTATCTTTAACTTGTGAAGAAAGGCATAAAAGAAATATTTCACTTGCACTGTGCTTAAACAAGATAGAGAAGACAGAAATAATCTTCGTTTTCTGTGATGTCAGCTGATTAAATGTTTAATTATAACCTGTATACTTCAAGGCTTTTAATTTTCCTGCCAGAAATTTCTTTTATTTCTTTCCTGTCTTCAAAAGAATTAATTATTTGTTTTGAATATGAATGCGGAAGCGAACGAATGTTTAATTCAAGAAATGCATTTTGTGGTCTTACTGCACAAGAATTAATGCCTGACATCATAAATTAAACAAACGCAAAAATGTTTTGTGTGACGAAAAAAATGTTTCTTATTTTCGGGAATTAAAATTTGCTGATTTATAATTAAGGATTACTGAAAGATAAATTATGTATTTTTCAAACAATTTTCATTCAAATGTATTATTTATGACAGAAACATGAATAAACATAGCTTTTTTGTTTCAATAAATTTCAATTTTTAGTTTATTTTTACTAATGTCGAATTTTTGGACGTAATTCACAAATTATATATTCTAACGTTTAATGAATAGTGTCAAGTAGATACAAAATAGTATGGGAGCAAATTACCTAAGTTATCACCATGTAAATTAGATTTAGTTTCAAAATATATCTTGTCAGATAAAGGCGTCTTTTACTCTCCCAAGTGAACGATTGTTACACATTTGTCTAGTTTTCCATTTTGTGAAACGTATTGACACGCCAAACTATTAAATGAGGTTTCAAATTTTAATTGTGACAATGGGATCCTGCTCGAGGCATATACGGAGCTATTTTCTGAATTTTAGGAATTGTATTTCACATAGCTTCAAATTTCATGGAAGTATTTAGTTTGATTATGTATTACTGCTTCTGACAAAAATTAATATTAATGCATACGCACGAGTGTAACAATTTAAATGAATTAAGAAAATGACAGACATTTCTAAACTTCGCGACGTATTTTCTACATTATAGAATTACAACAGAATTTTGCATTAATATTATAAACTAGCTGCCTTTGGCGATATCCTGGGCGCTTTTATACAAAATTCGCTTGATTGTGAAAACATACTTTTGGATAAATTTAAAATTGTCTAAGAATCATACCCGTATATTATAATATACATATTGCTAGATTTGTATTTTAAAGGAAATAGTTATTTAATAAATTAAAAAAGATAAATCTCTTGCAGCTGTTAAACATTCTGTATTAAAAAATCAGTTTTTTTATAATTTTGTTGCTCTAACAGTGGCTATGGCTTTTGTTAATTTATCGCCTGTTGTGCTTTGGGTATAATTTTGCTTTTTTTTATCGCCTGCAATGTATAAAATTCTACTTAATATCTTTTTCTATTTATATTTTGCCTTTTATATTTCCTTTTTGTAATGGCAATTGCTAGAGAAATGTGACCAATAGCATTTCGAATTAACGGGCATAATCTCTTCTGTACTTATTTAATATGGCTAACAATAAAAAAAACATAATTTACTTCTAGGTTACGAAAATACTAGTGAACTTCGAGATCACCTGATAGGGAAAAAGACTCTGTCTCTCTCTACACTCCATGGTCCCTACCACTACCCGTAGTGTAACCGGATAGAAGAGGCCCTGAAGACAGCTCCGTTCTTTTAATCCATAATAAAAACCGAGCAACCCTTGATCCAGTACCACCAGAGACATTGATTTAGAATAGAAACTTGGAGGATTTTGTGACCGCAATTTTATTTAGCGTGCCAAAATCACCATTATCGAACACGGAGGATCTTTGACCGGCTGGCATCGAACTTGGAATCCTCCAGTTTCGAGGTCAACACCATACCGATCAGGCAGCTGCAGACTTTAAGAAAAAGACTGCACGAATAAGTGCTTCTCGGATTTTAAATATTACTAGGACTATAGTATGCATCACAGATACCTTTGAAGCTGCGCGGCAAAAGCTAACTTGATCTATAAAGTTTGTCTAGCAGTTAAAAGCAATTGAATATAAGCCATCATTTAATTAGGAAATTAAAGAAGTATGTAGGAAATTGAAGTATTTAAATTAAGTATACGTTATCTGTTTAGAAAAATTAAGAAATTGATGCAGTCCATCAAAAAGATTAGTATTTATATTGGAAGCAATAATCACCCAATCAGAATGTTGTCGAAGAATTTAACTGCTTTGAAACTTTTATAAACACTTCCTATCAGGAACATTTTCACTTCTTGTTACACTTAAGCTTTACTGGAAAAATTCAACTTTTCATGAACATCAATCTACCGTTTGAAAATGTGCTTTGAATTTTTTTATTAAAATCGTTGTTGCAAGTAATACGATTATTAGGCTAACGGCGCCAGAAACAGACATGCTTAAGACATCGCTCTCAGGTTAACTCAATTTTCTGAACCTTTTAATGTATTTAGACTTTTAAAGCTATTCTTCCCTCATGCAACTACATCTCATCTAACGTTTGGCTGCTTCAGGATCCTCTGAATTTGTTAATTCTATTTTTATTTGCTCGATTTCGAAAAAAGTTCCGACCCCCCAGTAACAGACACCGACAATTCTAATGATACTCAGTAACAGATAGGATGAGGAAAATATGAGTAATGAATAAAATTCCCATTTTCTCTTCAAAATGTGCAAAAGTTCTCTATTTTTTGATCTAAAACCTAATTAAATTCAAATGAACACGAAACACCGGCAGACCTCGTGGTAGCTGTTCATAACCTACCACCACTGCCTTGTAAATACCAACAGGCTCATAAAATTCTGATATCACTAGATGGTTGTATCGTATTCATGGATTGCAGCAACACCAGTTTTACCCGCCTAAAATTCTTATTATTTAAATCCGAACTTACGGCTGTATGTTACTGGACGCTTGTCTGTTACTGGTGCCGCTACCCTATAACAACATTAAATGCTTACATTTGGTTGCAGAAAGCTTTAAGTCATCGCGCGTCGTTTTAAAATCTACAAAGTATCCATACATGTTCTTTTGAGCATACTCTTTAAATATTTCACTATTCTATAGACCATCGAACTGACAATTCAAAATAACAATGATAAACTGAAATAATATTTTAAGTCAAAAATTTACTTAACATATTTTAAACTTCCCCATGTTAATGTTAACCACAAATTCTAATGGTGTTACATATTAAAAACTTAACTGGATAATGCTTAGAAACATAGGATCTAACCATTTTTTAAATAATTTTTTTTAAGTTTAATATTTAAAAAAAAATTACTTAAATCGGTGATGTTTCGCATTATTTACATTTCTTGCCGATGACATCACAAATGATGAAATGCCATTCTGTGTTGCCATTCACAGATCAAAATATTTAATTCGCATCTTTACTCACGTGTATTGGCAACGATAGGGTTAATAGCAAGCGTAGAGCGCAATTTTAATTCGCTTCTTGATTATCATAACGTTGAATCGCGGTTCAAAAATGCGCCAAAAAGCATCATTTGTGACGTCATCTAGACCATGCCTTGTTTGAAAAATCGGACATTTAAAAAAATTAACTAAAAAATAACTGTTGGGAAAATAAAGGAATTTTCTGGGTCCATGTTTTTTTTTTTTTTGCTTATTCTTCAGTGACTAAAAGTACTACTTTTGACTGAAAGAAACAACCCCATTACCCTGCAATGTTTCAACAGTGCAAAGATCTTATACACTTCGGTAGACTATCATTTTGTAACATAAAATGCCTCCTTTTGCTATAGTGCTTAAAATTTTCGAATAAAAATTACTTTTTAAACTCAACTAAACATTGTTTTAAATTCAAATCAATGAAACTAATCTCTGTAAACACAGCAGCGTATGTTATATTATTTTAAAGATTTTTTGATTGAGTTTGATTTGTGAAACATATAGCTTGCTTTTAGCTGAAGAGTTGTGTTAAACAAACCTTACATGCTTCTTACAGAAGTTTCATTAGCATACTTATGAACTTGAAGCAATGACAAAGACTCAAAAAATATGTTTAAAGACATTGTGTAGGTAAATTAATTAGCTTACTAATTACGTCTTGTCTCTTTCAAAATCTTTCAAACACTTTCATTTCATTCACTTTCACTTGAATAAAAATCGGTACTTAGTTTTGAACAACTGACAGCAATTTCTTTTAGAAAAACAAACATTCTGTAAGATTAATTACTGATTCATTAATGAAGGAAATAGGGTTTCTGTACATTACCTGAATTTCTTCTTTGTCAATATTGCGGCTGGATGATGTAACTTAGTGTGAGTAAAACATGAAATAATGATTAATGGATAGTTTGTATATGGTAAACAACACAGTTACATGCAGGATTTTGCATTTTCTGTTAACAAAATTAGAAACATTTTATTTCTTAGAAAATAATGTGTTTAGCTTAGAAAATCATTTTTTGTGCCTGAAGAGAAAGCTTGAAATTGGTCAAATATTGGAAAGAGTTTGTATGTGCGCTTGTGTGCGTCGGGGAAGCATATATCGTTATCTTTACTACTAATAAAAAGCTGAAAGTCTGTATCTCTGGATCTCTGTGTCGCGCATAGCCCTAAACCGTTCTGCTGATTTTCATGAAATTTGGTACAGAGTTAGTTCGTAGCATAGGGATCAGCACTTTGAAGCGATTTTTCGATTTTATTCTTTTTCTATTCTGATTTAAGCCCATTTTACGGAGCGAATTACCATAACATGGACGATCAAAGTAACATAATATGGACGAGCAAAGTAACATAATATGGACGAGCAAAGTAACATAGCATATTGGCGACAGATTCATCATCCATTTCTTGTAAATATACAGGCGAACCAAATGACCTTTTAATTTCCTACTACGGGCAAAGCCGAGCGGGTACCGCTAGCAGAAAATAAAGGGTGTCCGAAACGGTCCCTTGAGACATTTTAAAAATTCATAGAAAAGCAAAAAATTGTCGTGTCAGTAAGCGGTTTCATCATAGTACTTCAGACAACCAATTAGTTTTAGAGATATTTGAAGTTTCTCGAGCTTTGTCAGCCAACATTCTTGACAGCTGAAAGGTGTTGGTGAAATTCCATATTGTGCAAATCATATTATTTTGAACAAGTGAGGTAAAGCACCAGTAGGGACCAGTGCTTCAGTAGTACCCACTTCAAGTTTGCTTTTATTCTTTGAAGAAAGAAATGTACAATAATAATGTGATATTTTTGTTGGTACTTAATGTAACTATCCTATTGTATCAATTTTATTCATCAGTAGTTTGAATTTAAAGTAAGTGATGTAAATTCTTCGGATGGGAGAATGTCAGATCAACTACTGAGATTTTCTGATTTTTGAGTGGCCACTAATGGATCAAATTTGAGGTTTGGGCAAAAATTGAAAAAAAAAAAAAAATTGTACAAATTGAAATTCAGGCATTTTTAGAAAATGGGACTATTAAGGAAGATTTGAGATATGATACGCTCAATGAGTTTAAAGAGAGGTAAGTAATATTGTAGATCCACTGTTTAAAAATAAACTTCACTGTGGCCACTTCTAGTGTGTTTTAAACTTTGAAGTGGACACTACTGAAGCAGTGGCCGCTACTGGTGTTTTACTTTAAAAGTTTGTTCAAGCTTATCGGCATCAAAATGGTGTTTCATTGCATTTCATAAATTAAAAATCCACGGATAATATAACTAGATTTTTAGAGGCGTTATTGGTGTTGGTTTCATACCATTAAAATCTTTATCTAAATACGCTTTTCTCAGACTTCCAGTTTTGCTGATCCAAGCGCTTTACAATCGCTAACGCTTCAGTTTTCTGTTATAGATAAAGCCTTGATTTTTTTTTCTTGACGTTTTTATATGTGTGTATACAAAAGATAGTTCGGAGGTAGGTGAGATATGCAGGGAAGCCCCAATGGGAGAATAATGTGCCCTTGGTTCGTTATTCAGCAAGTTTTGACTTTGATTCGGAAAGTTTCGAGCAAATATTGAAACATTGATATTCTTTTTTCTTTTATTTTTTAAAAATGATACTTAGTTTTCTTTCTCATTTGACGAATCCCCCCCCTCTCCCTCCCAAAAATTTCGTTTGGGGTGTACCAGTAGTTCTGTAGGGGAAAAGGAGGCACATGTGAGCACGGGGCACATGTAAACATATGTTTTACTAGGATAACGTCAAGCAAAAAATCTTAAAAAATTCCCACGTAATAGCAGTACCAGTCTTACTTTTTAACCAAACTTTCATAGCAAGGAGCCAGTTTACGTATCTGTGGTGACAGCTTCTTTGTTTTAGCAGATGCTGATGTACTTTTATCACTGTCTTCTTCGCGTAAAACGTATTTTAAACTAACTAATAAGCTAAATTTAATTAATGCAAACAATTATATGAACATTCTCTTAAACTTATGCCAGTGTTTAAATTTTGTAATTAAATTAAAAATTTTTGATTTTTGAAAATTAGTTCTAAGGTAGATGCCGGGACACTTGTGAATGCAACATGTAGGGGCACATGTGAACAGCTCCCATTTCCTCTCCGCAAATATAAATATTAGTGTAGGCTTATTATGAGTGTTAAAAGAGATGTAGAGATTTATAATTATTATTTTGCTGCAATCAGTTTGTAAATTTATTGTAAATGATTATTACATAATTACTAATTATTTATTTTATTTTATTTTTATTCTGTAAATTCGGTAATTGCTAAATAGTTAGCTAAAAATTTAGAGGTATATAATACTTTCAAGGAAAATAAAGACGAAATATTTTCTTTTAACTAAAAACTGTTGCTAACAAAAAACTATTTCTAAACTAAAGTTTAGAAAATTTTAAAGTTCATCATCATATTTTGTATGAAACTTAAACGCACTATATAACAGGTATATACTTTACATAATAAAATATTCTTTGTATTGTTTATAGTCTTTAAGATATTTTTCTTGTTGATCCATTGATTAGAACATGCTATGAAACGTTAAAATTTGTGAGTGAACAGAGTTCTATAATTCAGAATTTTATTTTTCTTAATGACAGTTACTGTACAATTCAAACTGACACAATATAGGTTACAAATCCTTGAATGTAATTATTATATATGTATATGCGTCAGTATAACTAGTTTTTCGTTGAAATATGATGCTCAGCCTGCATTTTTCAATCGTGTAAAATGTGCCCCAAGCTTGTTTACATCTGCCCCCCCTATAGGGGCACATGTGAACAATTGCTGACATTTTTAAAAAATTCCATAAAGTATAGAAATATTTTTTTTTAAAGTTGAAAAAAATTCCATGGCACAAAGAAAAGACTATTCAATCATAGGGCACTTTTTCTGAGAGAAATTTAAAATATTTTCTGAGAAATTAAGAAATGAAAAAACAAAAAAAAAAGTTCACATGTGCCCCTTTTTTCCCTACCTATAGATTTTTTCTAAATTCGAAGTTAAAATTTTAATATTTCTTCTTTTTCGAAGTTTATCTGCAAAATATGTGTTAGTTCAACGTTGCGTCATATTTTAAATTGCTTACTAACTTTTGGTCACAATAATTTAAAAAATAAAAATACCTTAAAACTACGAAAAATTACAAAAAAAAATATTTTAATATTTTTTTTATGAATATAAAACTTTTTTTTTTTGAATTTCAAAACAATGCCTTGCTAAACTAATTTTTTATAGAATTGGTCAAAAGTCTAAAGCTAAAAGCAATCCGCAAATTAACTGTTAACTTCATCTTAAAAATTTACTTGATATTTTCGGGAAAGGAAATATAAAGGGAAGTGTGTAATCCTTAAGTAATATTTTTAATGCGTAAATAAAATGATACTTGGAGGGAGGAGGATATTTCTTACTGTTCTTAAAATTCCTCTTATTAAGCACTAGTAAAGCTTACAAATCTCCACACACATTCATAAATAAAAAAAATTGTAAAAGAAATGAATAGAAAAACTGCAGCTTATAGCTTTCTTCAGAGACTTGTCCTGTACAGTCAATTTAAGCGGACGAAAGCAGAAGATACATCAATCATTTTAAGTTCAAGTAAAAAAACAGCAAAGTTCATTAATGAATTCAAATGATCTATAATGGAGTTTTTTCCTGCAGTCAAAAGTACTACTTTTAGTCACTGAAGTTGATAGAATGAGCAAAAGAAAAATAACATGGAGAACCAGAAAATACTTTCATTTTTTCCAACGTTTAATTTTTTAACAATTTTTTAAAATATCCGAATTTTTAAGCTATGGCGTCACAAGTGATGTACTTGGGCGTGCACTCCACTGACGCGCTGACTGCTTACGCTTGCTGTCTATCGCGTTTCCAGGTTTTGAAAAATCTGAAGCGAATTAAATATTGCATTCTACGCTTACCCTATCATTGCCACTACACATGAGTACAGAAGCGAATTTAAGATTGAGCTCTGCGCCAATGGTATCAGTGAATGGCATTTCATCACTTGTGATGTCATGTGTAGAAGCGTAAAAAATGAAATTGAAGCTGCGCTTCGATTAAAATAATTGTTAAAAAATACTGAACTTTGTCGAATGATTTAAAAAATGGTCTAATCCTATGCAGAAAAAAAAAAAAAACTTTTAAAATTTCAGAAACGACCAGCGAAACAAAAGATACATCAATCATTAAGATCAAGTAAGAAAACAGCAAAACTCATGTTTCGAGTTTAAATTATCTATAATTACAAGTATTTAGAATTCGAATAAAAGCAATGGAAAAATAAAGCTATCTTTATTTAAAGCGCAACTTTAAAGTGAATCATAGTTTTCTAGACAATTAAAGTATATTGGTAACATTAGACTAGTTGAGTAAACCACCCTTTTTGCTGCTGTGAATCTTAACTTTCTTGTTATCAAAGAATGTATAGATAGAAACCCAAAACACTAGAAAACCCATTACGAATGAGATATCTTCTTTTTTACTATGGCAAAGTCTCCGCGAGAAACATTCTTGAGCAGTATATCATTTTAGAACTTTAAGTGATGGTTGGACTGTTCGAATTGTCTCGAATATAAAGAGAATAGATTTTTTCATACAATTTCCATCTGATCCATGCCATATAATGGGCTGTCACTTGGCTGATAAAATTCGTTTTCTCTCAGTCGGATGCGAATGACATTGATGTCCGTTTCCACGAAAAGGATAAAGACGATTTATTGTCCATAAGAATTCTGCACGTTATGAACCAAAAAATCTGCCCGCTTTTGCGTACTTTCAATGTGATACATGAATATAGTATGCACAGGAAAATATAGTGTTCTAAAAAATATAAAAACGTTTCAATTTTGATTCCCGATGGAGATTGGATTACTATAAAAAGTGCAGTTTTATGCTCTGTGCAGTTGAAGATGTTGTATAACAATGCAGTCAAGCCCGCTTATTGGAATATCTGTTAAAAGAACATCCCGCTAAAAGAATACATTTTCAATGCACCAGACCGCTGATGTCTATATTTTTAATCCCGTTTGATGGAATATTCCACTTATTACAATATTTTGTTTTGTGGAAAATCGGCTATTTCATTAAGCGGGCTCGATTAAAATTTTCGGATCTGTTGATAGCAGGAAAAAGTATGAATTAAGTTAATAGCTGAATCATTTTCCACTCTAGAGAGTTTGTTATGTTTCCTTTTTGTGTTCTAATTGCTTTACTTCTGAGTATGTTATTTTTTTTCTTTTCTTTTTTTTTTCGAAAGTAAACTTGCTTGTTGAGTTACGCTCAGTGGCGTACCTAGACGGTCTAGCGCCCCTGGCGAACTTTTAAGGATAGCGCTCACCTCTCGCTTTCATAGCTATTCCGAGATTTTTTCGCTGAAACATTTTCGAAATTATAGTTTTAACAATCCAGTTTTTGACGATCTTTGGTAATGAGAATCTAGGGGAGAAGAGAGGTTAGACAGCCCTCTCCGGGCAATTTTCCGAACTTTAAAATCTCTAAAAATGCAATTGTAGATTATTTCTAACCAATTTAGGGAAAAGGTGCTATGGGGGTTCTCTCCCGAAAATTTTGGAAATTATAGTTCGGAAAACCCAAATCCTGGCGATTTGCTGCCTCTCTTGCTGTTGGAGAGCCACTCCTGCCAACCCCTAGGTACGCCACTGGTTGAATTTACAACTTTAGACTCTTGCCAGCAGTTGAATTTTATTATTTTATCGTTCAAAAACTATGTCATTGAATTTACAAGGTTACTATTGCAGTACTGTCCATTAAAATAAGTTTTAATGGAGGAGTAAAGCTTCCTACAATTAAAAAAAAAGTTCCGTTGTGAAAACTCATAGTGCAATACATTCACATGATAGAATTTTATCCCCTTCTTCTCAAAAGCTATTAAAAAGGGGGAATTACAGCTTTATATGGTCATGGATTAATATCACGATTTCAGATCTCGTATTAATCCGTCTCGGAATATGGAATTGAATATCAAACTAGCACACATAAGGAAACTATTTATACTCAACTCGTTAAATATCGACATTTCATACTCTAGTGTGAACAGGTATGAATAAACCAAGCGGAGGTTGACTAACATGGCGACATGGAAATCTTCAGAAACCTATGCACAAAGCTCAATAGCAACAGACGTCACCGTTCATTTCAGACTGTATGCTTATTTCCGAATCATGGTTATAATACGGAAAAGTTTGAATAAAAATTCTTTGAAGCTCTTTTAAACACAATAATGCTTCACTTAATAGTTGAACTTTAACGGTCTGCTTTGCCAAGGCCACATTGGTTTATTACAAAAATAGTTACTAATAACGATGTAACTCCATTTCTTTTTATAGCAAAATATAATTATAAAGAAATAAGTTAAATTACACCGGCAAATAAAAATTTCGTTACATAAAACATTAACAGTGTTTCTAAGGCAGACTTTGAGGCAGATTTCAAATATTCAATCACACTTTATCCATCATCTACAGTTTTTGTGTTATCAGACGTTTTAATTTTCATATTTTCTCCACGTGTTTATATATTATGCACTGTTAAAAAAAATCATTCACAATTTAAATCCTGTCAGGAAAAAATAAATGCGAAATTAGTGAGGTTTGTTGTTACTGCAGTGACAACATGGTGGTCACTCTCATTGGTACTGGTTTTCATGATATGTGCTAAATTAATTTAATCAGTTTCTTATATCTGCACCTGAGAGTCAGAATGACGTGAGTCCTAAAATGAGGTGGTTTCCTTCAGTCAAAAGTACTACTTTTAGTCATTAAAATGGATAGAATGAGCAAAAAAAAAAAAAAACATTGAGACAGAAAATACTTTTATTTTCCCAACAGTCTTTTTATATTAATTTTTTAAAGTGTCCGATTTTTCAAACAAGGCGTGGTCTTTATGACGTCAATATGAAGTTATTCCTTGCATTAAAATGACAAAAAATGGAATGGATTTAGGATTTGTTTTCGCTTTTTAGTGCTAAGGGAGAAAAAAAAAGCATAAAAGGAGAAAAAAAGCTTTTTCAACTGAACTTGGGCATTTTTTTTTAATAGAGGATAGCTAAATTTCGTTCGAAATTTAATTTTTATGCTTATCAAACAGAATACTTTTGATCGATGTGTTTTGCTTTTTCTAATTTCAATGTGTTGTAAATGAATGTTTATAACGAAAGCCATGTTGCAACAGAAAATCGGAGCATCAATGAATACGTACAAAATTAAAGTAAGATTCAACAACGTTTAATTTCACAGACTTGCAGGTTACAGCAAGACACGTTGTTCGGCGTTACAAGGAATGTCTTTTTCAATGCAAAACAAGGGAGCTTATGGATGAAAAGACATTCGACAAAAGCGACTTAAGAGACAGATAAGCAAGCAACTTAAAAAGTAAAAATTAAAAAAAAAACCATGATTTTATCGTTTTCTTTTTTTTTCTGTGGGGGAAAAAAAACTAAAAAGTCGAAATTTGTGACTAATTGTCTTCCACATGTCAGCCCCTCAATTTTTTACAATCATCACTTCATTAAAAATTCAGGAAGATTTTCTGGTAATTGTTACTCTAAAATGGTGGACTTACAGCATCGCTGATTTTAACGGTAATTTATACCGGGGAAATAAGAGATCACAGTTCCAATTGGTTGCTGTGACCTACCGAGAAAACTAAAATTTTACAGTAACATTTGATTTTCACGGTAATAGTTACTGGCAACATGGATGCCAGTAACAATTAAGGTCAGTTAGGGTAAGTGCGGTCTTGGGGCAAGTGCGGCTTAGGTTAATAATCGGAAACCGGGAATATCTGCAAGGCAGCTATCATCTGGGTAGCTTGGTAAACGTTATTACTTTGCACTGCGTGCGTTAGATCGCGCTACTTGAATGGTAACTCTTCTCCCTCCCTGGTTTCCTAACTTTTCTCATCCCCACAACAGTGCCATGTTGTTATGGTTCGAGAAATCATCGTTTCTTCTGTTGTTGTTCTCACTTTTTCGTGCTTCCAAAACGTAAGTACAACTATTTCATGACTGCTTTTCGTATTTTTTAAGCTGAGATTTATTATTTTTTACTTTCAAATCAATTAATTTTAGGGCTGCACTTGCCCCAGAAAATTATACGACTGGGAAAGTGCGGCCCGAAAAAAAGGAGCGAGTGCAGCCTCGCATTTTTTGGGGCTGCACTTTTCCATTAATCTGGCAATGTTATTTTATGACAGATATAATTTGTTCGCAACGATTTAATGAAGCAATGTAACTAATTTGTAATTCATCCGAAATTATTCGAGGAGGAAGAAAGTGACGATAATGAAAATATGAGTTTAAGGGAAGATTTACATGATGAAATGACAGTCGAAGAAATGATTGCCACAGAGCAAAAACAGCAAGAAGGGGGGGGGGGGGAAGGCATCCAACGAAGAGAAAGGTAGGCGACTGGGTTCTTGTGAGATTTTCTACAAAAAAGATGACTAAACATTTTGTAGGACAAATTACTAATATAAATGATGATAATTTCCCTGAAATTAAATTTTTAAAGTTAAGAGCGGCTGGAAATTATAGCACTGTGTTTAGTTATCCTTCAAGAGACGACGTTAGCGAGATCCAAGGCGACGACATTGCATCAATCCTTCCAAATCTCTCTTCAGATCGTAGAGGAAATTTGATATTCCAAGTAACGTTTTAGAATATAATATAAATTAAATTGTTAATTACTATACTTATTTATTGTTAATTACTATACTAGGTGTACTTATACAAAAAAATATGTTCAAGTTCGCCAAAGACATGTTACCTTTTGTCAGTTGTACCTTTTGTATTATTAAGTTAATATTTTATAAGTTCGTTGATATTCAAGTTTAAAAGATTATTCCTTGGTATGTAAGTTTTTTTTTAAAGCTTATTAGCATAATAAAAGGTATCTTTCATGTTCCTTATTTAATTTAAAATAAAAACTTCATAATTTTGTTTAATAATCCATTGTTCCTTGAACGTTCTTCAATTTACATTGACAGGTTTCGTTAGAAAAAATCTAATAACTTCCGAATGAATAGGTGAAAATTAAAATAAAAAAATCGTTTTTAATCAGGAAAAAATACTCTATTGATTGTACTTGCCCCTTATTTTCTCAAACGGTTAAAAAAAATCAGATAGGTGATGCTCTTGCCCCACTTTTATTGAGAAAGTGCGGTCCTAGAGCACAATAGTTTAAAATATTTTTTTCAACTTTTTCACCTGCAATGATTTTAACAGGCTCATGTCTCGGGAAACACACTAAAACAGGTGACATACAAAATAAAAATTAAAAAATTTGTATCAAGTCTTGTAATGTCTAGGCCTTAATAAAGTCGAACTGTACAATTTAAGGGCTGCACTTCCCCAAACTCACCTTACCGTAAATTTTCCGGAAATTTTCTAACAGTGGGTAATTTAATTTATGGATAATTATTAAAGTCCTAGTAGCTACTAGCATGGCAGAAGAAAGTTCGTTGTGACCTGTTGAACAATTTACTATTACAACTTTCGTGTTTTTTTTTTTCAGGAACTTACAAGTAGAAATATTCATGCATAACATCCATTTATCTCGATCTATTTCAGATTTTTTTTATAACTATAAATTAAATAAACACGTTATAATGATGATAACTACAAAGTTAAATCATAATTACATCCTAGAAGTTTTAACCAACTTTCGGATGAAATATAAAGTTGAAGTTGCGGAAGTGATAAAAGGCTCCATTTAAGACAATGTCACGCGAAGATGTTTAATTTCCCAAGAAGTCATGAGTGAGCAAATTAAAATATTCATCAGGTCGGGGTTTATTAAACTTTGAACGATTCATCTCCAGCTTTAATAATTTAATTAAACGGACCTTAGTTTTATGTTCTTAATTATCCACGTTGCCTTATTTAATGGCGTGTTTAAAATTTCCATAAATATCCATAACGAGCCATCGTTCTCCCGTATCATTTCCCAAGATGCAGTGCGAGAATGAATTTCAGGATTGCTTTAGGAAAATAAAATATTATTTTTTATGAATGTCTAGATGTTGAAATAAAATAACAATTTTGCTAAACCCTTGTGGTTAGAGGTAAATCGTTTTTTAAAACCTGTTAAAAAGTTATGGTTTATGTGTATAGTTTAACTTTGAAGCAATAAAATACGAAGCATTTTTTTAAAGGACAGTTAGTAACCTAAAACCTTTAAAAAGTATTTTTGCAGTTTTTTTTGTACTTAAAATATTCAAATCAAGAACGTTCAAGAGGCACCGAATTAATGTTTCAATGCAGATTAAAAGTAACTGAATTCAAATATTAATGGGCAGAGATGTATTAAAATGTGCGTACGTATTAAATTTCAAACGCCAACTACCTTCTACATTACTTTGAAATTTTCACCACGTTTTATTTATACGTTCATGAACATACGTAAGTAAAATGTTTTGTTTAGGACTTACACCTTTCCTGAAAAAGCTGTTTCATGGTCAAAAAGTCTTTTTTTTCATTAAAAAGTGACTATTGGTTAAAATTTCGCTTCTGTAGATTTCTTTTGCAAGCATTGTGAAAATTATAAGATTCTATGATTACGAGTTTTTGAGAAAAAGGTTCGTGAAGCTTAACTACAGAGTCTGTATAATAAATAATGAGACTCATTTTTTTTCTGATGCGACTGTAACTCTCAAGTGTGCAGAAACTGGTTAGATCGGTGGTGGGAGTTACTGGTGGTACTCTCTCTGGTCCGCTGTCGTCTGGGAGTCTTTGTTTGGGCAGCATCGTCGTTATAGTGTACCTCTGCTGCAAATGACGGTTCCAGCTCCAAAATCCAGAGAACGTTCGAGTAGCGTTAAGTGGTTAAGTTTTGTGTGTATCTTGGTAAACCGGACTCAGAGGATTTAGGTATGTGTAAGCAAGTGTTCGGAGATAATTGTCTGCTAAAGGCGCAAATGTTTCGGTGGCACAAGTGCTTCAAAGATATTTGTGAGAACGTCACTATATCGTCACTACGTCGAGGATGAATCTCAAACAGGGTGTCCGTCAACCAGCAGAACGTACGAAAATGTGGAACGTGTGCGTGTTGTGCAAAATTCGGACCGCCGGTTAAGTGTAAGAATGATTGCAGATGAAGTTGAACTTGATAAAATGACAGTTCACAGCATCATTGCTGAAAACTTGAGAAATGCTGGAAACACCTGCTTCAACTTCCAAGACTTCCTAGTCAATAAGGTATCTCTACGCTTCCCCAGCCCACCTACAGGCAGTATTTAGCTTCAGTAGACTTCTTTCTATTAACAAAGATGAAATCATCACTAAAAGGGCAATATCATGGAAATCTGGACGCTGTGAAAGCGCTAGTACAAAGACTTTTAAAGGACATTCTGAAAACAGACTACAAAGTTGCTTTAGAAGCTTAGAAAACTCGCTGGGCTAAGTGTGTGCTTTGCCAAATATCTTATTTTGAAGAATTTTTGGAGTGAGTATTGATATCTGCAATAAATTTTTAAAACACAGCTCAGTCTCATTGCTTTTTATACTGAGCCTGTATATAACATTACGCGTCTACAGGATACTGACTCCCTTTGACCCTTCTGTTTTTTTTTCTCTTTTTGCATTATTAATATACAGGGTCTTGCACTGAGAAAAAAGTGTATTAAAAAAAACTACTTTAGATTTGAACACTATTGATTTTATTGAGCAATCCCGAATTGCTCATTACAAATATGACCAAATTTGATCTCGTTCTATTTTTTTTTTTTTACCGTGCCGACAAGAATATAAGACTAGCTAGTTGTTTGAATATTTAATAAGGGAACACATTTTCATTGATTTAAATGCGAAACTTAAGCAGATTCATTTTTTTTTTGTAAAATTATATTTTTTTAGGAAAAATATCATTATAGATGAATTTAAAAAGCAAAGCTTCATTGTTGAACTCGCTGAGACCTTTAGTGTGGTTTTGGCAGCCATTAAGAATGGAGCTCCCGATTTCTTCTCCCGCCAAATGTGAAGTGCGATCAGAAGACTGCGAAACGCTGAAAAACCTTAGAAGAGCCATATCGAACAAAACTAGTATGCTGTGGCCATCACGAAACTTTCTTCTGTATATTTCTAATGAATTCTGAACCCTCCCCATGCTTAATGAGAAAGCAGTATTCCCAGAAAAAATAAAATTACGTACACAAAAGACTTGAGGATCGTACCAATTTCCGAATTATCGCAAAAGCAAAGCAAAGAGCGGAAATTGAAAGTTATTTTAAAAGCCTTGCTTGAGTTAATTACAAATATTTTATTTGTTAACAAACATAAGATAGCAACAGTCAAAAATTTTAAATCATTGAGATAATATTTTCGATACAATTAAAATCAGGAGAAATACGCAGACGACAATCTTTTACGATTTATCTTTCTTACTGTTGCATTAATAAAGCTATTTTTATTCGCAAAAAAAACAAAAGTAGGAAAATTAATTTGAATTCTGTATTTTTGAATTCAAATTATGTGTTTCGCAATCACGAGTTGCGACATGACCCTACTCATTGGAGTTGTTGTTTCTAGAAACGGCTCCTGTCCCCTCAAACCTGCCCTTCCTCTTGGGCGGTTACGCGTGTACAGGTGTGTGTGTAAGCTTGTGTGTGTGCACAGTCCTGTGTGTATGCACCACGTATGCGTGTGTGCATGTGTTGAGTGGATATGTGTATGAGCGTGCGTGGGTGTAGAACATAGACGCCACCGACCAGGAGAAGTAGATTCCGGTGTACAGTCCTTAGGACCGGAGAAGCAACGCCTGCAGTGGACGGTGGTGCTTCAGAGGCCCCTGGTCCAAGCTGAAAAAGGCACGGATACCAAGGAAACAATCGTGATTGCTCAAAAAAAAAAAAAAAAAAAAAAAAAAAAAAAAATCAGCACTTCTTGGAGCGATTGGTGCCAAAATTGATCCAACGCTTATTTTCATATAGGTTCACATTTGTTCTAAATTTCAGCCAGAATGTAGCATTACTTTTTGAGATACAGCACTCGCAATGAAAAAGAAAGAACGTTCGATTACACCACCCTCTTTTTAGCTTTTGACGCAAATATAAAATCAGCTCTTGCACCCTCTAAGGGCTACTTGTCGATAAATTTTTGTTTGACTCCGTTCATTATTTCTTGAGATATAGCAGTCAAACGCGACGACGAAAACGGTTCTATAGCTCAGTCACTTTTTAAGCTATTCACACCAAAATTGAATCAACACCTGTATACGTTAAGAGCAACATATGGACCGAATTGTGTTGGATTCTGCCAGTTACTTCCTGTTGAATAGCAGACACGCATAACTCAAGAAAAGTTCAATTGCTCCATCTCCCCCCCTTGGAGGAATTCGCGCCAAAAAGCAATGTCCACAAGTTCACATAGGGGAACATAATTGTACCAAATCTCGTTTGATTTCATGCGGTAGTTTTTGCTGTAGAGCGGCCAGAAAAAACCGGTCACACACATACAGACGCACACACACAGAGACATTTTCCAAAAATGGTCGAAATGGACTAGCACACCTTAAAACGTTCAAATCCGTCAAAATTCGAAATTCGAAAATTTGAACGAAGCCAACGAAGCCAATACTTTTTTCTATATACAACCCAAATTCAAAATAATAGAATATTTCCCACTTTTTAAAGTTTATTCTAACCAAATATAAGTGCAAAGAAAGAAATTGAATCGAATTGAATTGAAAATTGCATCGAAGTCAATGGAGACTACGTTGAAAAGTAGTTTAAAGTCCAAGCTTTGCAATGATGTATTACTCGATGTAAGTAAAAAAAATTTCATTGTGAAATTCATGTGTGCATCACATGACTTCCTTTTACTCCAATTTTATTGTAATTTTCCCATTTTTGGCAATTTTAACGTGATTTAATAGTTTACTCTCTAAATATAACCACCAGTGACCATATTGAAACCAGATTAAAAAAAAAGCCAAATTTGTCGCCAAGTTGGCAAAAAAACTTGGCGACCAAAAGACTGGTGATACATCGCAGAGTGTCCGCCAAATTATAACACCACTTGAGTATACATCGAAATTAACAATGATTTCCCCCCAAAAGGGGCAAAATACTACTTTAGAAACACCCGAATGCAACCAAAAGAAAAGGTGCTCACCTAGACCCCACTAGGAGTCTACGTACCAAATTTCAACTTTCTAGGACATACCGTTCTTGAGTTATGCGACACACATACGCACATACATACATACGTACATACGGACGTCACGAGAAAAGTCGTTGTAATTAACTCGGGGAATGTCAAAATGGATATTTCGGGTGTTTATACGTTCTTAGGCATCCGCATGTGGTCGGGTTGAAAAAAAAAAAAAAAACTCAACAATAATTTGGGGGTGAGCAAAACTGAAATTAAGGCCGAATTTTGAGCGAAATTTTTTCGCGAATACAATACTTCCTTTTTTGTGAAATGAAATAAAAAAATAATGCCCTCAGAGGTGCGTTATTCCCTCAGAAACTCCATCGTGGTGCCCCTGAGAATTTTAAACTTCATAGACGCCATTTTAATTTTCAATGTAAGCGTCACCTACATGCCTTAGCTAATATTGTACACCTGGGGGGAAAGTTGTTGACACAAGGAGCAAACTAAAATAATGAATTATGTGCAAATATAAAATAGTTTTTATAAATAAATTTTCTTTATCAGTGCAAGATTTCATAAACAACCTGTAAATCTTAAATATTTTGCATCTAGCAGAAGCAGTTTTAGGTAAATAAATTGTAAATTATAGCAGAAATAAAAAACAATTAAACCCTTTAGCGGGGTAAAGACATTAATATTCATTGATGTTTATATAAGCATGTTGGTGATACTGATTGCATCTTACGGTGCAGCTAACAATGAAAGACATTAAAACTGAATACATGGCTAATGAGAAACAGAGTTGCATTTAAATATCTTGCAAAGAAATAATTATGCATTCCTTTGTAATTAAAAAAAAGAAAAAAAATCTTTTAAAAATTCAAAATTCGATTCTGATAGGAAATGAATGTTTTTTGTGTTCATGCGAAATTTTTAAAACCAAAAATGTATAGAAAGAAAGAAAGAAAGTATTATTGCCTAAAAACCTATTTTAAACTGAACTATTTTTGCATTTTTTAAAAATTTTGTTCTTTTCTATTATAGATGAAAAAGTACAAATATAAGCAAACCAATTTCAAGCAGAGCGATATAATTGAATTATTCTGGAAATGTAATATTTAAGAAAAAATGTAAAATATTGTTGGATTGTTGGCAGAAAAACAAAACTAAGGATTTGGTTTTTTAGCTCTTTTTTTTAAAATTGAAAATACAGATTTTTGAAATTCGAAACAAGAAAGTGAAACAACAAATTTAGTAGTATATTTTCTCACAAAGACATGCACTTACGTACATATATACTGCCGTTTGTGTTTAGGGCAAATTCAGAAGGATTTAACTTTTTTCTGCTACACTAATGTTATTTTCATGTGAAAAATGAAAATTTTCCTTCTCGTTCTTTCTCATGTACTGAATATGCTCCACAGCACTGCCTTTTCTCTTATCACACTAATATACTGAACCATTATCTTCTCTTCCTGAAAACTGAGTTCGAAACCTTCATTGATGCTTCTACATTTTCCATATTTCTTTCTTTTACTATCGAATCCATTGCAAGATCTATGCTATTATTTGATCTATTTTCTCTTTCAGGACACTTTTTCTTCCATATTCGAGCCATTTTAATGCGAAACTGGTAATTATCATTTTTGATTTAAAGTAACGAATTTGATATGTAATTTTTTTTATTAATGCAATATTTTTCATTTTACTTAGAATTTTATTATTCACATATACACCATAGTTTCCATTGGTGGAAATTTTACTTTGATGTTGTTTTATTCCACCTACCGCATTACACGTTTATAATTGTTTTTGTTTCACTAAATAATTTAAATAAAAAAATAAGTGCCAAAAAAGTAGTACTTGTATTTATTTTTGTGGTACCAAAATAAGATTTTCTATTTTTAACGCAAACAATACTTTAGATATACCAACAATCAATCAAGCGAAATTCAAAATCTTTTACATGAACTGGAAAAACTAGAAAAACGTTTCAACATACCCATTCAGACATAGATGCCTCTGTTCGATTCCTCCCGAATCTTCCTCACATATAAATACGCATATATACAAACATTGGAATTTATTATCAAAAGGAAAGTAAAAAAGGTATTATTTCGCTTCGGTAACGTTCAATAAATTAATGTAAGTTTAAATGATGAATAAAGTTATCTTTTACATTCGGTTATAAATAAGATACCTAACTAATTACGCTGTCTGATAATGTCTAACATTTAAAAATATGTCATTACTAAAACTCAAATATGTCCACTCTCCTAATACAGTTTACAATAAATTTTGGGTTGCGAAATTCAGTTCCTGCCATTGATATTTACATTCATTTCATGATAGTGTGACAGATATTGTGAGTTAAATAGACACGAACAAAATTAAATTTCGCAGGAGTTACTAATGACGCGACATCCAAAGGTTAATCAGCTTTGAATTTAATTTAATTTAATTCACTTTGATTTATGTTCAAGTTACATTCATAATTGTATTAATTTTAATGAAATAAGTTTTGTCAATTAAGGTGAAGTTTGCGGTATTGATTAGAAAACATTTTTGAGCTTGTGTTTTCTCTTTGTAAAAGTTTAATTTCCAGTACAAAAAGAGTCTGTATGGGAATATTTCAATTACAGTGAACAAATAATGATTTGCATAAACTGTGGGGTATGTAACCTCTTTCTCCTTTATTCTAAAGCACTCAAGTTTAAAAAATTTAATCTGAAAGAAAAGTCAGATTTTGCTATTAGAAATTACCTCTGCTTAGCTAATTTAAACATAGCTTCAACAGACAGAATTGCCAATTTCCTTACTATATTTTGGCAGTTGAATAAGTGAAATTTCTAAAAAGTGATTATGAAATATGAAGTATAAACAATTTATCGTTAAATTGAAAAATAAATAAAAGTAAAAAAACATACCTATTGCGAAGAAGCTGGAAGAAGTTATTGAGAAAACTTCCAAAATGGCACTTGCAGTACTAGTGGGACAAATTATTCTTTAATGTCAACAATGAATACATATACTAAATTAGTAGAATACAGCCATAAATTAAATTTTCATTTTTTAAACAAGTAATGAGATGTTATCAAAACCTATTTTACTGGTTCCAATTTGGGAAGAAAATGCTCGACTAAAAACGTACCTGAGATCGAAGAAGCTAAAAGAAGTTACTAAGACAAATTGCAAAATGGTACTTGCAATAGTATTACGGAAAATCATACTTCAATGATTAACAATGAATGCGTTCTAAGTTAGTAAAATACAGCCAGAAATTAAATTTTCATTTTTTTTTAAACAAGTAATAAGATATTATCAAAACCTAACTTACTTATTCCGATTTGGGAAGAAAATGCTCGACTAAAAACGTACCTAAGCTCGAAGAAGCTAAAAGGCTAAAAGAAATTACTAAGACGAATTGCAAAATGGCGCTTGAAATAGTATTACGGCAAATTATACTTCAAAGATTAACATCGAATGCGTTCTAAGTTAGTAGAATACAGACAGAAGTTAAATTTCTGTATTTATTTATTCAAAATAAGTAATAAAAGAGTATAAAAATCTAACCTATTTATTCAAATTCGGCATGAAGATGAGCCATTGGAGCCAACCTCGAGCCAGGATCGAGATGTCAACTAAAAATGCACCTAGTTCGAAAAATCTAAAAGAAATTACTGAGACAAATTGGAAATGGTACTTGTAATATTTGTATGGCAAACTATTCTTTAATGATTAACAATGAATACGTTCAATCTTAGAAGAATACAGCAAGAAACTAAATTTGCCTTTTTTTTCAAAACAAGTAATACCAGAGCATAAAAACCTAACTTACTTATTCCAATTTGGCAAGAAGATGAGCCAATGGAGCCAACCTCGAGTCAGGCTCGAGATGACAACTAAAAACGTACTTAGTTTGAAGAAGATAAAGAAAGTCATTGAGACAAATTAAAAAATGGCGCTTGCAATATTTGTAGGCAAATTATATTTGGTGTTAACAATGAACACGTACTACGTTGGTAGAATACAGCCATGAAGAATTTATTTATTCTATTCAAAACAAGAAATAACATAGAATCCAAACTTAAACCACTTATTCCAATTTGGCAAGAAGATGAGCCAATTGAGCCAACCTCGAGTCAGGCTCGAGATGACAACTAAAAACGTACTTAGTTCGAAGAAGATAAAGAAAGTCATTGAGACAAATTGCAAAATAGCACTTGCAAAATTAGTAAGGAAAATTATACTTTGATGTTAACAATGAATACGTAATACGTTGGCAGAATACAGCCATGAAGAATTTCTCTATTTATTCTATTCAAAACAAGAAATAACATAGAATCCAAACTTAACCCACTTATTCCAATTTGGCAAGAAACGCTCGAGATGACAAACTGGAAAAAGTCTGATTCTCGGCAGCAAGAAAAATTATCTTTCTTATATCACGGTTTATTAGGGACTTTCTTCCGAGTAACAAGGTGCCACTTTGCTGCGAGAAGCACTCTGTTTTATTCAATCATAAGAGATCTAGATCAATGACCCATCAGCGGGATACTGAAGAGAACAATCTATATCCTCGAGCACACACAGAAAGACAATCAAATCAGATATTGTTTCTTCTTCTCTGAACTGACTTCCAACTATGATCCGGGAGGATGCTTAATAACAAACCTAACACTTTATTTAGAAATTATACATTTACAACATTTTATTTAGAAGCTAGTGGTACCCTCACGGCTTTGCCCGTAGTAGAAAATTAAAAGGTCGTTTGGTTTGCCTGTATATTTACTGGCCCAATGGATGATGAAATTCTCGCCAATTTGCTACGTTCATTTGCTCGTCCATTTCATGTCAATTTGCTCGTCCACGTTATGGTGGTTTACTAGTCCACGTTATGATAATTTCCTCGGTAAAATGTTCTTAAAATTGGAATAGAAAAAGAGCAAAATCGAATTTTCGAGAAAACGCTTCGAGATGCTCACTCCTAGGGTACGAACAAATTCTGTGCCAAATTTCATGAAAATTGGCTAAACGGTTTAGGTGCTATGCGCGTAACAAAGATCCAGAGATCCAGACACACAGTATTAGTAAAGATTCGAAATTACAATTATATACAGGTGTATATACTACAGATGCATAATTAATACAGATATGAAGTTCGGGCAGAGCTGAATGAGTTTACTTTCCCCGAGTGTTAACATCCATTTTAATGTAGTTGATATATTATTTTTTGTTATTGCAAAAGCACTTGATTTTACATCATGGGCATTTTACATCAATCTCATGTATCGCAGATACATCAGATTGGAGCTAAAAAGTGCATTAAAAAACTTTTTAATGCAAAATGTATAAAACAGTAAAATTATCAGCAACAAAACGATAAGGAAATGTACTATGATTCAAAATAGAAAAAATTGCGTATAAATGCATAAATTACAAAATGATTCAGTCACTAAATGTCAACATCATCATCTCTCTGGCACGCCAACATCAGTCACAAAGATTTTCTTCGTTTAAAGAAGAGCAATTGACTAGATGTTCTTTGTCCATCTATATATCCTCATTGCATAAAGTTCATTTAGGACTATTATATATGCCGATGCAGGTGTTCAGCAAAGCAATCATGACCAGCTTCCAAACGAAATGTTGCAACAGCAACAGATCTGAGAGAATCTGGAATTTTGAAAAAGTCCCCCTCCAGTTCTTTCTTTTAATTTCTTCATGAAATTTCGTGTTGTAATTTTTCTTTGTGGTATTTTTAATTATTCATTTCATTGATGTAAATGGTACTTCGTGGTTATTTGATTGTAAAATTTTTGTTCCCTTTTTTATATAGTTGATGTATAAACTAGCTATTACCCCCATATGGCTTCGCGCTAGTTTGTAGTTGATATATAAACTAGCGCGAAGCCATATGGGGGTAATGGGGGTCACAACCAACTCTTCAGTGGCTTAAGATAGTCTAAAAGTAGATTTTGAAGATTTATATTTTGAACAATTCCCTCTGGACCCGTATTTGTGCCTAAATTTTACATTTAAGGCTCACCTTTCGATAATGGTCAATTCCAAAACTTGAAGTTGGAACTGGCCTAAAATGTAAATGATATCACATTCATTATTTCAAATTTTAAGTGATCCTTCTTCATTAAATTAAAACTATTATTTCTTTTTGACCAGAAATTGTTTATATCAAAGTAGATTTTTCCCAACCAATACATGGGCATAAACAGAATTAACAAACTATGCAAATCAATCACAGCAAAATATTCCTCCACAGTACTATTTGCGTTTTGAATAAATAAAAAAATCCAACTCAAGTAAGAAGGGTGACTATACAATGACGTGCAAAGGGCTCAATTGTTTCAGTATCTCTATAGTAAAAATAACTTTTAGTGTTTTAGGTTTCTTAAACAAAGGAAATTCGTTTAAAAATAATCCGTATAAGTAACCGTTAAAAGTTTTTCATCTTTTCAAAAAAGAAAAAAAAAAAAAAGAAAATTGCAGTTAAATCAAAAAAATGTTTCTCTTCGTGTTTTTCGTCAAGAGTGCTTTGATAAAAGTTAACTCGAAGCGAAACGTTCTTTTAATGCGTAATTTACCTATATCTTGAGTTTCTCTGTATGTGCTTAGGTAATTTTTTGAACTGTTCAACATTCAACAAAAAATTGTATTAGTATCAAAAGTTAAAACGTAGAAATGAGATGTGGTGGCCAAGAACAAAAGTAAAAACTAGCTGATGTGCTCATCACATGAATTCCTTTTACAACAACTTAATGTTATTTCCCATTGTTGCAATTTTAATGTGATTCAATAGTTAACTCTCTAAATATCACCAACAGTGGACAAATTAGAGCCAGATTTTTATAAAAAAATCGCCAAATTTGTCGCCAAGTTGGTGACAAAATTATGCGACCAAAAGACTGGCAACATATATCGCCAAGTGTCCGCCAAATTATAACACCACTTCAGTCTGCATCGAAATTAACAATGGTTTCCTCTCAAAAAGGTGTAAATGACCTCTTTAGAAGCACCCGAATGCAACCAAAAAGGGAGGTGCACAACTAGACCCCACTAGGAGTATACTTACCAAATTTCAACTTTCTAGGACATACCGTTCTTGAATATACGGGACACACATACGCATATACGCACATACATACATACGCACATACATCCGTACATGCAGACGTCACGAGAAAACTCGTAATTAACTCGGGAAACGTCAAAATGGATATTTCGGGCGTCTATGCTTTCTTAGGTATATACTATGCACGTGTGGTCGGGTCAAAAAGAAAAAGAAAAAAAAACCCTTTCATTCGGGGTGAGCAAAATGGAAATAAACGTCGATTTTTGAGGGAACATTTTTTCGCGAAGGCAATATTTTCTTTTTTGTAAAAGAAAGTAACAAACAATAGGTCCGCTGGAATCTGACAACTTCCTGAAAGATTATTATGGGAGAGGATGGGGGCAGACGATCAAAGTAACAGACACTCATTTTTCCACCTCAGTACCCAAATTTCAAAATTTCTGTTATAAGTATTTGTTAAAGTATTTAATTGATTTCGGTTTACAACGACATTTTTACAATACATTAAGTTTTATTTCATACGTTTTTGCTTCCTTTTACAAAGTAAAGGAAGTATTGTATTCACAAAAAAATTTTCACCCAAAAATCGGCCTTAATTTCCATTTTTCTCGCCCCTGAATGAATATTGAATTTTTTTAACCCGACCCTACGTGGATATTTGCCTAAGAACGTATTAACACCTGAAGTATATATTTGCTAAGATCTCCGAATTAATTACAACGAGTTTCTCGTGACGTCTGTATGTACGTATGTATGTGCGTGTGTACGTATGTGCGTATGTACGTATGCGCGTATGTGTGTATGTGCGTGTGTATCTCCCATAAGTCAAAAACGTTATGTCCTAGAGAGTTGAAATTTGGTACGTAGACTCCTGGCAGGGTCTAGTTGTGGACTTCCCCTTTTGGTCGCATTCGGATGTATCAAAGGGGGTCTTTTACATCTTTTTAGGGGGAAATCATTGTTAATTTCAATGCAAACTCAAGTGATTTATAATTTAGCAAACACTTGGCGATATATCGCCAAGCTTTTGGTCGCAAAGTTTTTTAGCCAACTTGGCGCTTTTTATTCTGGTTTCCTTTTGGCCACTAATCGCGATATTTAGAGAGTTAACCTTGAATCACGTTAAAATGTCCAATATTGGGAAAATTAATCTGTATAAAAAGTTTTTTTGATTCAGTACGCAACAAGTTTGGGGTAAATACATTTAAAGTTTCTTCGCTTACTCCAAAGCACTATTATGATTACGTTGGCTCAAAAGGAAGTCATGTGATGCACACATCAGCTCGTTTTTTACTTCCTTATACAAAAAAGGAAATATTGTATTCGTGGAAAAATTTTCACTCAAAAATCGACCTTAATTTCCATTTTGCTCACCCCCGAATGAATGTTGAGTATTTTTTTCGACTCGACCACACGTGGATAAGTGCCTAAGAACGTTTAGACACGCGAAATATCTATTTTGACAATTCCCGAGTTAGTTACAACGAGTTTTCTCGTGAAGTCTGTATGTACGAATGTATGTATGTGCGGATATGCGTATGTATGTCGCATAACTCAAGAACAGTGAATCCTACGAAGTTGAAATTTGGTATGTAGACTCCTAGTGGAGTCTAGTTGTGCATCTCCCTTTTTGGTTGTATTCGGATATTTTCAAGGGGATCTTTTGCCCTTTTTTGGGGGGAAATCATTGTTAATTTCGATGTAAACTAAAGTGGTGTTACAATTTGGCGGACACTTGGCGATAGATCGCCAGTCTTTTTGTCGCCAACTTGGCGACAAATTTTGCGATTTTTTCATTTTTATTTTAAATCCGGTTTCAATTAGGCCACTGTTGGTGATATTTAGAGAGTAAACTATTGAATCACATTAAAATTACCAATAATGGAAAAATGACATTAAATTGGAATAAAAGGAAGTCATGTGATGCACACATCAGCTCGTTGTTTTAAAGAAACCTCACAGAAAAGACTTGTTGCAAAAAAAAAAAAAAAAATGTATAAATAAGTAAATAACTCAGAGTTAATATTGCATGCAACTTACATTTCCTCTGGAATACTGCTCTTTAACTGATATGTTTGCAAAAATACACCATCATTGAAAATAAATAACTTTCAAACGCTACTAGTAGATAAAAAGAAATGAATACACGCTGAGACAATAGGTAAATAATAGTTTTACAGGATTTTAAACTGAGTTTTCCGTTCTGTTGATTGCTCAATCTTGATTTAGTAGTTGTGTTTGAAAGGTGAGAACTAAATACACTTAATCCTTAACTATATTGTTTAACTATATGCTGTATAAACAGTTTTGGGTATGCTCACTTGATGTTTGCATTTAAATTACGGAGGGAGCACTTTCGTAATTCTTGAATTATTTGTCAGAACAGATGGTCCTTGTTAATATCCACCTCTGCCATTCTAAAGAATGAAAAATAACAACGCTATACAGTACCCTTTTACAATCAAAACTGTATATACGCTTTACATTTGAAAGCGGGATTTAGAAATGTCAGATCAATGATTAAAGGAGACACTAAAAGTAGTTTTATTTTCTCATGTACAAGTCTAATTTTTTTCGCTGTTTGATGCGTAGGCAATTTTCATTCAAAATGTTTGACTTACGAGGCTATATTTGTTCGATTAAATACTCATTTATTATTATTTTTGAGCAATCACGATTGCTCTTTGTTTTCACTTGACTGGTTTGATGTCCTTTGATTTTATTTTCCCACCGCCACCCTCTGCAGCATCACCGTCGACCGGGTCCTCACGATGCTGCTCCTATAGGGAAAGCCGTCTCCAGGTTGCATCCATGTCCTACACACACGCGCATACATACACAACTACACACACACACGCACACATACACACACACAAACACATACACCTACACACATACACATACACACACATACACACAGACACCTACACTTACGCAAAAACATACACACATACATACACACAACTACTCACACATTCATGCATACATACAGACACTTACACATACACACACACACACAAAAACATACACACATATACACACAACTACCCACACATTCATGCCTGCACACAGACACAAACACATATGCCGAAACACACATACACATACCCCCCACACACAAATTTGTACACACAGCTACCCACACACTTATGCCAGCACACAGACACAAACACACATGCCTACACACACATACACATACCCTCTACACACAAACACACATACCCCCCACACACAAACACACACCCCTACATACACACACTCGTGATTGCGAAAAACGTATAATTTGAATTCAAGATGTCAAAATTCAAATTAATTTTTAAAAAAAAAATATTAAGCACGTTTTCCTTTATGTTATAGAAAAAATACTTAAACTGAACGCGTGCAAACTTATATACAGTGAAAACCTGATTTTACGTCCCCTGAATTTATGTTTCCCTGCATTTTACGTTTTTTTCATCAGGTTTCAGTTTATCCGTTCATTTTACTAATAGTGCTACTTTAACCCTGAAGGAAAGTTTGTTATTTATGAATTTCCAGCATTTTACGTATTTCCAGGAGAACTAAAAAAGTGGGAGGGGGGGGGGGGATGCTTTGAAGTAAGTAATATGTTTTTTACTGTGCTTTTTAAAGCACAAAAGGAAACATGCATTACAGACTATTGAGGATTGCACTTTTAATGGACTATTTTCTCCTTAAACGCCAACTAAACAACTAAATACGTTGAAATGATCTAAAATGGAATGAAGATTAATGTTTTGTTCTTAAAATATAGTAAGTATACTTTTTAAAAGGGATCACCCTTACTATCTTTAGCTTGTTCTACTTGTTTTTTCCATTCTATGTATTCCCGTATTTTACATCTTTAACCAACCGCTTTACCGTTACGTTTTAAATGTAAATTTGGGGTTCAGCATTATTAACGTCAAATTTTCTACTAAAATTGCTTGCAGTGCTAACTTTCGCAGACAAGGATGTAAACAGAACTAAACATCACTAACCATAAGAGATGAACTTTGTATGGCTCCGAACTGTAGGCTAAGTTATATACGCCTGTTTTAAGATTAACCATTCATATAAAGATAACCATTTACTACTTAAATTTTAATCAAACTTCTGTCACATCGACGTGAACCAAATTTAATGTGAAAATTGTTTCACGGGTACCGTATCTCAGACTCTTGGGGGCCTTTGGATTTCAATTTAAGAATGTAATATAGTGCACTTTGAGCACATGAATCGTGTTTAAACTGTAGGTTTATCCAAAAGAAAAAACAAAGCAAAAGAGAAACTTCCAAAAGCTCGATAACTCATTGGTTTTTCGTTAATCGATTTGTATTGTCAAAAAATAAACAAGTAAATAAAAATAAATACATAAATAAATAAGTAGATAAATAAATAAAATCTAAAATTGTATACGTTAATGAAGGCTAAATTAAAAGAAAAAAATAATATTTTGATAATTCTCTATCTATGAACCATGAGGTTTTCAATATGATCATTGCATTAAGCCTTGTCTGAAAAATAAGTTGCATACTTTAATTAAATGAAATGTCAGAAAAAGAAAAGTTTTAAAAAAGCGAAATGTTTAATATTCGTGTCAGAGCCTGAACTGAACGTTGTATATCCAAAAAGTAACACGTGTGTAACAGCGAGAATAAAGCCAAAAAGGAGCGAGAAGTTAACCAAACAAAGAACAAATTGCTGTTTCCTTCTTCCAAAATTAAAAATTTATAGAACCCGCTTTTTTAATATCAGTTTTCAAGTCAAGAACATACACAGCTTTATTCTTTTTCTTCTGTGCTTTGGAATTGAAATTTCGTGGTCATCCAAGCATGCAGATGTTTTTGACTGACCATAATTTGCACGACGTTTAAAGCTGCCGCAGCGTGTGTGATGTTTTGAACAAGTTTAAATAAAAGTTTGAATAAACGTAGTAGTATAGAAGCTTCTGTAGTTTCATTTATTACTTAATTTGCCTGTGAAAATAAGCATTCTATAATTAGTCGAGAAATACCAATGTAGGTTTAGCTAAAAATATCGAACCCCGTGTACGTAAATAGTTCTACTGCATACATTTTCTTCCTCCCCCGCCACCAAAACAATAATAATAATAATAGTAAACTAATTTGACTGATAAGAATCAAAGAAATATCATTTAAGACAATTGTTTATGCACCACAAATGAGAATAATTCAAATTTGGGAAGAAAATGAAATACTGATTTTAAAAAACTGTTTTGTGTGTTATCAAAGTGTAACTGCCTAATTTTAGCACAGTTATTTCGTAAGCCGTAGCTTTAGCCCCAGTTTTTTTTTTAAATTTTCTACTTTTAAACTAGTAGGATTTTCGGGATAGTATTTCGCATTTTAAACGATCTAGATGTATGTAATAAAAACATGTATGTAAACTATATAAATATGTATGCAGTCACAAAAAATGTATGCAACCTGAAGAAATCAAGCCACAATCACGAAATTTAAAATGATATACCCTAGTAAAAGACATGCAAATGATAAAAATTTTGACGCCAGTGACACGAGGGTAAGCACGCTAAACGCATATAAAGTGTCCATTAAGACGCCTTCCATATCATAGACAATGTCGATTTGATTCTCTTTAGTAGTGAAATCTGAAGGGGGACATAGTACTAGAGGCGTGTGATCTTCAGCGATAAATCCAAATTCAGTCTTAGTGATGATGACCAGCACACGCGTGCTAATGCGTCTAAGTGGACTTTCGATCTCGACGCACACGGCGATAACACAAGGTGCGGCAGTGTAGACAGCGATTTGTTTCGGCATACGATCACCTCCAGTCTTCCTTCGAGACACTATGACGACTCACAGTTACGTGGAAGACGTTCTTACGTCAGTTATATTGTTCATTGTATCAATCAATCATTGTTGTGCCTTTTATCAACAAGACAACACACACTGTGCGACTTTCACATCAATGCTTTGAAGGAGATGGCGTACTCCTGCGGCTTTCCAGGTCATCAGAAGTCTCGTTTGAGAAATACTGGGAAGGCAATTGCAGCTGTTATAGAATACTGGATAATTAAGAACTCTATTACAAAGAATATGGCATGAACTTCGGCAGGGGTTATGAATGACCTACTTTATTCGGTTTCACATCGTGTTTCGACTTGAGCAGCTACTAGAGGGGGCTATACAAATTATTGATTTGTAACCTTTATTATGCCACACCTACTTAATAAAACTATACTTTATTCAGCATTTTAAATCACTTTCTTACCTCCTTATATACTACCTACATGTTACCGATAGTAGTTTGTTTACTTCTGGGTGCATGCATTTTTTGTAACAGACTGTATAAAAAAAAACAGATGATGAGTAAGAAACGTATGGCTTAGAATATTATCAATCTCAGAAAATGGCAGATAATATATATTTTCAGGACATGCAAGTTTAAATTCAATGTCGTAATTTTCAAAGTGTGTATATTTAAAATAAAATTGAGAATTTTTAATTTCTAAAAAATGACAAAAAAACATTAGCACATGAAATATTCAAATATACACATTTCTTTAAAAATAATGTTTCAAGTTTATGGTTGGCGAACACGTAGAAAAATGAAAACACAGAATGAAATAAAATTCTGATATTAGGTTTTCTCCAGTATAAATAATGTCTGCTTTTCGTTTGGAAATATTGAAAGAAAGGGGACGTTGAAAGAAATCAAAAACATAAGGATTCACATATTTTGTAACATTTCACGTTCTCCTCTAAAAGAAAAAAAAAACACATTTATTACTGTTTAACTTTTCCCTTGATGTTTTCTCCTCAAATATTGACGATATGTGAATTTTAAGGAAAAGCTCCTGGTTCTCATCTTATGAAATATTCCTTTGATAATGTTTTCCTTATTTGAAATAAGTTATATACAAGCATATTTTAGAAATTTGCGCAGTAGTAAGTGTAAAAAATAGAATATTTCGCGCTACGAATTAGAGTTTGATCTTTTACAATGTTCTTGTAATTTCATTGTTGAATGCGATTTTTCGAACACTTGTTGAATATATTTCTTGTTTGTTAAAATAAACAATAGACATATATGTAGCGATGTAAGATTTCATGGTTGTTCGGCAGCTATGCTTTGAAATAACAAAATTAAAAATTTACTTTAAGGATTATTTGCATATTTCAGAGGGCCATGTTTATCTCCTTCGAACCAAAGCATTTACTTTACTTTAACTGAATTATTTGAGTGTGAAAGAATCAAAAACAAAGTGTAGGTATGATAAATTCAAGAAATAAAGAAGCATTCAAAAACAGTATTCTTTTTGCATGTGAAGGAATTAGCTATGAAAAGCAAAGTAAGTTAAATATTTGGAATTTTTTGTGAAAGGAAATATACAAATTAAACGGAAAATTATAACAAGAATTTCTTCTGAAACCAGATATTATTTTATTTTTAAAAAAAGCTCTTAAAATCTAACTAACTTAATATCAATCTTAAAATTCTCACTTATAAAAAAAATATCGTCCAATCGTCCTACAAAGACCTCTCATTTTAGTGTGTAAGTTGACTTATACTTCTAGATAACTATTGGATGGTTTAAATAATACAAATATATTAAATGTATGTATGATGTAATTCTTTATGTAATGATGAAATTTTTGATGTAATGATGTAATTTTTTTCTATGCTTTATAAATTTAAAGTATAAAAATAAATTAGTCGGTTACAATGCTTGAATTTTCGTTATAACAGTTTAAAAAACTGCAGTTTCATGCTAGAAATCCCTCGTTTTTTGTCTCCTTTACAGCTTTTGCTTTCTATCTTTCGTTTATTAAGTGGGTCCGAGACACAAAAATCGTCAAATTTTGCATTTTTTTTTATCATTTGAAAACATTACTCCATTTCATCTGCTTAAAAGGACGTTCAAACCTTGTTTCTATCTTAATTAGAACGAAAGATTATTTATTATTTTGTTGCATGCACCTAACTAATGTGTATTTGACTTTAAAACTTTAAACGCGTTTTTCTCCATGATGCAATTTTTCCCGATTTCTTGCATTCAAACTCTTATAAATCAGGAACCGATAGAGATAAAGTAATCAAATTTGGAGCATACCTTTTTCAAACAGTTTAATTTAGTTTTTATTCGGCGAATTTGAAAAAAGTTTACTGCAAAAAATATGATTTTAAAAAAAAGTATCTTGGAATTTTTCGAAATTTTTTTTCTTCAAATATTTTTTATTTTTTATTGAATCAATATTTTTAAAATCGCCGAATAAAAATTAAAGCTTAGATATTTGTGTATAATGTTTCGAAGAAAATTGAAAATTGACCAAGAATATTTTGAGTTATAGCAATTTAAAGCAACCCCATTTTTTAATTAAAAAACAAATTAAAATTAAAAAAAAAATTTTTTTAGTATTTATGTTGTGATTTTGCTTATTAAATAGATCGTGAATCAGTGCAAAAAATTTCAAAACTCTAAAGTATTTAATAAAATTTTTTTCAAAATGTGTCCCGGATCCCCTTAAATATTTATCCAGTTCATTCTTTATTAACACGTTTTTATTATCTTCGCCTGTATGTATGTATGTATGTATGTATGTATGTATGTATGTATGTATGTATGTATGTATCTTGTAACGGAATCTTGCAGCTCAAATTTCGCCCACTTCCTGCGATCGGATTCTTTTGAAATTTGGCACGCGACCCCAGACCCGATGACAATGCATTATTCTATAATCAAATTAATTAATTAAATCTTTTAATTGTTAGTTTCCTCCAATTTTAACCAATATTTTGGCATAAATCCAACAATGTGAAAAAGGAAAAATTTAAAAAAAATACATTAAAAATGCTCGCAAAAATTATTTAAAAATATCTACAAAAACCTTTAATTTTTCTGCATCAGAGAAAATTTGTCCAATGTTCCAAGGTTATTAGAACATTAAATATAATTGTTTTTAATTAATTTCATGGTGTTAAGAGAGAAAATAACACTCATGACAACTGAGTGGGACCGAAACCACAACGCCAGTCTCACAGACAGCTCGTGCAGCAACGGTTTTTCGCGGCTGGTGAACGAAGGCCCGATTTCAGTTTGCTAAAAAGTGTTTACGAGCTCTGTGTAGATACTGATTTTTACGCACGCGCTTTGAATTCTACCTGGATTTTTAAATTAATTTTGACCGCAAGAGGGACATAACACAAACCATAGCGCAAGGTTCCTTCAACAACTTGAGCTTTCAAAAGAAGATACGACTTACTCCAGGATTCGTGTAACGGTAAACCCTTTAATCCCGGTAACTTTACAAAAAATTTGTAGTGTACAATTGTTGAAAATATGTATTTTATCCGCTCATTCATAGTTGTAGGATTCTTTCTTTCTTTTTTGTTGTTTTTATATTTTCCCTTACTCTTTCATGCTCCCCAATCTTGTGATTTTTAACATATTTCCTTCTGGCACTGAGTTTGTTTTTCTGCATATTTATTTTATTCATTAAAACCTTCATTATTATGACCTTAAATGTAAGTTTTGGATAGTTTCAAATCCTTCACTTCTCATCGTTAGTGTTATAACTATTGATTTAATGCTTTGAACATAAATATCAATCCTGATTTCGTAGTGTAATAAAAATCTAACATATTTCCCCTAAAAATCAACACATTGACGTTTTTGGTTATCATCAATATATGCTCTGGATTAACCATTCAGGAGCGAGGAAGAATAAATATAATGAATTAATAATGAGAAAAAACAAACAATCATGAATAGGAATAGTGATAAGAAGGACGAGCATAACAGGTAATTTATTACTTTTATGACAATAAATGAGAAATTACTAAAAAGATTCACAGAAATAAAAAAGTCAAAAGTTCTCTGGATTGTGTGTGTGTGTTTTTTTTTTTTTTTTTGTAGTTTACATTTTTTTTTTGTACTATTACACCACAAGGCGATTTGAAACGAATTCTTCTTAACCTGGTTGAAAGCCGTTGCCGAAACTCCGCTTTTCTTTAAAAACAGTTCCCAATCCATAAATTTTATTCATTTATTTATTTGATCATTATTATTATTAATTTTTGTAGTTTACATTTTTGTCTGTACTATCACACCAGAAGGCGATATGGAACGGGCTACAGTTGACTCTCATTTTACGCGGGTTTATTTTAAACGATTTCGATTACAGTAGATTCTCGCTACAACGCGATCCTACTTACGCGATAGAGCTACAGCGCGAGTTTTTAACGAGTAACGAATTTTAGAGCTAAAGCAAATTCCTCGTCGACAACACGATTTTTTTTTATTTTGGAAGGAAGAATCGTCTTCATTAGTGGCTACTATATATTGGTTTCCTGAATGTTATTACATCCCCTTAGCATCACACTGACAGCAGCGAAAGTTCTCATACCAAACGAGTCTACGTATCGCGTTGTTAGTGCATCAAAAATAACCTCTCAGCATCTTTCATTTTATTTATTATAATTATTAAAGTTGATGAAGTAGAATGACGTCTTCGTGCGTTGTTTCATCCAAAGTTTTAAAATCGAAAGAAAAAGAAAGTTCCTGCCAAAAAAAAAAAAAAAAAAAAAAAAAGGTTAAAATTCTCAACGTGCTTGAAAAACTGCAAAACGAATATAAGTATGAGTGAATCTTTCATACGTGCAATTAAAAGTCAAAACAACAAAACTTAGAACTTAGACTTCAGAACTTAGTTTTGATATTGAATTGCAGAATAGTGTCTAAGCAAAGCAAATATGTATTATGAAAATGGAAACTGCTCTTGTACTGTGGATTAAAAAGTTCAGGAAGAGAGGCTGTTGCCATAAATGGAAACGTTATAAAAGACAAGGCAAAGCAATCGTATTTAAAAATTTATTGAAAAAGAAAGGAGCATAAATCATCACCATCTTTATTTTTCGACTCATGGAATATTACTTCGCCTACTGTACAGAACTATTATCGTGCAGCGTTTTATTATTACTACATACTGTGCGTGCCGTGTTGTTTTATGTCTTTTCCTCCCATTTATCATTCATCTTGTGCAAGTTAAAGTATTTTATGTTGAATAAAACGGCTTTTTTATTTTTAAAAACATTAAAAGTTCAGCTCTTTATGTAAGAAACTGCAATGTATAGTTGAGGAATACTTTAAAGCAGTGTAAGGGGCAGGGTTGCCAGACGTCCCGGATTTCAAGGGACAGTCCCGTATTTTGAAAAATTGTCCCGGAGAACATCCATACGGGATGGCTAAAGTCCCGTATTCTGGCTAATAACAGTATTTTAAAAAACGAGTCTTTTTTTTAAGGGAAAAAAATAATAAAACATGTGAAAAAAAGAGCAAAAAGAAAATAATTTGGTAGCAAATGCAAAAATTGTTATCGTTTTTATTTGGTTCGTTCAATTTTGCTTTCGCGGCAGGCTTACTCATTCAAATTTCTACATTGGCTGATGTGGTATTAAAAAATAATTTTTGCTCCACGATTCCTTCCATTACTATTTTTGATAAAGTAGTCACATTTAACAAAAAATGTTTTCGATTGCACTGTTTCTCTTAAAGCAAACGCAAGTAAAAAACTAATTAGCACCTGTTCCTATCAACGTCGATCCGTACACTAAACATCGTTCTATTGCTTGCTTTATTCTCTGAGATAGAGTTCCTCCAAAATTGTGCTCACCCATAAACACACTGAAAGGAATCTTAGGAAAGCTATAAAACCATTGTTGTTTATCGCTCCTTAAAAATACACCACAACCAGTAATTGCACTCAATCTCAAAAATACCCCCCCCCCCCTTTCACTCTTAGAAGCCTGTCCCGTATTTACTAATCTTTAATCTGGCAACCCTGGTAAGGGGTGTTTAACAGTGTCTAAAAGACTTTGGTAGTTTCTAAAAAATTGCATATTGTACATTGCTCTACAACACGAAATTTCGACTTACGCGAAGAGTCCTGGAACGCATCTATCGCGTTAGTCGGGACTTGACTGTATATGCAAATTAAGATTTGACCCTTTTCTTTCATTTTACACGGATGAAATTCGGTTTTACGCGGATGCGGTAATGCAAACAGATAAAAATTTCCCCTCTTTTAAAATACAAACTCCTAAAGATTGCAGATTACACGTAATAGATTGCATTTTGGCGTGCTAATACGTAAATAATCGAGCTTGGGCCACTGGAAACATTTTATGCGATTGGTTCATGAGCTCTTTCCAGAAGTAAAGTTATTAAACTCACACATTTCAGAGCTCACTGGAAGAAGAGCTTTTAGGAGTCACAAAAACCAACGAGGATACCGACATCAATGACACAGAACTAAAAACGTTCACATTGAAAATTTTGAGCCATTCCTAGACAATAGAAATGATCTTTCTGATTTGTTAGTGAAGGAAGATTCTCTCATGGAAATGACGCAAGTGGTCATGGATGCCTTAATGCTCTGCAAAGAACTACAGAGAAAAATTCTTAATGACTGCCCGAAGACTATTATTACCAGCTCCTCTTTACAAAAATAACACGAAATTAATTTGTGTTTTCTTTACGCATGTTGTGCTTAAAAATCGAAAAAAATGCACATTAAACATTTTTTATACAATTATTCATCACTGGAATGAAGTAGTTTTCTTTACCTACGTAACCTAACCCCTATTTTAACACTACTATTAGGTCTCAATTTACGCGGTTTCGATTTACGCGGCATTTCCGAGGAACGTAACCCCCGCGTAAAACGAGGGTCCACTATAATCTCAATCAGGTTGAAAGCCGTTGCCAAAACTTCGTTTTACTTAAAAATAAGTTAAATCCATACTTTTATGTTATCGTCATTGTAAAAACGTACTGGAAACATCAACAGCATTAATATAAAAATTACTTAATAAAATTACGTTTTTGATTGTACATGGCATAAAAGTGAAGAACCACATGAATTTAATTGTAGTCTAAATCGGAATTAAACTGAAAATTAAATTAGGCCGGTTTAATTCAAAACCAGCTCATTCCAAATTGTTTTTAACTCTAAATAACTACACAATACTGCTAATTAAAAAAAGCAAACAAAAATAGTCGTATGCCGAATGTTTTTTAAACGCAGGAAGAATCTTTTGAAGAAATGGGCAGAGCGGAAAATGTTTTTATTTATTTATTTATTTATTTATTTATTTATTTTTTGTCTCTTCTGTAAAATTTAAAAAAAAATAAAATGAGCTGGTTTTTATACTAAGTGTTTCTTTTCTGATCTATAAAACAAACTTCTTTTTGAAAGTCAATCTAAAAACGTAATAAATTTATTCAATAAGAATTATTATATGTGAGAAAAGCATAAAATAAATGAACTATTCGTGCATTGCTATACTCAGGTCTAAAAGTATTAGAAAGTTAAATTCAAATTATTCCAGAACACGTGTGGATGTTTAATCGTTAAATGTTTATCTAATATCTTCTGCGACAGAATCACTGAGCTATTCAGAAGTATTTTGTAAATTAAATGTTCAATACGTATGACGGATCTCGTGTAAATAACGAAATCCGTAATTGAAACCTGACAATAGAATGGATATGCTTTCGAAGATTTTGACTAAGAGAAGTTCAAATTAAAAGTTTCTAAAACGGGTTAGAAAAATGAATAGTTTTTAAATGTATGCAGTAAACTCCCGATTATCGCCGGTCGGTTTATCCACGGGTCTTTTCACTATTTTTTTTAACACGTCATTAAATGTTTTTAAACTTATAGTGCTAACCAAATTGTTAGACTAAAGAGTTTTTTTGTTTTTTGTATACTATTTGTACTAAAATACTATTTATTTTACTCATAAAGTACAGTACATACTGTACACTGATCATTTCGTTATTTTAGCATAATTTAATGTTTACAGGTGGCAGCACTGTCTGCTTTGTTTATGTTCTTTGTTTATCTACCTACCAGGAACATAACCTCAATCAGCTTAAATAGTTCACTTGTTCTTTTTATTAGTGTGTTCTGTTGTATTTAAAGTTAGTTTTAGGTAATTAGTGAGTATGTGTATGTGAGTATATATAATAGTGAGTATAAACAATTTTTTACCTCCTTTTTTAAAAAGTTAAGAAATGGTGTAAACATTGTGAAAAGTATGCCAAAAAGACTTAAAATGTTCATCAAGAACAAGGGAATGCATACTAAGTATTACATAATTATTTCACTGTTTATTAATGTGTCTATAGTTATGTAATCAATAAAGAATTTGCTTTTAAAACAGTCTTAGTCTAATAATTTGGACAGCACTGTATGATTGTGTTATTGTTTAGTTTTAGCTTTTACAAATGTATATTTTTTACATTCAAAGTTAGTAGATGGAATGTAGCAATGTATTTAGCTATGATTAAAATGTTTGTGTGAGTGTTATTCATATTTTGTAGCTATTTTATGCAATCGTATCGTCTTTTACCCATTATTTGGATTATGCGCGGTTATCGTGTCACCCTATTCCGCGGATAATCGATAGTTTACTGCATATGTATTGTCAGTAGATATATTTTTCAACAAACAGTATTTAATATTGTTTATATTATAGGAGGAAGATTCATATACTTTTGTTTGGTTACAGACCAATTTTTTGATTCCCTTCTAATACCAGCGCCAACGAGAAGACATTGTAAATGAAAAAAAAAATGCTGTATATTTTGGCGATTTCAGTGCCTATATAAAGGTTTAGTTAATTTGTTCTAAGACTGTGTCCGAAATTTATTAACTTACTACTTTCACCTGTGGTAATATAAATGACTTGATAAAAGAATTAGTTTAGTATTTAAACTAAGTTTGAAAGTAAAGGTTTTAGTAACTGCTAATACTCTATTTTTACTTCAAAAAAATCAATTTTTTGGAGCACAGTAATAAAAAAAGAAAAGAGTATTTTTACATTTTCTTTAAATAGAGCAACTGTTAAAGGATACAATGAACAAAATATCCATTTTTAGAAAAAAATTTCACCGTATACTATTTTTAAATTTTTTACTTAACATTGAAGAAAGACATATATTTAGTGTTTTAAAATTTTTTCTAACAATTTCTTAAAATATCAAGTTATTCAAGTTTTTTAGTAATAATGCTTTTTCACCATTTGGTCTGATTATTTTAACGTAAGAGCATTTTGTTCTGCAGAAATACATTAGTTCGTTGAAAAGATATTCATGATACGTATGCACAAGAGAATCTTAGAATTATTTGGGATAATTCTGGTAAACTTTGGCGGAAGAATGCGAAACATTCTTAGATGGGAATATGTATTTAATTAGAGACTTAACAGTAAATTAGTCTAAGAAGTTATGGTAATTCGTTCAATCTGATATTTATAAAGGCATATTTTCTTAATAGTTAACATAGTTAATTTGATAAAGCATAAGGTAAGAGGTAGTAATTAACAATATTCCAAAGAATATTGTAACTTCTTTCCCAGGAGAATTTTTTTAATTAACTACCAACGTAAGCGATAAAGTACTTACTATTTTTAAAATCTTTATTATGTATGGCTCAGACTATTTATCTTAGTTATGTACGCATTGCAAAAAAATAGTATTTTATGATTACGAAAGGCTTAGAGTTGGTACTACATATTTTTGGTGTAAAGAGCTAATGTTTTTAAATTCGCATGCTTATTTCCAATGTTTCTACATAGAACGTTTGCAAATGAGATAATCAAACCAGAGTGCTGCTTGAGCGGCACGTATAAAATGTTATACATTGAACGTTTAATGAGAAAGACGTTGGGTTCAGAGTTATGAATGAAATTGAGGATATTAACGATTATGTGTACGTGATCCATAGTCATGCGAGTTGACGAATGTATCAATTATTCAACTAATTGGCCAATAAACAATGAAGTTGAAACAGACGGAAACGTTAAAAACGTTAGGAAGACAACTTCGACGTTTGCCAATTACATAGAATCGAAGGTGATTTTGTCCTAAGACGAAACGGTTAGATTGGTGCCTCTCTTGAATTCGAACGGTCGTCAGTACATTTGCAATGTCAAAAAGATGATTAAAAATAGCAGATAAAATAGTAAGTTGAACTGTGATCTATGATTTCCTGAAGCTTGTGGTTTTCTATTTCTACTGCAATATCATTTCATGTTTGTATGCATAGTGTTTGAATGCTATGTGTTAAAGTTAGCGGCCTTGAATTTCGTTTAATAGCACATGTAATGCAGCATTTACATGAATTTTGGTGTAGTACAAGTGGCTTTGGTTAAATTTAATTCAGTTAATATTAAAAAAAGGTGGGTAAATGCGTTAAATTGTTCGCGTAAGTTAAATTAACGCTTGTTTCTTGCAAACTGATTTTAGTAAAAGAAAATTAGTAATCTTTGTCTTATCACCAACTACAGTTCATGTCATCCCCTAATACAATTATGATCAACTCTCGATTTCCCCGGGGCCTTACAACAGCTACAGCCGCTAGAAATTTCATTCAATAAAAATGGATAACTTTCTTTTCTTCTGGAGCTTTTTTCTTTCCAACAAAGCCTAATTCTTTCATAACAAGCCAATGCTTTTCTATTATTCGTTTCCTATAGATATCTTTACGACGCGACGCAAGATGTTTTTATTAAACTACCTAAAATAATTAGTGTAAATTTTTGACATCAATAGAAACATTTTGAGTTCTCTCTCTATGCTCACACACACACACACATACAAACAAATACACATAAACACACACAAACAATCAAATAAAGACACACACTCATGCATACACACACAAACAAACAAACACACACACACATACAAACATACACACACACATACAAACAAACACACACACACAAACAAAAATACACACACACATACAAACAAACATAAACACATACAAACATACACACATATATATAACACACGCACACGCACACATACAAACAAATACACATAAACACACACAAACAATCAAATAAAGACACACACTCATGCATACACACACAAACAAACAAACATACACACACACATACAAACAAACATACACACACACACATACAAATAAACATACACACACATACAAACATACACACGCATACAAACAAACATACACACACATACAAACAAACATACACACATACGAACAAACATCACACACATACAAACATACACACACATACAAACATACACACACATACAAACAAACATACACACACATACAAACATACACACACATACAAACAAACATACACACACATACAAACAAACATACACACACATACAAACATACACATAAACATACACACACAAACAAACACACACACGCACACACACACACATAGATCTACGTGTGCTTGTGGGTATGTATGTGCTTATACTTTTGTATAGATGGTCTTTTTCGGTTTTTTTAGCATTGCTGCTCTAGCGATATAGCCCAATATAAAGAACTCAGTTTGTAGTAACTGAAAGGATTCCACGGTGCGTGCGTGCATGCGAACATGTGCAGAACAAATAGAAAAACACGTATAAATGTCTCGAAAAACAGGAAAGAAGGGAACTATTCGAAATCGAAAACATCCTCGCTTACCACAAGAGCATCCCGTGTTGTTCCAGATATAAGGTTTGTGGCTTAAACGTAATCTCTCACCTTGGAGTAGACATAAGCCAGTAATCTCTTTCGTTGGACGCAGCGTTAATCAGAGCTAGATATATGTCAGAAAGAAAAATAATTTCTGTGCTGGGGCTTCCTACTTTTCTGCTGTTACTATTGATTTTGTGATGAATGTTTTCCGAGCAACCTACGCGGAAGAAGTGTAGAACAACGGCCAGGGCTTATGATGGCTTGTCTCTTTAGAAAAATAGAATTGCGAACTAAACTGGGCATGAAGTAATTTATCAAGTTGAAAAGCAAATTGAATTTTCCGATGGTTTTATTTGTACTGAGTTGCTACATATGCTAGATAAAGAAAATTAAGTACGGGTGCGTTAGGTTTGTAACTGAAACGAGATGCTTCACATCAGATTCATTTGAAATAATCCTTATTTACTGAATATATTTTGGGTTCTTAAAATGAGTGCACATATTTAAAAACTTTATCAATATATTTAGCTTAGTTTTGTGTTGTTCTTCAGAAGTTAAATTTTAGGTATTTTCTCACAGCTTACCTGTTGTTGTATAAAACTCACTTGTAAAAAAATAATATTGTAGATAAGCCAAAGGTGAACAGCGTTCCTAAGGCAAATCCCCCAAATGGAGGTAAGTTCATTTTTTAGCCTACTTTCCCGTAAAAGTAAAAAAAAAAAAATAAATAACATTTTGACATTTTGAATTCAATTTATGTTTTTTTTTTTTTTTGCATTCACGAATGTGTGTATGGTGGTGTGTTTGTGTGTGTGTGCGTGTTTATGTAGGTGTGTTTGTGTGTGAGTGCATGTGTATGTAGGTGTGTTTGTGTGTATGAGTATGTAGATGTGTTTGTGTGTGTGTGTATGTGTGTTCAGCCGTGTGTCTGTGTGTGTAGGATATGGACACAATCACCCAAGAGGATCGGATTCCGGTGGATAGTGCTGCTGGTGGAGAACCAGCTTCGGAAAAGCAGCACTTGCAGGGGCCGGTCGACGGCGCGGAGGTGCTCGCATATGTCCAGTTCCAAAAATCAAAGAACTTCATTCTACGGACAGATGGAAAAAATAAGTAATTCTTAATTGTTCAGAAAAGCACGAAAGAAATCTTAATGCACCTTAAAATATCGCTAAAATAAAAATAAAAAAAGAGAGAACTAAATAAAAATGAAAAAAAGGGTTTTTAGGGAAAAGTTGTGCCAGTCTGTCTGTCTGTTTTTTTTTGGCTAAAATATACCTATTTTAACGTGTTTTTTATTTTTATTCATCAATTACTTATTTTAAAAATAATTAAAGCATTTAAAGATAATCATATATTAGCTGCACTGCTTGAAAGGTGCTACTGCTTTATTTGTTTGTTTAATTATTTTTCACGTATCTATTTCGTCAGTTGAGTGAGGATTTTTCTTTTTAAAATCAGTTGTAAATGTTAGAAAGATATCTTTGACATAATTTGTGGCTTAGCTAGCTACGAAAATCTTGATCTGATATAAAACAACCGATGTTGGTATATGATAAAGTAAGCTCGTTTAGTTTAGGGCAAAACATCTTGTTTAAAATTGTTCCAAAATCAGTTGATTCCTGATGCCATGACAGCAAAGGATCGTTGCTATGGTTGTCAATCTCTGATTTTCTCAATGTAGATACAAACTGACATTTATTTGGTTCTCCTAACATGTAAATGATATACAATATGAAAGTAAAGTTGCCATTTTCCACACATATTTATTTTATTATTTTTGTACATTATTTATTAGGAAAGAAAGAGATCCCGTATCTAGAGCGAAAAACATATCGTTTAATATGAAGTGCATGAAAAGCTTATCGCATTATCTGACACATTTTTACAGAAATTAAAAAAAAAGTTTGAAACAACATTTGTCTAAGTATTTCATTGAAAAAGGTTTTCTTTATCTTGAAAGATTCTTTTCACTGTCTTTGATGTACATTCTATTCTAACGTCAAACACATGACAACAGGCCTATATTTTACAAAGTACAAAAATCCAATGTAAATTTCTTGATTGTATACCAAAATGTGTTCATCATTGTCACAGACTAAGTAAGAATAGAAGAAATCTCCTGAGTACTACGTCAGTCTTGGAATAAGTCCAATTCTTATTTTAAAAACTTTGTTCACTGTCATGAATAATATTTGTTGAAGAATATAGAAACATATGAAGATTTTGTAATTTATTTTTCAGCGTCTACTTCGAAATCTTCGTTGATCTTGACCAAACTATTAATTTTTGATAACGATTTTTTTAACGTATAAGCTTAAGTAAAATACCAATAAACAAAAACGTATGTATTACCTTGTTATCGTTAACTAAAAAAAATTATTGTATCTTGCCATATTTCCTAAATGTGCAGTCTTTACGTAAATACTGCACAAATTTGCGATAAAAAATTGTCAATCCTGTAACTACCTATGAATTTACAGGGCATTTTAATTACTTCAAAATCGAATATAATTCTGAGATTTCTTTTACCTACAGAGATTTTTAAGAAACCATTTCGTAGCAAAGATTAAGAAATAATTTTACATCGCTATCGTATTGGCAAAACATAAAAAAAAAACATATCACATAAATTTCTGTATGAGCTTCCACGTATTTAGAATATTTTTATTAAATAAAATTTTCAACTTATAAATAAAAGTTTGAAAGATTCAACAACATTTAAAGCATAATTTTTTTCTTTAGTTTGAAACGTCATAATATTACAAAGCCAAAAACAAAGGAACCTAATGTTCTGGGTAAATAAATTGATTTGCGAAAGAGAAAAACGGATTAAACCTTTTAAGTGAGAATCAAAATATGAAAAGCCCCCCGGTTTTTAATAGGCGTTTTGAGTCCCGTATGATTTGAGTAATTTACGCAACTATTTAGATCCTCTTAAGGAACAATTTGTCCATTGTCTACTTGTGATCATTCATTACTTTACTGTCGTTATATACCTTTGTAGTTATATTTTTTGCAATTATTTCGAAAACGTTACAGGAACAAGAAACCATTGTTTAAAATTTACAATGTCAATTCTTCTCGCATTTTTAATTCCTCATTAAACTCCATTTAAAACTATTTTTAATGTCTTGTTAGCATTTACTTTTATGAAACGTTCGGGAGAGAAAAACAAGATGTTGATGATGAGAAAAACAAGAGTATAATCCTCTTAAGAACGTTCTATTCAAAATGTGCTCTTTCTTCAGGAAAGAAAGTTCATGAGCTTAACTCAAATTTATCTCTGCTTTTGATAATAATGATGTTATTTCTTGCTGTTTTGAGACTTAATATGACATTTCTTTTCCGTTAGTGAGGATTATCTTTTATTATGTTTCTGTTAAGCTGCATGCCAAATAGTAAATCAAAGTCATGCTTTTTCACTTTTTTTTAAAATCATGTGTCACTCTGTGGTTATTATTTTGAAAATGAGACATTTAAAATTCGAAATAAGTTCAAAAACGTGTCTTCACGCATTTTTTGTTGATAGTTTATGTGTGGAAGAGCAAGATATTTTGAATCATTATGTGCAATTATAATCATAAGGTTGGCGAATTCTTAAAAGAATTTTAATTCAAAATATCCCAAAAGCAAAAATTCTTCGCGTGATTTGCAATAATTAATAGAAATACATATAAGAACGAACTGATGTGTGCATCACATGACTTCCCTTTACCCCAATTTAATGTCATTTTCCCATTATTGGCAATTTTAATGTGATTCAATAGTTTACACTCTAAATATCACCAACAGTGGCCAAATCGCAACCAGCTATAAAAAAAAAGAAAAAATCGCAAAATTTGTCGCCAAGTTGGCGAAAAAACTTGGCGACCAAAAGACTGGCGATATATCGCCAAATGTCCACCAAATTATAACACTACTTGAGTTTACATCGAAATTAACAATGATTTCCCCCCAAAAAGGGGCAAAAGACCCCCTTAGGAACATCCGAATGCAACCAAAAGAGAAGGTGCACAACTAGACCCCACTAGGAGTCTACGCACAAAAGTTAAACTTTCTAGGACATACCATTTTCGAGTTATGCGAGATACATACACACATACGCACATACTCACATACATACGTACATACAGACGTCACGAGAAAAATCGTTGTAATTAACTCGGGGATCGTCAAAATGGATATTTCGGGTGTCTGTACGTTCCTAGGCATATATCCACGTGTGGTCGAGTCGAAAAAAAAGCAAACATTCATTCGAGGGTGAGCAAAATAGAAATTAAGGCCGATTTTTGAGTGAATTTTTTTTGCGAATACAATACTTCCTTTTTTGTAAAAGGAAGTAAAAATGTATAAAGTTGCAAACATAACAAGATTTATACTTACTAAAATATTTCTACACTAGAAAATCACCCGTCAAGGTACGACGGGTGAAAATTGCTTCCACATTTTAACAACGATGCAATTGCCTGTTTGGTGATATTTTGATAGTTCAGTTACCGGATTGAGTTCGGCCTTGTCACAATGAAACCTTTCCCTGCATGTTAAACATTACCAAAACACTTTACTCGATCATTGGCAATTATATATACGAGGATTTTTCATGAAACATTTTGCTTTTTCGAACCATATTTTTAACCTTTGTTCACAACAATACAGTATTGAGACTAAATGCTACTATAACGCCTCTTCATGCGTTAAACTCCAGCGTATTGGTTTATGCTCTTAATTGACCTAAAACATTTTATTGAAATTGCATTAATTGTTGAATTCCGCGCACAGTAATTAAACCACGATTTATTTAGAGTTTTACAGAATTTAACATTGTAAACGTTTCAAAACATTAACACTTTTGCTTTGTTTTTCACCATTTAAATTTGCACTGTTAAAAAAAAAACGAGTTAAATTCAAACCAGTTCAATAGAGGGCATATTCTTGTCGCACCTGTTTAGAGGATCAAAAGTCATTCACCATTCTGTTTTCCATCAATTTATGAATAAATTTCAAATATTAGTCATAGGGTAAACTTTTTTTAACACTAGAAAATCGCTCACCATGGTATGACAGGTAAAAATTGCTGCTACATTTGAGCGAAGCAATTGCCTGTTTGGTGATATTATGCTAGTTGAAATTTTAACCCTGACTCCAGTGGATTAACCCCTAAACTCTAGTAAATAGCGATAATTACTGACCACTTTTTCATTTTTTCTTTCTCCTAAAATTACAGTTTTACGAGTAAAACAGTTAAGTTACCGGATCCTGTTTTACCTTGTTAAGAAAAAGCACGTCAAACTTTGAAAAAAAAAAAAAAAACTAAAAAATTATCATGCTATGATGCTAGTTTCATTGTTGATGACGTCGGAGCGTTACTCGATCAGTCATAATCGCTATTTTATATATGAGGACTTGGAATTAGATAAGAGCAGCTTTAACAGTGCCTTTTAAACTGCCAAACTTACCATCTGTGTTGAACCTCCGTCAGACAGTTGAACTGTCGATCGAACCCTTCAACAACCACCAACTCGATTGGCGAATACGACCGTAAGTCATGTTGTTTTTCTCTTGATATCTAACCGTCCAATGACAAAAGCGTGGAGTACGTTGAATTTGCACAATGATTACATGTTTGAAACTCGGATCCACTTGTTGTTTATATTAAAATATAAGACATTCTAGAATAACGTTAATTTTTACCCTATTTTGCTGAAAAGTTTATTTAGCATTAAAAAAGGACCAGTGTTCTGAAACTACGCCCAAAACTTCGTATCCAAGAATTTCCTCAGATGAATCTATTTCCTGTTTTATCAAGATACATTATTTTATTAAATAGTATTTTTAACCGACTTCAAAAAGGAGGCGGTTATCAGTTCATACTGTATGTATGTTTTTTTTGTTTGTCCACTCACAGCGTCTCACCTAGTGAACCGATTTTGATGATTCTTTTTTTAATGGATAGGGGGTGGCTCAACTTAGGTCCCATTACTTTGCTTGACCATATTTGTCCTTTAGAAAAAAAGTTATGGCCAAAAAACAACAAATTTCATGCAGTTTCCCTATTAAATGATTAAATTTAAAACCCATTGTTGTGAAAGTTTGGTGTCATACGACAGTAACATTAATAGTAAGTGTAGTGATAATTATTAGGGCTCGACTGATGGCATTTTTTGGCCGATGGGCCGATGCCGATTGTTGGCCGATTGTTCAAAGATGGCCGATGGCCGATGGCCGATTGTTTTCCTCCAAATGGCCGATTGCCGATGGCCGATGGCCGATGCCGTTGGCCGATGGCAAAAAAAAATCAAACAGAAATAAATTGATAAGATTGTCAGGGATTTAAACTATCATTGATTCATTTCACTTTACTTCCTTTCTACGAATAAAGAATTGTAATCACAAAAAAAAATCAGATTTCGACCTAAATTTCTATTTTACTATCACCAAATTTATACTTCACAAGTTTTTTCGGCACATCTGTACATACAGTCGGACCTCCATATATCGAAGTAGCAAATTTCTGGAAAAAAAATCGATATATAGAAATTTCGATATATAGAAACGATCTTATTTTATCGTACAAACCTCCTAAAACGCTAAAATTAATGATAATTTTCAGGTATAAAACCCAATTTCTAATTTATACGAGCATCGGATTAAATGAAAGTTTAAAAATAAAAAATTAACAGAAATTACATTTTTGCACCGTCATACATCTTCTTTCTTCTGCAATTAACTTGATTCGCAACATGAGGGGGGGGGGGGTTTCGTTTTGACAGTGTAATCGAGAGAAAAGTAAAAAAATCAATCTACTTAACTTGAATGTTTTTTACTGAAGCTAAAAAGACTAGGAATGATAATCAACAGACAAAAGGGATAACTTGAAACTGATTTTACAGTGTTACTGGTTACAACTTAGATTTAAAATAAACTTGAGGGAATTTAAGAACTCCAGAACGGAGCAACGACTTATCTACGCAGCCCTCAACCCCAGATTCGTTATGAGTTTCGTAGCAACCTTTAGTGAACATAATTTTCTCCCCTAATTTTCATTTTTCATGAGACAAACAGTCTGAAGTGGAAAAAAAATCTACGAATGTCTCGAAAAAAATTTCGATAAAAAGAGATTCTTTCGATATATAGAAACAATTTTTCTATGTAATGAACATAGAAATTTGCTGGGATTTCGATATATAGAAAATTTCGATATGTGGAAGTTCGATATATGGAGGTTCGACTGTACATATGTACCTAAGAACATATAGATAAACAAATATCCATTTTGAACGCCTCCTCAGTTAATTATCGCAAATTCTCTTGTGATGTCTTCATGCGCGTAAACTTGCGTCACTCAAAAATGTTATGAAATAGTAAATTGAAAACTCATACGTACGTAGTATGATCTAAAAGTTCGAGGTCATAAAACCTTACCCTGAATAGTTCACATTACCGAAGCATATATCTATCTACAAAATAGTCACCTTGAACGATTATGCACTTTTTCCAACGTTCGTATAGCTTTTAGAAGCACTCCTGGAAGACATTTTTCGCATTCCTGTAAGGCCTATTGCGCTGCTGCTTTAACTTCATCGTGGGGAAGAAGGCGACTTTCATGTTGAGGATGCACGGTTCGATTGGTCAATACTCTGATATGACAAACAAATAACATAACGTTTCGTCGGACTTAGCTCCGTGTGACTTTTACCTGTTCCCAGCAAAAAAACATTTGCATTGACGCCGCTTTTTTCCGTCAGGAGAAGATGAAGCTGCATCATAGAAGGTAGCGAAAAATGGCTTCCAGGAGTGTTTCCAAAAGTTATATGAACACTGGCAGAAGTACATAGTCCCTTAAGGCGACCTTTTGAAGGTGGATGTGCTTCGATAATGTAAACTTGGGTAAGATTTTCTACAGCTTGTCCCCGAACTTTTGCATCGTACTACGTACAACCTGTATAGGGTGTAGTTATGCTTCTCCTTTTTTGACTGCTGTATGATGAAAGAGAAAGAACAATAGCCAAAAAAAGAAGGAAGAAAAACAAAGAGACTGTTTAATAACCAATTGATTTGTTTTTTTTTTATTATTGATCATATAACTAAGATATGAGTAATGTTGTAATAATGTATGGATTTAGGTACACTAAACATAGTAAAAAATATTAAATTACGTTGTTTAATCATTCAAAAAAAAAAAAAAAAAAAATTAAGAATAAAACTATGAAACCGTCAACAAATTACGCAATTAAAGTGGAAATATTGCACGTAGACATTTTTTAGTCATTAAATTAAACAAAAAAGGTAACAGATAAATTACAATATTAAATCAAAATAGTAATATTTTTATACTTTTTTAAAATTTATGAGTAGAAAAGTTTGCATTTTTCATAAAAGCTATAACAGTGACATACATTTTGCTGAAAAACAATAGCCATGAAAAGAGAAAGGTTCTTAAAACGCAGGTACAATAAACTCAATATTTACACCAAGTTAATAACTGAATACATATACTACTTGATCTGATGTTTGCACACATAGTATTGAACAATTTGATTGTTTAATCTTTTATGAAGCTTTACAAACAAGTTCAAATTAAATTTTTCAATTTAGCAATAATTTTCTGAAATTTGAAAAATTGCATAATAGAAAATCCTTGAAACTTTTCTATAAAAAACGAAAATAACTTATTCATTGATTTTATATAAATACATAAAAATAGTTACTTACAACAGAAAAAAAATCAATCGCTGTTACTGATGCAAAAAAGATGGCAATTCACGAAATATAGGTGAAACAAGTATGAAAAATACTAGGGCTCGACCGATGGCATTTTTTGGCCGATGGGCCGATGCCGATTGTTGGCCGATTGTTCAAAGATGGCCGATGGCCGATGGCCGATTGTTTTCCTCCAAATGGCCGATTGCCGATGGCCGATGGCCGATGCCGTTGGCCGATGGCAAAAAAAGAAAAAAATCAAACAGAAATAAATTAATAAGATTATCAGGGATTTAAAGGATCGTTTATTCATTTCACTTTACTTCCTTTCTACGAATAAGGAATGGTATAATCGAAAAAAAAAAAAACAGATTTCTTTTTCGAAACATAAATGCTAAAATATTTGTTCTATTAACTTTCAAATGATTCCTTTAAGCAAATTTTTCATTTGTCTTTAAAATTAATCATATGCTTTGTAATTTTATTTCGTGCATAAGTTGTAAATATTCATGAAATTAGTCAAAATTTGACCTTTTGACCTTTTTTGATATGGGTAATTTTTTTATGCTCCCAGTTTTACCTTTTTTGCCAATAGTGTACTTTGTACAGATTTTTACTGGGAATGCGTTTATAGCTTATTATATTAACAGCCCAGAATTCACCGTGAATTCCACCCCTTCCTTATAATCGGAGAGCTAGTGGCACATTTTGAGAAGGTACTTTAGGCAAGTTAAAAATAAGAAAATTGTTACTGGGAATGCGTTTATAGCTTATTATATTAACAGCCCAGAATTCACCGTGAATTCCACCCCTTCCTTATAATGGGAGAACTGGTGGCACATTTTGAGAAGGTACTTTAGGCAAGTTAAAAATAAGAAAATTGTTACTGAATAACAATATAATAAGAAAATTGTCATAATAGGAATATTCTGGTACTTATTTAAAATTTATGAATAGAAAAGTTTACATTTTTCATAAAAGCTATAATAGTGAAATATATTTTGCTGAAAAAAGAAATAGCCATGAAAAGAGCGAGGTTCTTAAAACGCAGTTACAATAAAAAAAAAAAAAAACCTCAATATTTACACCAAGTTAATAACCGAAATAAATATACTACTTGATCTGATGTTTGCTAACATAATATTGAACAATTTGATTGTTTAATCTTTTATGAAGCTTTACAAACAAATTCAAATTAATTTTTTTAATTTAGCAATAATTTTCTGAAATTTAAAAAAAATGCATAATAGAAAATCCTTGAAACTTTTCTATAAAAAACGAAAATAACTTATTCATTGATTTTATATAAATGCATAAAAATCGTTACTTACAACAGAAAAAAAATCGATCGCTATTAATGATGCAAAAGATAAGGCGCATTGCGAAATATAGGTGAAACAAGTATGAGAAATACGCAAAATGACATTTCTTGACCAAAATAAATAATCGCAATAAATATTTAAGAAATGCTTGAAACGACGAGGGAGGGTTTGGGAGGGGGGTCACCCTCTGATTTTGGAGTAACTCACACTTCGGCCCCAACTTCGGCCTCATTTTTTTAGTACAGAAACACTACCACCAACGCCTCGGAAGAGTTTCTGAATCTACTTCAGCACTTCTGAAGAAAAAATTCAAAAGTCCCTTTGATTTTCTAATTATGTCACCATTCAAAACGTCTTTAATCAATTTCTTTTATTAATGCTCTAAATTCTTTCTAAACAATAGATAAAGTTTGAAAAAAAAAATCTAATTTTATGAATGGTGTTAATTTAAGGAACTCAGAAATACAACTAGAGTTTAATTTCAGAAATTGAGGTAGTGGGAGGAGGGGCACGAAGTAGTCTCGGAAATTCAAAAAAATAGTCGTAAAAAATCGAGTTCAAAATAATCATAAAAATGGAGCAGAAAAAATCTTTTTAAACTTGCACCCGAGTTTGTTTTGACGTGCAGTGGCGGATTTAAAATATAGCAAATGTTGCAATTGCACGAGAGGTCCCATAACTATAGGGACACCGTAGGAGTTACAAAAATGCTTATGATAAATGTTTTACAACTTTTGTGATAGAGAAATGGGGCCCCAAAATGTATTTCGACGGGCCCCAAACTTGTAACTCCACCGAAGCGATATATCGCTTCGGTGGAGTTAACAGAAAAGAATGCATTACTGTGATTCATATTACAAATATTGAAAAATTAAAAATTACCGTCGGTTCAACGGAATCTAACAAAATGACACAAAAACCAAATCGCCATCTCATATTTGTTTCCATGGTTTCCAATGCGGCAATGTATCACCAAATGATCGTCAGTCTGAGACACTATATTAGTTTTACATTGAAATAAGTAATTAGTAGCTACAAAAAATGAGTAAACCGGCTTTTCAGAACACCCGATCGAAAACAAAAAGGGAAGTGCACAACTGGAACGTACGCACACCCCACATGCGAAAACTTAACCTTCTACAGCTTACCATCTTTGAGTTATGACTTATGAGAGATACAGTCGAACCCGCTTAATGGAATATCGTATAATAGAATACCCCGCTTAATGTAATAAACTTACAATGTACTACACAGTTGAGATGTGTTATTTTTATCCCGGATAATGGAATATACCGCTTATTAGAATAATTTTTCCTGGCAAATTGCCCATTCTATAAAGCGGACTCGACTGTATATACGTACATCCAACTTCAAGAAACAACGCAATAATTAACTTGTTTGGTACCTGAATGTAGTATTAAAAACTCTTTCAGGGGTAACTAAAATAGAAATTCATACTGAAATTTAAGTAAACAATTTTAAACTCCCAAAAACTCCCAAAAATCAAAAACTCCCTTTACTTTGTATTAAAAAGTAAAATAGCAAAGGTCCTTAAAAAAAAAAAAAAAAAACATCGGCCTATTCCATCGGCTTTTTGATGTATTTTAAGGCCGATGGGCCGATGTTTCCTGCAAGTTAGCATCGGCCGCCGATGCCGATGCCGATGGCTAAATTGTTGAACCATCGGCGCCGATGCATCGGCCAGGCCGATGCATCGGTCGAGTCCTAAAAAATACGCAAAATGACATTTCTTGACCAAAATAAATAATCGCTAAATATTTAAGAAATGCTTGAAACGACGAGGTAGGGTTTGGGGGTCACCCTCTGATTTTGGAGTAAATTACACTTCGGCGCCAACCTCTGCCTCATTTTTTTGGTACAGAACAGCTACCGCCAACGCCTCGGAAGAGTTTCTGAATCTACTTCAGCACTTCTGAAAAAAAAAAAAAAAAAATTCAAAAGTCCCCTTGATTTTCGAATTATGTCACCATTCAAAACGTCTTTAATCAATTTCTTACATTAATGCCCTAAATTCTTTCTAAACAATAGATAAAGTTTGAAAAAAAATATCTCCAATTTTATGAATGGTGTTGGTTTTAAACAAATCAGAAGTACAACTAGAGTTTAATTTCAGAAACTGAGGGAGTGGGAGGAGGGGCACGCAAGTGTTCTCGGAAAATAGAGTTCAAAATAATCATAAACATTGAGCAGAAAACCCTTCCAAAACTTGCACTCGTGTTTGTTTTGACGTGCACTGGCGGATTTAAAATATTGCAAATGTTAGAGGCCTCATAACCATAGGGCCACCGAAGGAGTTACAAAAATGCGAATGATAAATGTTTTACAACTTCTGTGATCACCAAAATGTATTTCGACGGGCCCCAAACTTGTAACTCCGCCGAAGCGATACAGAAAAGACTGCATTACTGTGATTCATATTACAAATATCGAAAAATTAAAAATTACCGTCGGTTCTACGGGAATCTAATTAAAGGACACAAAAATCGGTTTCTCCATCTCATATTTGTTTCCAGGGTCTCCAATTCGGCAATATATCACCAAATGATCGTCAGTCTGAGACGCTATATTAGTTTTGCATTGAAATAAGTAATTAATAGCCACAAAAAATAAGTAAACAGGTTTTTCAGAACACCCGATCGAAAACAAAAAGGGAAGTGCACAACTGGAACGTCCGCAGACCCCACATACGAAACTTTAACTTTCTACAGATTTTCATTTTTGAGTTATGACTTATGACAGATACATACGTACATCCTGCTGCAAGAAACAACGCAATAATTAACTTGTTTGGTACCTGAATGTAGTATTAAAAACTCTTCTAGGGATGACTAAAAATAGAAATTCATACTGAAATTTAAGTAAATAATTTTATATGAAAACAACAACTCCATTTACTTTGTATTAAAAAGTAAAACAGCAAAGGTCCTTTATTTTTCAAAAACATCGGCCAATTCCATCGGCTTTTCGATATTTTTTAAGGCCGATGGGCCGATGTTTCCGCAAGTTAGCATCGGCCGCCGATGCCAATGCCGATGGCTAAATTGTTGAACCATCGGCGCCGATGCATCGGTCGAGTCCTAATAATTATGAATGAAGGCTTCTCTGAAGCAAGCATCAAGTTTCTTCAGGGGAATATTTCGATAATCGGGAATCTGGCGCTGTCGTCTCATTTTTGGCGTAAATAATTTTATTTTGGTAACCTTGCTGATTTATAGTAAGCCTATGTGAATTATCGAAGTTTCCCTTCTTCAGTGCTATTGCTCCATAGTGGGGGTAAACCTAATCTGGAAGCGAGGTGATGCAGTGATTAGGATCTGCTTAGCCTTCACAATGCTACCATTTGGTTTGCCTCAACTACACAGTAGTATTTTTATCGTTATCATCTACGGCAATAACAGATGATCAGGGATAAGTAAGAAAATACAGGATTGCATAACAAGCAACTTGTATGCTGTGAAACAGAAACTAGTTAGGGAAAACGTAATACTTAAATGGTTATAATTAAATTAACTACACATGAATTCCAGAGAGGAACAAAGATAAGTTTTCAGTGCCAACCGCCTAAAGTTTAATGCGTGTTTATAGTTTTTTTTTTCTTAGTATGGAGCATTTTTATGAAAAAAATAAGGCGAAGTTTCGTGATGGTAACTTCTTGCTATTTCTGAAATACGTACATTTACACTAAAAAGAATGAAATAAAAAAATTTTGAAAAAAAAAAAAAATCGAACCGACTTCAAAATTGCTCAAAAAAGTGAAAAATAATTTTATTCTTTAAACACCATCGATAATGCTTTTAAACATCATTTTTGAAGTTGGCGGAAAAACGATAGATAAAATCATTCACAGCCGTAACTCAACTATAACTATAAATTTTACCAGGCCCAGTTTCTTCACTATCACATACATTATGCATTGATGACAGCATATTTGAATAACGATATAAATCTTTCATTCGTAACTTTGGATGCTTTTCTTTAAAAAAATATGAACGAAGCATGGTTACACTGGATTTTACGTTTTGTTTTTGCGCCAACTTCAAAAATTATGTTTAAAAGCATTATCGATGGTGTTTAAAGAATAAAATTATTTTTCACTTTTTAGAGCAATTTTGAAGTCGGTTCTATTTTTTTTCAAAATTTTTTAATTAGCATCCAACTTTAATAAACGTAAAAAATAATAATAAAAAAAAATCATTGACGAAAAATTAAATTTTCATACAAATTCATTGTTAAAAACGTGTGTTTTGAAGGTTTAGGTTATTTATCAAAGTATTAAAACTGAAAAACATATTCTTATGTTTCATTTTGTAATAATAATATTTTTTTAGTTTATTTCTTTCGAGACACATTACCTCAAAAAAGTAAAGAATAGTAAAACTACGTGCATTATAAACTAAAATGAATATAATTAAAGTTAAGTAGATCAGTAAAGACATCATTTCTCATGGAATTAATAAAAGGGAGTTGCTTTCATTAGCTAAATCACTTTCTAAATATGTTCAAATAGTGAAAAAAAAAAAAACCTAATTAAATGCCATGGATGTTGAAACTTACGTTTTCAAGTTGAAGTTTTCCATTTTGATGAGGGATTTCAGATCGTAATTAGCATTTTTCTAGTATTTTTAGAAAAGGACTTTGTGCTAATTATAAAAGTTAAGAATCTGTGTGAAATCTTTGATGAATCTCAGTCTTTAGTTTTTATTTACTAACATATTATCTCAACATATTTTTCAATCATTATTTCATCATTATTCAGCATGACTTTCATCATGTGTATCGTTAACTTTATTGTAGGTTTTAAGAATTGAAGTTGCATCGTGTTTAAAAACATTGCGCTTTTAAGGCATTGGTTTACGATTTAAAACGATATCCATGTTAAGATACACAATATATGATGTAGCATTTTTTCATTGGATTAATGAGCACCCAAGTCGGCAATTAAAAACAACTTTTGTGGTCAACTACCGCAATAAAAATAATGTGCTGAAAACTGTGCATCAATTCTGACCGCAGTGGCCTGATTGGTCAGCCGTCAGACTCGTAGTTGGAGGGTTTAGGACTAAATGCCAGCCGGTCGACGATTCTCCGTGTTCGTTAATGGTGATTGGGGCAGGTTAAATATGCTCGCATTCACAAAGTCCTCCAAGAGAACCAATACCTGGGGGTTCTGGATCAGGGGTTGCTTGGCTCCTGGTTCAGTTCAAACACACACACACACACACACACACACACACACACACACAGACAGAGCTGTCTCCAGGGTCCCATCCAACCGGCTAAATCATGCATAGTGGTAGAAACCAGGAGTTATAGTATGGTACACTATAGTATGGTACAGTATAGTTACGTCATATACTATAACTATACTGTACTATACTATGTATAAAATTTCTAAACTCTCTCTCTCTGTATTACGTATCAAAATCCTCAGTTTACGTTGGATCTTTGCCAAATTTATCGCAAAGGTCTTTTGGTGCTTAAGAATTCACCTAGGAGGGTTTTCCTTATACGAATCCGTATTTCACGTCGGACTGTATACAAATTTAGTCCAAAGATTCTTTGATGCTCAGAAATTCACATGAGGATTTTTTCACCAGAAAATTCGTTAAGCGGAATGTTTACACCTATTTGTAACAATAACCTTTTTTTTAATTAAAAAAAATCCAAAGAGGCCTAAATTTAAATTTTGAATCATAAAATTGTTCTTTTCTACAAGTTGATGAGAAAATTTACACTATTTCTAAAAAATTTTATTTGAGCCTGATTGTTGAACAAGTGGCGCTTGACGCAACTTTTAATCTTTAAGGTAAACTGAGCAACGTCGGGCAACACAGCTAGTAATAAAACAAGAGATATTTATCTATTCGTCTATGTGCTTATTTTAAAAGCTGCGCACTACAGAAAAATTAAGTTACAATGGCAAGGCTAAATGAAAATAAGACAAAAATACTAGTCAAAACAGCATTAAGAACTAACTATAAACAATGAAAAGTAAAAAATAAATAAAATTTTGAAATTACTAGAAGGTTTGTTAAAAAACGTTTGTACTGTTTTTGTTAAGAGCATTATTAAATTTACTTTGGGGAGGGTGGCCCAAAGCGGGTAGGTTAACGAAGAACTATCGAAAACTGTATTTTTTTTATTTTTATTGCAACAATTTTGGTTTTATTTCCTAGAGAGAACCTTGAACTTCAAAATGAAAAATGATTCTTGCATTACTTCAAACCCAATATTTATTTATTAACAATTATTACAAACCTTCGAAAAACTCGCTTTGCCCTACCAGAGGGCTCTAAAGCGGGTAAGCTTAACTAATTGTGATTTGGTACTTTTGTAAATCAAATATGAAGTAATAAATCGTCGCTAAAAAGACAAATGGGCCTATCTCACTTTTAAGTATTTTGCAGAATACCGATTTAAAGATTTCCAGTGTACTGTATTGCTTGAGAACCGCCACCAGTCTGAGGGACTAAGTTTTTTACCATTTATTGTAGAGATACGCCCATTGGTCATATTATAAAATCGACTTTGGATATTTCTGTGGTGATCATAACTTATTTTTCGATTTTTTTAAAGGTACGCCCATTCGTGTTTTTAGTGACGAAATGATTAAACCAATTAACTAGCTAACTACCTGTATAAAAAAATATTATAAAGTTATTCTTATCGAATTTAAATTAAAAATCTAAGTCAGAACATTTGTTTATCTTTACTAATAATAAAGCAGAAAGTCTCTCTGTCCGGAGGATGTCTGGATGTCTGGATGTCTGTAGGATGTCTGTAGGATGTCCGTAGGATGTCTGTGACGCGCATAGCGCTTAAACCGTTCGGCCGATTTTCATGAAATTTGGCACAAAGTTAGTATGTAGCATGGGGGTGTGCACCTCGAAGCGATTTTTCGAAAATTCGATGTGGTTCTTTTTTTATTCCAATTTTAAGAAAAAAAGTATCATAAATTACGAAATTATCGTAACGTGGAACCGTAACATGGGCACAAGCCAATTGGCGAGATACGAAATTATCATAACGTGGAACTGTAACGTCGGTACAAGCCAATTGGCGAGAAAATTCACCATACATTATTTGTAAATATACAAGCGAACCAAAAGACCTTTAATTTTTTCTATTACGGGCGAAGCCGTGCGGGTGCCACTAGTAAAACATAAAGAAATAATTGATTAAATCGATAGACAAGCTAATTGCAACCATGAAGAATATTTTTTAAAAGTTATTGTACTTATCATATTTAAACAGTAAATCTAAGTCAGTACATTTGTTAACAAAACATATAGAAAGCGAGTGTACCCACTTTGCCCAAAATCACGTTTTTATTTCAATAATTATAACTTTTAATTAAGATTGAAAAAAAAAAGCGGATTGACCTTTGTAATTTATAGGTGCATGGTGTCCGAATAACGTAATATTATTAACAATAAAAAAAATAGCTGGTCTTCGACAATCACAAGTTACGTATCTTCATTTTTTTCAGAATTGTAATATTTTCCGTATTTTATGTCTGGTTACGTCATGCCACTTCATTGCTGCTTCTCTGATATCGATTGAAACTCGGGGGAATTCGAGTTAACGCTTCATACGTAAGCATCACCCCTTGCACACCATGCGGCGGCATACGAATGACTACCTGCTAACGGTAACGTACCCACTTTGGGCCACCTCCCCTAACCAGTATTTTTTGCAACAGAAAGAGGAATATAATTGACCAGATCGTTACGATCAGTCATGTTATTCAGTAGCGTGTAAAAAAAGACATTTACTATATGATTTTAAACTAGAAACTTTATAAGAACTGCATAAATGACGAGGGAGGGGGGGGAATAATTAGCATTTGTTTTGAAACATAAACCGTAAATGAGTTCAAACTGAATCTTCTCAGGAATTTGAAATTTATTATTATAAGTATCAGAAATAACACTGCAATATTAAACTAAGAACCTTCAGCATTTTATGCCCCCCCCCCCATTCCTCAATTAAAATAAAAAAAATGTCTGAGTTTTTAAATTTTGTGCCTGTTAAATAGGAAAAATCGCCCTTTTTCAAATTGAGTTTTTTTTAAATTTAAACTGGTGATAGTTAAAATATGCACTGTAATTTAAAAAAAAAAAAAAACAATAACAGTGCTTCATTCCAGATGCATAACTAACACCCACAACGATCATCATCGGCGGGGATAAGAAATTGAAAAAGATTTTTCTGCTCAATTTACACTAAATTCTAAACGTTTCGTTTAAACTTTTCTACAAAAACCAAAATGAGATAAATATAGCATTACGATTATTGCATCATAAATGATGTGTAACAGAAATCTTTTGAGTTAAAAAATATGTTACTTAAGACTTGGGTTCTCAAACGTTTCTGACTCGCGGCACCCTTTAAACAATTGGCATTTTTAATGGCACCCTATTTTATCTCTAGTTAATACATAAGCTAACCGGAATTCCCTCCAGGGCTTAGAAGCCTTTTTGAAACAAATATAGGGGAAAAGGGGGCACATGTGAGCATAGGGCACTATGAACATGCTATGTTTTACTAGGATAACGTCAAGCAAAAAATCTTAAAAAATTCTCAAGTAACGGCAGTAAAAAGCCCTAACTCTTTATCAAACTTTCAGAGCAAGGAGCCAGTTTATGTTCCTGTGGTGACAGCTTCTTTGTTTTAGCTGATGCTGATGTACTTTTATCATTATCTTCTTCGTGTAAAAACGTATTTTAAACTAATTAATAAGCTAAATTTAATTATTGCAAACCATTATATGAACAATCACGTAAATTTATGCCAATGTTTATATTTTGTAATTTAATTAAAAAAATATTTTTTTTTTTTTGAAAATTAGTTCTAAGGTAGATGGGCACTTGTGAACGCAACATGTAGGGGCACATGTGAACAGCTCCCGTACTCCCATATTCTCTCCGCAAATATAAATATCAGTGTAGACTTATTATTAGGGTTCAAAGAGATGTAGAGATTTATAATTATTATTTTGCTGCAATCAGTTTGTAAATTTATTGTTGATTATTATTATATAATAATTATTTTTTTTTTATTATTTTTTAAATTCTTTAATTACTAAATAGTTGGCGAAAAATTTAGTGGTTCATTATATTTAGAAGGGAAATAAAGACAAAACATTTCCTTTAGCAAAAAACGGAAGTTTAAAATAATTTAAAAATTCATCATCATATTCTGTATGAAGCTTAAACGCACTATACGTATAACAGGAATAAACTTTACACAATAAAATGTTCTTTGTATTGTTTAGTTTTTAAAGATTTTTTCTTCTCAATCCAGTGATTTGAACATGCAATGAAACTTTAAAATTTGACAGTGAGCAGAGTTATATAATTCGGGAAAAAATATTTTATTAATGAGTTACTGTACAATTCAAACTGACACAGTTTAGGTTACAAACTCTCGAATGTAATTGGTGTACAGTCGACTACAACGTGATGCGACTTACGCGAAATGGCTGTAACGCGAATTTTTCAGCAATAACGAACTTCAGAACTAACACGAATTTTTCGCCCACAACACGATTTTTTTCGGAAGGACGTATCAGCTTCGTTATTAGGTACTAAATATTGATTGCGTGAATGTTACTACATCCGTTTAAGCATCATTGACAGCCAAAGTTCCCACACCAAACTAGTCTAGTGCATCAAATAACCACTCAGCATCTTTTATTTATATATTTTTTTCATTCTAAATATAAAAGTTGATGAAATATAATGGCACCTTAGTGTCACGTTCATCTAAAGTTTGTGAAGATGGGAAGAAAAAGAAAGTTTCTAAAAAAAAATTTAAAAATGGCTAAGATTCTCGATATGCTCGAACAACTACAAAACGTCGACGGTAGCGCGACAATAAGTAGAGTGAATCTTTCATACCGTACAATTAAAAGTCAAAACAAAGATACCCGTAAAAGTTCAGAAATTAGTTTCGATTTTGAAGCTTGCAGAGCAGTCTAGCAAAGTAAATATTATGAAAATTGAAACTGCTCTTGTATTATGTATTAATGAAGAGATGAGGAAGAGGAGATGTTGCCACAAATTGAAACGTTATAAAAAAAGGCGAAGCAACCGTATTTTAAAATGTATTAGATAAGAATAACGATCTGATCATGGAGCATAAATCATCAATATCTTCATTTTTTTAACTCTTAAATATTGTTACTGTATCTACTGTACAGTACTATTATAGCGCATCATTTTAATTTTACTACATGCTGTGCGTACCGTGTTGTTATATTTTATGTCTTACATTCCCATTGGTCATTCATTTCGTGCATCTATGTCATTCATTGCGTGCAAGTATTCATGCTGGATAACAGTTTTTTATTTTTTAAATACAGTAAAAGTTCAATTTTTTTTGCAAGAAACTGTAGTGTAAGGTTAAAGAATGCTTTAAAGCAGTTTTTGGGGTGTTTATGTCTAAAAGTATTTAGTATGCTTTAAAAAATTTGTATGCATACATTTTTCCACAAAGCGAAATTTCGACTTACGCCAGGAGTCTTGGAGCGCATCCCTCGCGTAAGACGGGACTCGACTGCATATGGATATGCTTCATTATAACATGTTTTCGTTGAAATATGATGCTCGTCCTGCATTTCTCAATCGTGTTCACACATGCTCCAAGCTTATTCATATGTACCTCCTTATAAAGGCACATGTGAACAATTGAAGTCTTCTTTTAAAAAGTCCATAAAGTAAAGAAATATTTTTACAAAAATCTGAAACAGTTCCATGGCACAAAGAAAAGACTATTCAATCATGGGGACCACTTTTCTGTGAGAAATTGATAATATTTTCTGAAAAATTAAGAAAAAAAATCACATGTGCGTGTGTGTGTGTGGTGTGTGTGTGTGTGTGTGTGTGTGTGTGTGTGTGTGTGTGTGTGTGTGTGTGTGTGTGTGTGTGTGTGTGTGTGTGTGTGTGCCCTTTCCTCTACTACCTAACCAACAACGACACGATAAATCTTAGAGTACGCTGTTGTAATCTTTTGGTCGCAAACTTACAAATAACGTGGCATGAACTCACGATCTTTTATGTAACACTATTTAAGAAAAACGCTTGGAATTAGGTAGGGAGCACAGGGTGGCCAAGGAAGAAGTTGACTATCGACATCAGAACCTCATCAAGTCCACTGTCTTAATGCTCGTTATTGAGGAATCGGAGAACGTCTTTCAGATAACTGGGGATGCCCCGTGTTACTGGAAAATGAAGGACTATATATAAGACGTGATATTTCTGCATTAGAGTCACAGATCGAATATTTCGGAAACAAAACTTGTACAGTTGATGCCTGCAGTAAAGTCAACGTTGTTGCTGTACTGGTAATATGTTTCTTTAATAAGCATTTCAAGCCCGGGAGGGAATTGCCACAAAACCCGGAAACTTCCCGGCACCCTTCGCCAATTCTTGCCGCACCCAGTTTGAGAACCCTTGACTTAAGAGGTTAAAAGGCATTCAAATTCTGTAGCCTTGCCCTTATGATTCAACGATATAAAAAAGTCGGTAAGTTTAATCAATTATATACAAATACCTAAGGTTAAAAAAGATGGCAATTTCAATACAGTGGACTCTCTCTATCTGAACACTCTCTAATGTGAACACCCCAATATTCTGAACACATTTTGACAGTCCCAGCGAAACTCCATAGACTTAACATAGGCTGACCCTCCGTACTCTGAACCCCCTATAATATGAACACCCCAGTATTATGAACGCTATTTTCAAACCCCTTCAATTATTACCTCTTTATATACTAAACATGTTCACAATCGGTACTCAGTAATTCCTATGAATCTAATTGGAAAGCCCAAAATACATTCGCGATTCTATAACTGACTGAATGGCATTAAAGGTAATCAATCATGCTTTTAAAGGTCTTGAAAATAAGTTTGTACAATGGTTGGATTCTTCAAATATAGTTCTGTGGCAGAAACTTCAGGCTTATATTGCTCAGCTGAATGATTTCATGTGATGCAGTAATATCCAGGAAAATAATTTTTCTTCTTCCTCTATCCATTTTCTCTTTAAGCAAAATGCGGCTGAGAATCGCCCGGAAACATTTTCACTTGGATGATAGCACATACCTTGCATGAGGATAGATAATGCAAGAACAGATTAAACTTTAGCTGTATTGTAAATTTTATTGTTGAATGTTATGTTAAACTTTTTAAACTAAAAATGAAACAAATAAATGCAAGAGTTTAGATAATACCGAGTTGAATTAGACATTGCACTAGCCATCAATCTAAAATTCAACATCTCTACCTCCAGTTGCTGGTATAGCTCACAGGGCAAAGTACTGAACATATTCCACTAGCTCAATATAATACATATACATACATTATCCAGTCTCCCTCCATAATAAACACCCCCACAATCTGAACACTTTTGTTCGAACCCATGAGCGTTCAGAATGGAGAGAATCCACTGTACTATCACATTTTAATTAATAAACAAAGTGGTCAGAAAGTGGACGTGCCCCAGCTTTATGTTCAGCATTATGTTAGTTACAGTTGAATGTTTCTTATACACAGTTAGTTACCTTGCAGTCTTTAAGAGTCATAAATATCGGTAGAGCACCAGCTTTGTGGTAACACAGCTGTTCTACACCATGTTACCGCAGATCTTTTGCGGAAAAACAACTCCAAATCCTCGAAACTCAGAAAAACATCTGCAAAAGCATGGCGCAGAATTCATCGATACATGACATGGATGATATTTCACCGATGATTATGACTTTTAAGACTTCAAAATAATTATGTATAACAAGCATTCATCCATAACTAACATAATGTTGAAAATACAGTTGAAGTACACCCACTTTCGGACCACTCTGTGATATTATGCTGTTAAATGTTAATAAAAACCAAAGACAGTACACTTAAACCTGTTTTTATGCGTTTTTATGCGGTAGGTAGGGACCACATAAAAATCGCATAAATGTTTTTTTTTATTCGAAACTTCATGAGTGGCTACAAAAAGTTGTTTTCGCCACACAGTTATTTTTTTTTTAATGCGGTGGATAGGGATCCTATAAAAAAAGTCTTACGTAGAAAATAACACAAAATGTTATCTTTAAACGAAATCGAAATAAACCAAGTGATGATAATTTTGCCGAATAGACGGAAAAATTTCCCAATTAAGCAAATTTTTGGGAGGTCACAGTGACTTCCCATCGGAATGCCCCTGTCGTCACTTGAAGATACTACCTTGCACTCGTTTTATAAATAATTTCGCCAATGGAGTCCAATCTGAATGAAATTTTTATATACTGTACCAAAAAAAAAAAAAAAAAAAAAAACGTACAAAAACAAGTTTGAATATTTAAAAATTTTTATGTTTTGAAATATAGCTGGGGTACCATTTTTAAAGATCGTATCGTTTAAAGAAAATAATCTTCTCACATTAGAGCAATTTTAGTCCATTTTTAGAAATCTATATTTTATATTAAAATTATATTTTTCTACGTGCTTAAGAGAAGCAATTTGCACGTTTTAAGGCATCAATTTACCATTTCAAACTATGTCCCATTTTGAGCCACACTAATTATTCCGGTCGTTAGTTGCTCAATTATTTCTCCTTTCGTTAATAGGGAAAAGAGCAATTTAAGTTCATATTAGCAATTTAGAGGATCCTTTAATAATGCCTTAAATCTTAGCTGCCAGTGCAGATAACTATGATTCAACGTCTAATTTAGAGAATGTTAAATTATGAATCAAATTAAAGAATTGCCATTAAAAATTTCATGCCCTTCAGATTTGCAACATTTGGAAGAAGGTTTTGGGGTGAGAGGCATCTGCTAAGTTCAAAAATCAATTGTTACAAGGGGCTGATAAATTTTTGTTTCATCTTAAATTCACTAATTATGTAAAATACAATTGCATGTAATGCTTATGTTATGAAAATGTTGGTATAGTATTGCTTAATATTGGTAAAAATATTTACGTTAAAATACACCTTAAATTGGTATACAATTTTTGTTAATGTAATTTCCTCTCTTAAAACTGCACTATTATAAAGTATTATCACAACAAACTGTTTGTATAAATTGTTTTTGCTAAATTTTTATTAAAACATCATGATCAGGGGCGAACCTAGCATGGGTGACGTCCGGGGTGGTAATCTGTAGTTACCCCCCCCCCCTTAGAAACTCGAAAAAAAGGGTTATAATATTCTATATAAACATATGAAATTCATACAATTTTCAGAAACAACTACGTTTGTGTTATGACGAAATTTTAACAACAGACAAACAGCGTACTACAGACAAATGAAAGCTATGAACGCTTTTTATGTACCTTGCCCTAGACGCATATGTGTAGGGATCGTCGCAAGTTCCTAAAAGTAAGAGGGTGTATGAAATTGATGATCCCTTAATTATTTCAAAAGTATCTCAAACACAGGGAAAGATAATGGATTTCCGTTTTTGGCATGAAAGGAAGTCACTACTAGGTCTAAGTACTGACAATATGAACCTAATCCGGGGTATAGTACTCCTTGATGTGAAGTGGAAATAATGGTACGGCGGTTTTCTCACCTTAAAAGTTTCAAATATGTATTCTTAAAAATGCATTTTAGGTTCATATTTTACAAAACTTGCAATTCCACTTTGTGTGTCACCTCCCAGACGGGTGACACCCGGAGCGAACCTTCGCCCTCGTCCTCCCCTAGCGACGCCACTGATCATGATTTCATTTAAGTTTTTACATAAATATATTTTTTTAAAGAAATAACTTTGTTTTGCTGCTTATTGTGTGCTGATTTGATTTCAAGATTCATTATGTTGAGCACACAGCCAATGTTCAAATGCTACATCCTTAGGGTCAACTAGTTGTTTGCATTTAACATTTTTTTTGACCGGTGATAAAATACACGAGGTGGCCAAACCTTTCTTATGTAATGTTCATCCTTATTCCGGTTGTCCCACTCACACAGAAAGCATTGATACTCTTTGTAACCCAGTAACATAAGTCTAATGACTTTAAAATCACCGCAAATTTTCCACTTGTACTTTAGGTAATGAATTTTATTCAAAAGCAAATCCATGCTTTCATATGACTCTTTCATGTGTACTGCATGTGCGATGGGAATAGATGGGTAAATGTTACCAATGTGTAGCAGCACAGCCTTTAAACTTAAGACTGATGCATCAGCAAACAGTCTTCCCCCTACTGGCTTGTGTTCGTGATTCATAGCTTGCATCAATCCATCAATATTGCTGCAGTAACTAAGTGATTCTGTCATTTCAAAATAGTGCACGAATGTCTCATGATGATTACGAAAATAGGTAACATGAGTACCTGAAGCCAACAAACTCCAGCCTTGTAAACGAGAAGCAAGCAATTTAGATTTTTCTTTAGATAGCCCTAAGTCTATATCAAGATCATTCAACTCTGGTTGGTTGATCATGTGAGGTTCATCTTGAACTGTGTATGGTTCGTAGTTAACATCAGTTGTGTCGTCCACTTGCATTTCCCCAATATCTCCTACGGTTTCAGGTGGTATGGGAATAGACAATGTTTCATCATGTGGTATTGGCCTTCTTGCAAAAGAAAGATCTGGGTATGCTATTTTTTTTTTCTTTTGCTTGCCTTTCATACCCAGAATATGTGTCATGCAAAAGTAGCAATCCGTTATATGATCTACTTGAACTCTCCAAACCAAGGGAACTGCAAAAGGCATGCATCTCTTCTCTCCGTTTAACCAGCACGTAAGTAATACAGCACACGTAACACAGCAAATATGGGGAGCCCAGTTTCTATACTGGTTTCCTATTTCGCAACCAAAATAATGTTCGTAAGCATATTTTATCAAAGGCGTCATTATTAGTTTGTGAGATTTCGAAGTGTACTCACCACATATGTAACAGAAAAAATCAGGTGAATTTATACATCTCCTACTAGTTGCCATCACTCTACAATCACAAACCAAAATGCACGATAAATTTATGATACTGGAATTAATAAAAACAAACAATGGGGTATAAATCACGCATGTTTGAACAAGGTTGTTTAAAACCGTAATGCTCTGACAGCTTCAACGGAAGCGATGACTCTCACAATAATGAAACGCCACCTTGCGGTGACCTAATTCTCTGTTTTGAAAGGTGAATTAACATACAAGGTTCCGCATGCGCATTATGACAAAATTATATTTTCCATTTAATGCCTTTGTTATCATAACATAAATTTTATATCATTATAATGCATGGAAAAAATGGAATATTTAAATATTCTGAGTCATTTATTGCCAATATGTAAAAATCTAAGGGTCTAAACACAAACTGATTGCATTTTTTAAATTAGCGACCTTAATTAGACAAGAAGTACCCTATTTTATATAGGATACAATGACTTGTAAATATTTGACGGGACGATGCAGTTTGCAACTTTGCACGGCACTTTGCAAAATATCCGGGTGAATCTTTCATACTTTGACATAAATCCCACAAGACCATCTACCCCAGATTTTTGAGTGGACATACGAGAGTCCTCAGGTTTTGTGAGGGTCATAAGACATTTCCGGAATGATACCGGTGTTGTGCTGGTAAGGCTTCACCTGCTCACATTTTAGTTGGCTTGGTATTTGCAAAGGATGAGGTCCTTTGCAACCCACAATTGTTTTTAGACTGTTTGGAGATATTATAATAAATGAGAACACAACACGTGTAAAGCTTTTAAAAAGTTAAAAAATTAATGAGAAGATTGCATTTGTTTATCGCTTAAAATTTCAGTCCATTCAGCGACAAACTTCGTAGTTCCGACCATTAAGAGTGGTTTTGAATGTTCGTCTGATAAAGAAGATCTATACTTAGATTCAATATACTTCAATTTTGAAAACGTCTGTTCACACTTGTAAGTAGATGCATAAAGAGAAAACATAGCTCTAGCATGAATTTTTAAGTTCTTAAAGTCTTTTTCTGGTAGAAAACTGTAAAATGTAGTACATGTTTATGTGGCGCAGAGAAAAGAGATTTGTTCTCGGAAAGAGCAAAAAGAGAGATGGGTGCTGCACTCGTAGTTAACAGTAAAAAGTGATAAAAACACGATTTAAATTATTTTAAATTATTGGTACCAAGATTTTAAATAAATATTTACAATCAAAAGTACTATCTTAATTATATTTCCAACGAGTTTGTCTCTGTTCCGAAAAAAAAAAGTTTGTAAGCTTCCCGAGGGCCGGACAAAATCTCTTCGCGGGCTCTCCAACCGTAGTCCAACCTTAGGTTGGAGAGCCCTGGATAAGACTAAGCCCTTCAGAAAGTTGATTTCACGAAGAAGTTTGGCTGTGATGCATATCTTGAGATCTCAAAAGCCTTTACATGTCAAGTGATAGTGTACTTGTTTTGCAAAACACTGACAATTGCGTATTTGTCACCAAACACAAGAACTGGAGCAAAACGTCACAGATAGGAGTTATAGTCACCCTCTCTATCCTAGAGTATAGAATTGGCCATAAATAGTGGCTGAAAATTCCTTTTTTTGTTCCTAACTTGAAATAAGAGTTATTTTGAACAAATTCGTTTCGGGGGAATGACTACCAAAACTAAGTCGAGACGCCCTTGGGGAAAGTTTTCTTTCATGGAGGCCATTTTCAGTTTTCGATGTTATTGCCACCTACATGCATTTAGCTAATATTGTACCAGAGGGGGAAAATGATGATATGAGGATCAATATCTAAAAATATATATGTATTAATTTAATTTAATTTTTTTAATCAGCGCTAGACTTTATGAATGACCGGGTCATTGATGCTAGTATGATCTCAAAGTCGCTTATTGTCTTGAAAGCGATCTATTTCAAGTTTTCATCTTGCTTTTGCTTCACGCTGGTGAAATATTTTTTTTAGAACCAAAAGAAGATTAAGCGCAGAAAAAAAATGGTTTCCTCAAACGTTCTTTCATGGAAACGATGCAAATTAAAAAAAAAGCAATTAATATAGCAAATCGTGTATGGTTTGACTACAAACGCAGGTCTTTTAACTGGCGACAAAAAAAGAAAAATCTTAAAAATTGGCTGATACATACTTACCATGGTTGGGTACGTTGTAAAAACCTAATGCAATTTAAAATTTTAATTGGGAAAATATAAGCATATTTAATATTTTATATTTACTTGCACATTCATCAAATAAAAAGATGTCATACGTATGTCTATATTCTACGTGATACCTTTGAGGGCCGTTTTTTATAAGAAAATGTCTTAAAACAAACTACATTTGGAAATTAGCATAAAAATATTGCATATATCTCCTAGTATGCTGAATGAAATTATAAGAGAGCAGTGTACGCAATCTCTTACCATTTTCCTAGGATTTAGGTCAAGTGAAACATGCAATATTTATCCAACATAAAAGTTCCGTCACTTTATATCAGCAAACAGTGTGCTTCACTGTTTTATCTCTTTCCCAATTTGAATGACAAGGCAGGTTGTTTGGTGTCAGAAATGTCAATATTCTCGAAGTAAGTAACACCTCAAAACGTATCCATTTTTCATTCCGAAGCTAAAAATAGATCGAGTTCAAAAAGGGTCTCCTTTTTGTTTGCTGTCCAAGCTATTTCATTTCGATCAAATATTGTCAAAAATACCACAAAACTTTCATTCCTGAAAGTAATCTTACCAGCAAAAAGTACAGAAAATGTAAGTATCTTTGATTATATTATTAAATTGACTGGTCAGCATTATGCAAAAAAGGCTGGTTTTGTTGTAAAAGTTCCTGAAGAGAGCTTGTATAAGAGTTAATGTCGTGGTGAACAGCATTTGAAATATTTCACAATTTGATACTGTTGCAAAAACAATATTTATTGTTAAAAAAGAAAAAAAAAGAGTTTACTAATTAATGAATGTACACTTTACTAATTGTTTGTTAATGTTTTGCTTCGTGTTGGCAGCAAAGAATGTCATTAGATTATTTGTTATAAATGACATGTATTGTTGATTGAAAATAATCTTTAACAAATCTCTTACTGTAGGAGCTTTAAGTGGGTTAGCTATAGAAAGAAATATGCACACTAATGATTTCCCGATTAACATAAAACTGCATTGTTAAAGTTGGCAAACATTACCCAGGTTTACCAACTCCAAACGAAACACCGATTACCATCGGTGTTTCGTTTTTTCCCTCCGAATATCCTTTAATCATAATGATCTTTTATTTTGTCTGAATTTAGGAAAATACAGCAGCAATTTCATTGGAAATATTCCCTTATTATGTAAAACATTTTTTTTCTATTTATCTTGATCCTTGATAGAACTTACAGATCGTCTACTCATGGTGCCAACTGCATAATCTAAAAGGTTTCGCATTTAAGACCGTGAACACTGAACCCTTGAAGGCTTACTATGCTCTAGATGATAGTAAGAATTTCTCAACAACCTTTTTAGGAGATCCATCTTTACTGGTCTAAGTACGTCATCTAATTTGCTCAACAGCCAAGGGTGAGTGTACGCTAAGAAGGAGAATAAGAAGAAAAAATTACAAAATCTGAGAAACGCCCCCACCACCAAATTGTTCTCCACCATAAAAAAGGAGGGTGAGTAGAATGAAGACCGGAAAATCGTGCAAGGATCGATAAGATTGGATATTGACGTTAATAGACTCATTGCAGCTTGTCTACCAGTCATTTCTGATCTTAAGTTGATGCTTATCTTATAAACTACAGGCAACTTAATAAGAGTGAACCCAGGAGATAAGTTAATAGAATCAAATCGAACAAAAGAGTCAATAATAAACCGTTAAACTGTTTTTGATTTTTAAACGAAACTACAGATAAGTGTAGATGATAAATGGGAAAAATGTCCATGCTAAGATTTGCTGGTTTTTATATGAAGTTGCAGGGCTAGTGGTTACTTGAACTTCAACTACAGTACGTAATAGAAATTTTCAATAATCCAAGAAATATATTAATAATTTAACAGTTATTAAGTAACTGTGCCAAACAAATCTAACCTAAGGTTTATAGGCTAATATCTAACTCATTTAAGATTCAATTAGCTCCAATATTTGTACATTCATCAACTGACTCATAACAAAATAATAATAATGATAATGATGATTTGATGTGAAAATTTAAGATTAAACTATTTTTGTCAGTAGTTTAACAAAAAAGGGAGAACTGTGCTCATTAGGAACACGGGTCTCTAATAAGGCTACCTCTGAAAAAATTGCAAAAAGTACTATCAAACAATAAAAAATTGATAAAAGCAGTATCGTCAATAAAAACAAATATTAAATCATATTTAATAAACTCAAAAACTCTAACATAAATTTCATATTTTTTTCAATGGAAAATATACAAATAAAATCACAGGAAAAAAGAACGGTACGCAACAACATTTTTATGTCTGAATTCGACAGCTACTCGAATTTGAGACATTTTTAAATACTAGTGACTACAATAAACCATAAAGCAACGAAAAATTTACTGTAAAATAAGATCAAACAATTTTTACAGCACTTTTTCAGCAATAACTGTTACTACAAATTTTTTTCTGTTAATAACAAACTGCTTGTTGATAACGCTTAACCTTCAGTGATGGTTAAGCGTTATCTTTCAGATAACGATAAAATCCCGATCTTGCGAATTTTTGCTATCTTATATACAAAAATGGGTTGCTGACCTTGTTGGTCTTTATGGCCCCATTTGGCACACTTACTATATTTCTCAACAAGTCGAGGGTAAATTAAAATATCGTACAGGACAATCTTCAAACATCATAGGTGGAGGGGGGAACGAAAGATTCCGAGGAGAGGTTATCGCAGGACATAAAGAACTTCATTCGAAGTCGTTCTGTAAACTGCTGAGATAATTAGCAGAAACTGGTGTTGAATGAAAACATTAGTTTTAGCTAGTTTCTTACGATCTCAAGGATTTTCCCTGGATACCGACTAAACGAGTTAAGCAGAAAGGGTTTTCTAGAATATTTTTCTCTAGAAATCGGCAACATTACAGCTCTCGTTTCGAGCAAGTAAACTGAAAAAATAATTTTGAAATTGATTGGAAATCAGGGTGTCCGAAAAGTCCTTGACGCATTTTACAAATTCATAGAAAAACAACTAATTGTTGTAAGAATATGCAGTTTCCACCGTAATACTTCAGGTTCAAAATTGTTTTATGACATTGTAAAACAATTCAAAAGGAAAAGGAGAAAAAGGAAAAAAAGAAAAGAAAACTGTAGTTATATAAGTAATTGCTGTATCGTCACAATGAGAAAAGTAAAACAAACGTTATGTGAGGTGTTTAACTTTTTATTAAACGAAAAGCAATATTTGTCATTATTAACCACATCTAAACGGTACTCAAATTCATCCCATGTCTACAAATGGTACACGCATTGAACTCTAGCATTGAAAGGTGTTGTTTTCTTTTTAATAAAATGATTAATGACCTTAAATAATGCTTGTTTTTCATACTGTGACGACACAGCGATTACTTATATTGTCCGATATTAGTAATACTTCTTTCTTTTTCTTTTTTCTCCCTTTCTTTCCGTTCTCGTTTTTTTATGATGTCATAAAAAATTCTTCAACCTGTGAAGTGTTATAGCGCAAACCGTACATTCTAAAGCCGATTTGCTCCCTTTTTTCTTTAATTTTTAAAACGTATCAAGGACTTTTCGGACAACTGCAGTATCGAAACTATCAACAATGACCGTATGAGGTTTTCTTTCTTCCGTCTTAGTGATCCGCCATTATTTGTCCACCAGACAGTAATTGTCTATTGGAGCATTAAAATGTGAGAAACGCGAATCAATAAGCATATATTTTGAATCTGATTGCTAGAACTAATTTCTTGCATCCATCGGCTCTAAATTATAGTGTAACTCAAGTTTTGATTTGATGTTAGGACTGTACAATTACAAGGACATCTAGAACATTTCAAGAAAGTCACTTTTCTTACTCGTGAGAATAGTCCATGAGAGGAAATGTTTCACGCATTTTTCGAGGTTAAATTTAATTTCACAGGTTTATTTACTAAGATATGCTGATCATCAATGTGTGTTATTAGTGAACTAGAAAAACGCCCGTCACGAAATGACGGGTGAAAATTGCTTCTACATTTGAACCAAGCCATTGCCTGTTTAGTTATATTTTGATAGTTGAAATTTTAACCCTAACTCCAGTGGATGAACCCTAAATTCCAGTAGATAGCGTTCATTGTTGACCACTTTTTCGTTTCTTCAATACCTGAAATGCCTTAGTCTTACCAGTAAAACAGTCAAGTTATCGGATCCAGTTCATCCTTGTCACAATAAAGCCTTTCCTGCATGTTAAACATTACCCAAACATATTATCAAATTATCATGACGTGGCACGAGTTTAATTTTTGATGACGACAGAAGCGTTACTCGATCATTGGCTAATATATATATATATATATATATATATATATATACTTTAAATATTAACAAAACATGTTATCAAATTATCATGCCATGGTGAGGGTTTCATTGTTGATGACGTCAGGATCGTTCACGATCATTGGCTATTATATATATGGTGATGTAAGCTTATGCCTTAACTAACAATTAATGCTGAGATTAACTAGTGGTCAATTATTGATTGTCTAGAATGTTATGAACGCCTGTAAATGGCCAGAACAGCAAAGTAATGAACTTATACGATTTTAAAGTTTTTTTTTACTTTCTTAAAACCAAAATGATAACAAATATATTTGTAGTTAAGATAAAATATAATTGATTTTTTATACAGAAAAAAAAGTATTTTTACCAATAAATGGTAGCGCCTGTGGAGAGGCTTAGATTGAAATTGGAGTATTGATAGAACCTGAAAAAGAAGAACATGAAAGGGGGAGGAAGAAGCGCATTATGGGTGCCCCCGAAAAGCTTTTCACTTGGAATTAACGCTCTCAATTTGTTATTTTTCATGAAATCGACAGATCTCCTGCTAAAAATTTCACCAACCAAACGTTTGACTATGAAGTCTGCGTGAGCATTACACATTGCTAAGACTTTCATTTAACTCAAGTACTATACTAATGATCTATTGTCATCATGAAATGTACACATGCATAGATGCACACTTTTAACTTCGAAATTCTTTCTGTACGGAAAGTTTGCGCAATAAAATCTAAAACGTCCGTTTATTCAAATATAAACAAGAATCTTAGCTGCTGTAGTACGTTTTTTTCACGTTTGAATGACAGGCGATTTTATTTGCTATCAAGAATGTCAAGGAGTTTGACATCGATGGCACGTTAAAATGTACTTCAAAACTTTTTACACACACAAAGAAGTTGACTTGTATTACTGTTTTTAGGTGTAGATGTTTGCATTTTTTTGTTTAATCGAAATGTTTTTATTTATTTTTTTTTATATTCTCATGAAAAGTGGCTTACAAAAGTGGCTGTTTCATAATTATTAGCATTAAACGTTATTATTCAGAAAATATCGAAACTATCTTTGTGTGTATGTTATTTCGCACGGAGATGTAGAACAAAGCGAAATAGTAAACTTACATTTTTCAAAATGAACTAATTGAATATTTGTTTTTTGAAATAAAATATATAAAGAGATAACAATATATTTTATCTACAAACTTCTATTGAAAAGGTATGGGGGAGCAGGAGAAAGAAAAATTCACATTTACCCGGTAAAGGTCCGGAATGCGGTTAAAAACTGGTTGTTTGCGGGGTCAAAAGTGTCCATATAAACATGGCTATTTACATATGAAAAGAGATTATACCCGAAAAAGCGGTTTTACCCAGTATCCTGAGCGGCTATACCCAGCAAGTAAACAAACTCGTTTTGCATCGTGATTTTGGGTAAAAACCCGGCATTTATTTCGGTAGGAACCAGGAGAAAGAAAAATCCACATTTACCAGGGAAATTACTAGAATGTGATTTAAAGCAGGTTTCTTTTTTCGGGGAGGGAAGCTTCATGTGAACGGGCTAAATTTGTACCTTCTGCTAAATTTGGATAAGTGAAGTACAGTGCTGGTAAAAAAAATTGCATCACCCTCGCATTTTCACATCAATGGGATTATGTGAGAAGTTTTGGTCGACCGATTAACGATGAATGTATGAGAAATTCTGCAAAACTTATGAAATAAACATTAAACAGCAGGAATCCGATAATTGTTTACGTAGATTGGGGCTGTTTCCGGGCCAAGGCAAACTGCTGACCCCATGCTCATTTTTCCATTTCTGAACCTGCGTGTGAGTTTAGAGAAAAAAAAATTACTTAACCCCATGTCAATTTAAGTCTAATCGCAGAATAAAGGTTTTTAAATTGTTACTTACCAGTTTTGCCCTATGGCCCGGAGCAGAATCATTATGGAAAATAACGTTTGAAACTGAAGTAAAGTGATCCCGGATAATAGGAAGAAATTTCTCCTCCAAAATGCCACTATACACCTGAGCGTTTACTGTTCCTTGCACAAAGTGAAGCCCACCAACTCCTTGATCAGAAACATCCCCAAATCATCTGGGATATGGGTTGCTTGACTGTGTGTTGAATGCAGTCGGGATGATATTCCTCTCCTTTGCGGTGCAGGTGATGCAATTTTTTTTTACCACCACTGTAAACTATGATGTAACAGGAGGGTTTGTTTTGAACAAACTTTGTTAAAAATAGAACTGGATGAAAATCCATATTCTTTTTCAATTTGAAAATGTAAAAGTGTGTTTTTAAAGATAATTTCATAAATGTAAGAACATTAATTTCCTCAGAGGAAATTTTAACTTCTTTACATAAAAAAATCTGTTTTCAGTATCAAAATATTAGAACTATTGCAGAGTTTCAAAATCTGTCTATAAATTTTAGCCGAATTTCACAAAAGTAAAAGAAAAAAGCGTACACGCAGGTTTAATTTGTCGTAAAAATACCGCTAAAAACAAATAAAGTGAGAAAACTTCAATTAATAAATTGGCATTTATGTAGGAAAACTGTTTAAAATTGCTGAAAACTTGAATTATATAAGACCACAACATTATTCCATTTAACATTAGCAATGTATCCAGAAACAAATTCAACTGACGGTTCAATAACCCTGAGTTCCTACATATATTTATTTTTGGGAAGAAACTCTGAGACGAAAGGTAACTCATAAATAAAGACAAAGTTCAATTTTGTATATTATTAAAATTTTACAACTGATGTCTCTCCTATCAAAGAATCACTATTTGCCATGCTATCTGAAAACGCTTCAGCTTTGTCGCATTCAAAATATTTGAATATATTCTTGCAGAATCGGAATCAAATGTTCCTGAATATGTAGCACAATTTCGCAAGTCATCCAGGCGGGACTCTTTCAAGTGACTCAGTTTCAGGAGGTACGGTTCGCTGAGATTTCAAGTGGCGGGTTAATATTTCTGAACTTAGAATTTATTTGAGTTTGGATCTTTGTTTTGAATTTCTTTCGAGTGTTAATAAAATTGCAGGAGGAGTGTCTACTGTAGTGATACTAATTTATTGATATGAAAACTGGATTCTTCTGTGTATGTGAGTAAATTTCATTCCCGATAAAATGCAGTATCATCTCACTATTTAAAATTAAAAAAAAACAACGTCAAATAGCACAAATTGCAGATTACTTTAGACATGTGTTTCGTCGTCACAAGTAACGCCTTTCCCAATGCAAAAGAAATGAACTTTTTCATCTATATGCTCATTTCTTTTGCATTTTAAAAAGCGTTCCTTGTAACGCCGAAACACGTGTCCGCAGTAATCTGCAATTTGTGCTATTTGACGTTGTTATTTATCAATTTACTTTTAATGCTTGAAGGTATTCCTTTAAGTTATCTCGCTCTTTGTTTAGTTATTTAGAGAAATTGAGAAATGCTAAGGAATGGTGTTATAATCGTGCTTCAAAATTATATAGATAAAAAATAAAAGAAACACCATAAAAATAAACATTGAGAAAGTAAAAGTATGTGAAAACGAATGCTACAAATCATATCAACGGCTGGTGCTTAATGCTCAAAAAATTAAAAAAAAAATAAATAAAAACCTTCTCATGATAACGTTGCTTCCTATACTAGTAGGGCTCATGAACTTAAAAGGTTACTGACAGTTTGCACTTTGATTTTTCTATTTTATTAATGTTAGGTATCAAAATAAAAATTTATGCATATTACTATTACTATTTCCCTGTCAAAAAAAGTTTTTAAAACCATTGTTGAAAAAAAAAAATGTGTATAAAGAAGATCTCAAAAAATGTTTTTGAAATGCATCAACATGGCCCAAATAGGGGTCAAATTGTGACACATATGAGTAAACTTTTACGCTGACGTAATAGGCAACGAAATGAAGTTTACAAGCGTCTCATAATACGTTTGAAGTATTAAACCGAGGTAGATGATATACGTAATCTGATTGAGACAGCGGATACAAGCAAAAGTATGGATGAGTTTGTGTCTTTTTTTCCTAGATTTGAGTCTTTTTGTTCATGCCTAAGCATTTCGGTAAAAGGAACGAGCTGATGTGTGCATCACATAACTTCCATTTACGCTAATTTAATGATATAAGTGCCTCGGACTTGGAGTAAGCAAAGAAGCCTTAAAATATTTCCACCCCAAGTTTGTTGCGAACCAGAAAAGAGAAACATTTTATACAGATTAATTTTCCCAATCTTAGCAATTTTAATGTGATTCAATGGTAAATTCTAAAAGTATCACCAATATTGGCCAAATTAAAACCAGATTTAAAAAAAATGCCAAATTTGTCGCCAAGTTGGCGACAAAACTTGTCGACCAAAAGCTTGGCGATATATTGCCGAGTGTTTCCCAAATTATAACCACTTGAGTTTGCATTGAAATTAACAATGATTTAGCCCCTAAAAAAGTGCAAAACACCCCCTTTGGAACATCCGAATGCAACCAAAAAAGGAGGTGCACAATTAGACCCCTCTAGGAATCCACGTAATAAATTTCAACTTTCTAGGGCTTACCGTTCTTGAGTTATGCAAGATACATACGCACATACGCACATCCGTACATCCGCACATACGCACATACATGCATACGTACATACGAAAGTCACGAGAAAGCTCGTTGTAATTAACTCGGGGATCGTCAAAATTGATATTTCGGGTGTCTATACGTTCTTAGATTAAGTTCAATCCACGTGCTGTTAGATTGAAAAAAAAAGAACTCAATATTCCTTCGTCGTTAGGGAGTTGAATACGGAAGTAATTGGTGGAAAGTTGGAAATTGCTTTTATTTATGATCAATGCCGTATGGGTCTGGAAAGACCATACTAAGTTTTCCCGCTTCTACTATGTGAACTTTAGCTGTTGTGCCCAGATTAGTGAAAAAAACAGCTGTTTTTCATTAATATAAAAATATCGCAAAGATAACTCTTGCAATGGCCATACATATAAGCAGATTACTTGTAGAAATTAAAAAGCTAAGAAAACGAGTATCTACAATATATATCTTTGTTAAACACTAAGCGCACAACTTAATTTCAAAGTTTGACTAAAATCATCAATCATGCTTTTCAAGCCTGAACATACATTTCCCACTCCACTGGCTCTCCCCGAGAATTCGTGGAATAGAAAGGCGTAACACTCAAAAACATGCTGTGCTTTCCTACCTACGGAAGCAGCTACACAGGTACGTGATCATCAAGTTGACATACTAGATGTTTCTGAAAATAATGTATTTCATTACAATGTAATAAAGAAATGAAAAAAAGATACAGTCTTTATACAGAACTAATTTACTTTTCCATTTAATTGTTACATTGTGATGAAATAAATTATTTCCAGCATCAACTAGTCTGTGTCAACTTAATGATCACGTACCTGTGTAGCTGTTTTCGTAGGTAGAAAAGCACAGCATGTGTTTCAGTGTTACGACTTTCTATTTCACGGGATCTCAGCGAGAGCCAGTGGGAGTGGGAAAGTTACATTCAGGCTTGAAGAGCTAGATTAGTGATTTTAGCCAAACTTTGAAATTAAGTTGTATGCAGTGGCGTAACTAGGGAGGGGTGGAGGGGGCGGTCCGCCCCGAGCGGCACTTTTGGGGGGGCGGCAATTTCACACTTTTGATGCGAAAAAATTTAACGCGTTTTCCCAATAAGGACATCATGCTTTTGATCTATTACTGGAGGCGAAAAAGAAAAAAAGTCCTCGAATTGTAAGGTTTTAGTACGACTTCTATGATAATAAAATCACTCTAATACAAAACACGTGTTTTTCTTGTGGACATCTCAGCACTATTGTTAGTGTTTTCTCTTCCTTCGTCTGAAGCTACAGACTGAGGGAGGTGGTAGTGTCAAAAACAGATTTTTTTTTTTTTTTTTGAAAAAACTGCAATTGTTGTTTAGCCAAAAATGATAGCTTCACGGAAAAGTTCACAAACAAGTTAAAAAACATACTAGTTTTTACATGATAGTTAGTTGTTAATTTTTTGAAAAATATCTTATACTTATTTTTAAAAAAAAAAATCTCAAAAAGATACAAAAAAGAAGAGAATTGATTGATAATTTTAAGAAATATAGCTGAAATTTCTTTTATCAAGTAAGAGAAAATGCAATCAAAATTACAAAAAGTAGAAAACAATTTAACACATTCATTTAACAATATTAGGAGGAAGTTTTTTGTTTTTTTAATAGGCTTGGTTCTGAATGAAAAAAAAAATAATCGGACAGGATTTAAATAGATATTGGAGTTCTTAAGTACCAGAAAATTTAACTACAATCATATATTTTGATTAAGTAACCATTTTGCAACCGATCAACTTTTGGACAATATCATAACAAATCTGAAAATCTAAATGAAAGATTATCAAGACCTTTAGGGAATGTGTGTAATAGAAAAAGTAAGATTAAAATAAATATTCCAGTTAAAATAATTGATAATGTTGCTTTTTTACTGTTCAGTGGTAAAATATGAACTTTAAGCTTCTAAATAAAAAATAATATTGTATCTGAAAAAATATGGTTTGCTTAAAATATTAATAATGCAGCTTTTAGTTAAAAATGTTTGCCTGTAGTTATTTACTTGATGAATAGTTGTTGATCGTTCCCACTTGAAGAGCATGCGTTAATTGCTCTTTTTTTTTCTCCTGAATATGTTAATTAAAATTTTTGCTCCGTCCTCTTCAAAGTAAAATGTTTTGACGCAGTAATGCAGTTTCTTGATATTTTTGTCAAAACATTTCATCTTTTAATGACATTTCACTCAAGAGCCCTTAAAAATTGATGACTTGAAGAAGTGAATGAATGCGTCCTTATCTTTTTTTTTTCTTTTCTGTTTACACTGAAGAGTCATTTAAGTACTCGTAATTTTTCATAAGAGAAAAATAAATATTAAGATAATTGAAGCTGATATTTCTCGTATAGATGCATTTAAGTTTTTCCTGGACAAAAAAAAAATCGGATGCATGTTCGGTTTTGCTCAGTTTTAATTAAAGTATTAAAATAAGATTTTCGCACGAAAAAAAAAAAAAAAGAAAGAAAAAAAGAAGAAGGAAGGAAACCCGCATTTTTAGTCCGGCCAATTTTCTACCCATAGTATCTATTACCCCCCCCCCCCCCATCCATAGCTTTCCTCAAAAAACATTTAGATCGGATGTTTTCCAAATTTATACTTAATGTTTAGGAATTCACACAGGGTAGTTTTCGTCTCTTTCGTCTCTCTATGGGGGGGGGGGGGGAGGGGGGCCATAGGGGTGTTCTCTTAATAAAAAACAAACTTTTGTCGGATCTTTTCCAAATTTGTTACAGAGGTTCTTTGATGCTCAGGAATTCATCTAGGGTAGGTTTCTCCCCACTATGTGATGAAAATCTCCCCAATATAGATTTTTCTTATGGAAATTCAGTTTTTATCGGATCTTTTCCAGAATTTAAACAGTTGTCCTTTGGCTCTCGGGAATTATCCTGTTTTCGTCCCGATATGAATCGCAACCTCCATCTGTGCGTCATGGGGGGGGGGGACCTATTGGCTGGGGTTCTTTTAAGAACCCAGCTTTCCTCGGATCTCTTCCAAATGTATTATATCTAAATATATATATTTTTATTTTTCTAAACATTGTTTTCTAAACATTGCAAACAACGTGCTTACGCGATGACCCTTATATTAACGCGGTTTTACGAGAAAAAGAGAAAACAATTCTTTATAACTTAGTTCTGCAAGTTTAAAATTGTGTAATATAAAGATATTTGAAATTTTAACTTGTTTGACAATCATTGTCAAAAGCTTGCGCTAAACTTTTAACTGAAGTAGGAATGATGTTAATTAGAACTTGTTCAAAGCTTTCGAATGATCATTAACAAGACATGCGACAAGTTTTACTGAAAGCTGAAAATGTAAAGGATAACAAAGTATCAGTTTTAAGAAAAGTTTCTTTGATGCTGTCGATTTATCCAGAAGTCTCTATAATTTGAAAATTAACTCTTTCATGCAAATCTCTTCTTTGCACGTAAGCTTACTAATGTTCCGACAAAAAGTATAAAAAAAAATATGTTAAATAAATTTAGATATTATGTATTCTTCCTCCTGTTTCCCTATAGTGTATATAGGTATTACAGTTTCATTTAAAGTAAAACCAGTTTGCGAAAGAACGTATGGCACTCATAACCATTAATGTAGTACTTTTCCTTTTTTCTTACCGAAACCAGGGCCGGCTCTAGAAGTTGTGCCGCCCTAGGCGATACTTACAAATGCCCCCCTCCATCCTCATATAAATAGTAGCCGATGATGAAGTAACCCACGTGTTTCAACAATGAAATTCGCACCACGGCACGATAATTTCATAATATGCTTTGGTAATGTTTGACATGCATGGAAAAGCTTTATTTTGACAAGACTGAACTCGATGCGGCGACTTAACAATTTTACTGGTAAGACTGTCATTTTAGAAAAACGAAGGAACCAAAACAATTCGCAACTCCAATAAACTATAGGGGGCGCTGCAGCCACTGTCTAATGGCGGATGAAAAAGGCAAAACAAACAGATGCCGTAACTTATAACTTGTTTTGACGCTTTGTGAATGAAAATAGTTTTTCATGGTGTTTGTGGGAAGCTTTCTTTTCTATTCTTCTGAAATTACATTACACCATAAAATTTTCTGACGCCTGTAATTTACCCCAAAGAAAACACGTGGAATGGACTGTTTTACCCTTTACGGTAGTATTTTTAATCACCGCAAGGTAGCGTAGTCAAGCTGTGGAGTTTCGAATCGACGCTATCTACTAGAGTTTACGGTTGATCCACTGGTGCTAGGGTTAAAATTTCAACTATCAATGTATCACCAAACAGGCAATGGCTTCAATCAAATGTAGAAACAGTTTTCACCCGTCATACGATGACGGGCGACTTTCTAGTTTAATAATGATGATAATAATAATTATATAAAATAATAATATATCAATAAAATAAAAATAATAGTAAAGTGCTCAAAATTAAAGTGAGTATCTAGTTAAATTCCGAAATGGGTTTTGCATATCCAAGCACTGATACACACTTCAAATAATCTTTTTTAATTTTAAAGTAGTGCATCTTATGGCATCGAAACAGATATCAGTGTTTCCAAAAAAACTTTTAAATCACGCAATTTTTAGCCTCTAAAATTAAATTGAATTTCCAGTTAAATTCTGAACTATGTCTTGCATATCCAAGCACTGGTATACTCTAAATTATTTTTTCTAGCATTGACGCAAAGAATGTTATAGCGCTGAAGCAGATATTCATAATTAAAAAAAATTAATTTGAAATTTGCCGCCCCTAAAATCGGCCGCCCTGGACAGCCGCCTAGGTCATCTACCCCAAAAGCCGGGCCTGACCGAAACGCAAAACTGGGGAAGGAATAAAAGACTGCTGGGGTCGTGTTTTGTTCATCTATCGATATAGAGGGAGGCAGGGAATGGATACTCTAAAAAAGCGACTGAATCCTTTACAACGCAATTGTCTTAAGACACGATACATAAACATGATTTTAAAGATAGATGTATGAAAAATATGCGCGTTATTTATTGGTTAGCAGTAATAAAAGACACTGAAAAGAAAATTCGACAAATTTAGTAACTAAATAAGGCATTCTTTTCTCCGGTGTGGCCTGATCTTGGGTTTTAAACGTAGTTTGTTACATGATTTGAGAACATCTTTAAATATAACAATTCTAAGCCTGTTTCAGATCGAAGCAAAGATAAATTTCAGATATTTGTTTTGTGGGGGGGGGGGAGTAGGAGTTTAAAATAAATTTTGAAAAAGCCTTATTTTAAATATTATCTCGTATGGGTATTCCGTCCAGCTGCAAAGTATCGGAACGCTGTACCAGCTCGTTCTGGCTCCTCTACACCCCTGCTTAAGACTTCTTTAAAATAATGTCGCAGTTAAAAGACCAATCTTTTGACATTCAGTAAGCGAATGAATTAAGAATCTAACTACTTTTATTGACAACGGAAAATCTGTCCGCGTCTCATCATTTTCAGCATTCGAGAAAAACTAATTGCTTTTGGGGGGTTCGTTTGTGTGAACGTGGACGTGTGTTCACGACACACGTCCACGTTCACAGCAATCATACCGTGTGTTTATTAGAGATGTGTCATTCATGAACGAATGGGTCAAAAAGAACGAATCCTTAAAATGAATGTTCACTGAGAAAATGAACGACCGTTCTTTTGAATGGTGAGCAATTTGGAACATTGTATTGATGCACTTGCATTTTTTAGAAAAATTGCATTTTTTAGAAATTACATTCATTTTTAAATTTTTAGCTCCAACATTCAATATCCAAAGAGTTTTAATAATGATTAGTACTGTCTAATTTTTCCCCCATTTAAAAAGTGTTCCTTTTTTTTGTTCCCATTGGTACTAAGGAATAATTATGAAACTTTCTAATGTTTAAGGTGAATATTTTTTTTAATTAATTCATCCCGTACTCCGGCTGAGCCAAGGCCGTAGCCAGGATGTATTTTCCGAGAGGGGCATGATCGGAGGCAAAGGTGGTTCCAGACTTGTAATCAAGGGAGAAAATAGCGTGTAAAAACTATGTTTATTATGGTGTTTGCAAAAATTTAACAAAATTGTAATTAAAAAACAGTATTAAATAATTGTTTTAACTAATTAGTTAGTTCATTAATATTTGATACTTAGTTTGTTTTACACCAGAATTATTCATTGGGGAGTAATGATACTTTTTTATGCGATCTACATCACTATCTGATGACTATCCGACTCAACAAAATAAGAGGATTGCGTACACTTATCCGGTCTATAATACATGATGCAGTGTTTATTACATGTTTACAACTACAAATGCTTGTGACGGGGGCTTTTAGAATAACTTTCGGGCAAATAAATGTGAGTTGGCTTCAAAAACATCTTAAAGTGTCGTTATAGTATATGTGTACCAATAAGTTATGGATGATTAGAAACAACACCCGACTATTAAGCTAAATAAATTTCCTACATAAAAAATGTCAATATTACAGAATTTTTATAGCGCATTTTTTCTATTTATATGCTAGCATTATATATTATATATAATTCCATTTTTAATAAAGTTAAAGCAAAATGAAGGGTAAGGTTCAAAATTTAAGTTTTTTAAGTATGGGGAGAATTTAGTGTTAAGATAGTACACTCATTAAAAGTAACAAATATTTCTAATAAGCTGAAATTAAGGACAACATTTTTAACTGTTATATTTCTTTTAATTTTGATTGCACTAAGCAAGAAAAAAAACCAATATATTTAAGTAATAATTTAATTGAAAGTGCAGGCACTTCATGAAAATACATACTGTTCAAACATCATTAAATACCGTTAGAAGCTCGAATTCGTTTTTGAATTAATTTCAAGAACATGAATTCATTACTACACTTATAACGACTTTTTCTGGGAAATATTCAATGAATTCAAAATTTCTCAAACATTTTCGCTAATTTAAAATTAATTTATTACAACTTACCATGCGGACCAATAAGGGTCTGAAATTCGATTTCTAAATCTTTGTTGCTACAAATCTTCCAACGAAAGTAGTTTACTCAAATTAAGTGAAACTGGATGCAAATATGTTAAATGCTATTCCAGCAAATGTATAGAAAATCCTGCATCCCAGCATTTTCTATGGACTTAGTAATAGTGGAGCATTTTCTCTGAAACAAACTATACATTCGGAAGTGCATTCACACTCAAAATGACTTGTTCCTAATGTTTACTATTTCAAAAGCAGATTTAGATTTCGCGAAAACTGTGTAAGTGATTTCGGAAAGCAATTTGATGAATCGCATTTGTCGCTTATTTTGTTAAGGTAATGTAGGTACTTCAATTTCCTACCCCAAGTTTTTTCTGCGCCCAAGTAACTTGTAAAGATTTTGTACATTGAATAATATTTTAATAACAAATATACTGGTTGAACGATGCTGTTGTAAATATCAGGAAGATTTTGGCTCAAATTTTAGCGTTCGATTATTGTCACGCTTATTTAATTCACTTCGTCCGCAACTGATTTAATGCAGAAACTGCTGGAATTACTTTATTTTGTGTCCATTATATGTATAAGTCCATTAAGCGTAAGGGAAAGTGGTCCAACATAGCAATGCTAATATATTTTAGCTAAAGTACTATATACGTTAAGATCTCTCTAAATTTTTAAATCGACTAATGGGTGTAAATAACAGCGAAATTGGTTTGATCAGAATTTTGATGATGATTGCCAAACTATGTAACTCAATGCAATTCCTTTTAAAAGTCCTTTTTCGGATGCACTTGAAATCTTTTTCACTGGATATTGAAAAAAGGGGCTACCCTTTTTCACAATTTCTAAAAAATAAATAAATAAATAAATAAATATATATATATATATATATATATATATATATATATATAATATATATATATATATATATATATATATATATATATATATATATATATATATATATATATATATATATATATATATATATATATATATATATATATATATATATATATATATATATAAGTTATTAATTTAAAAATAATTTCAACAAAAACAATCTCGCAGATATTTACTTTTTAATACAAAATACTTTCGATAAACCAATTCAGAATTAAATCACCAAGATGTGAGTTTCTCGAATAAGTCTTACATGCAAAACACAAATTTGAAGGAAAATATTAAATAGTGTTCCTTAAATCGGCTAGTTAAGCAGTGAAACTTCACTTTTAGAAAACTTCGATTCAAAATTTTCTACTTCAAAATAAACTGATTCTGCAAATTTAAGTCCTTAAATCCTTTTTCAAAAGTTTCATACATTCATTTGTTAAATCTTTGTGGGGTGACCGGAATCTATTTTGAAACCGGAAATGTTTGTTCAACCCACGTCTAAATGAAAAGAATCAATTGAACGAACATTGAAATTCGTTGTTACTAGTCTTTGTCGTTTGGAGGGTTTGAGAGGTGACATTTTCGATTGAGCTGCTGATTTAACACAAAACATTCCTTGAGGCGAGCATTGTATTATTAGAAAACTGCTGTACAAGAACACAAATATTTTGACTACCATTTTTCTTCAAAAGTTTTTAAACAAACGCGATTGAAAATGGTTTGGATATTTTTAATTAATCGTCTAACTTTTGAATAAAATAATACAATGTAAATATTTCCACATTCATTGAAATTTTCGTATCGGGTGAAACGGATATAAGTACTAAATGTTCATTTTACTTAATATTTAAGATAATCTAACCTTTAACCAATGGGGGTATCTTTTAAATTATGAAGGGAATTGTACATTTTTCAAGCCCTTACGAGCAAGTGACAATTGATAAGTATTACGCGCATTAGGCTTTTCATACATTTATTACTTGTTCTATAATGCAGGCATTAGATAAATTTTTACTAGAATGAAATTAAATATATTTTAGTACCTTATAGTCGTTGAGGTACATTGACTTCAGCAAAACTTAACCGAAGTTTTTCTAGTCTGTTATTGGGTCATGATAGATGCTAGACAAAAAATTATGATATAGAAATGGAAAATTTTGTCTTTATTTCAACGCTTTTCCTTAGTTGTATTTATCTGTAATATATCACAATCTACACTGTAAAAACGATTCAGAAACGTTCCTGAAAAATAATGGGCAGCTGACATGCCCAATTTCTACCAGTAACACATCTTAAAAAAACCAAGAACGTTTTCCGCTAGACTTCAGTAACCTTCCTGAAATAGTACTGGAAGCTTCCCGTTTAAAGCCATTCGTATCACTGGAATTTAAGAGTAATCTTAGGTGGGCATACTATAATAAATTGACTCCTTCCTGCGTTTCCAGGAGGGCTCTAACAGCAGTATTACAAACATGGCCAAGGTGAAGTCAAGTAAGTATCAAGAAATTTACCCGCCTGCATTTCTTCGCAAAGCTACGTTGTCCATAGACTAGTTTGCACCCTTTGGATGCCTTATCAATCTCGACGGGTCACAAGCGAGCTAGAGCGGGAGCACTTTATAAATACGCTCAGTTAATCTTTGAACTGGGACTCTCTCATTACACGTGGTTTAACCGGATGGAGGTTGCCCTGTTGACAACCATGTTCTTTAATTATAACATACCCAGTCAGAACGGGAATGAGGTCATATTGAGCAGAATTCATTCTGCTTTTCTTTGGTCGTAAAATCAAAAGTATTTCAAATTGTTGAACTTTCATAGAACATTAAATTCTTTTTTTTTTTGACAGCTCCCCATCGGTGACTTGTGAAACTTTTTCTTTTCATTTAATAATTCTCAACGGCATCATTCAAGTTACCTGTAGTTAGAATTTCATCTCAGTTCGACCGATAGAACGCATTCTATAGCACTATGAAGTGGTCAACTTATATTTTGCTGACCTTGTACTTTTTCTGACCTTAGTTTGGTCCGGTATCAAAATCGTGAAATTGATGCGTGCATTACACAATTCTAGATTAAAAATTCTTAACCTTTTGCACATGTGCCACATATGACCCTCCGAGGTTTTATTAAATGGCTTCAGCGTTTGTAAAACAAATTCACTTACAACGTAATTAAGAAACTCATGACAATTTTTATTAAAAATCAACGCCCTTGTGAAGTAATTTCGAAGTAATTAAGTATTATCGATTGTTTCTTTTCCTAAAAGGTTACTTGTTGGCGTTGTGTTGTGCCAGCTACGTTGGCAATTTGGGGTGCGCCGCTTCAATTTTCCAACTGTACAGTAATTTGATGGGAAGTTCATCTTCCAAAGAACACACATGCCATAAGGATCCTTTTATAGGGTAGGCAACTATTCGCAGCACAGCAACACATGCCCGCGCCAGAGTTCGAATCCAGGACCTACCGATCGCAGTCAGATTAATTTGAACGCTAGACAAGACGGCCGACAAAAGGTTAATCTGAATGAGGTTATATGTTCAATATAATGTGATGATGTCAAACAAATCATTTTTAAAATGCATTGTTATGCAGAAAGATGCATTTCTCTATATTAATTTCTTCTATGTATCCCATAAAGCAAAGACCAGTTCTCAAAATGGTTAATGTCGTTTTTTAGAATAAAATATTTTTCAAAATCGTCTAGTATCTTAATTTTATAAAGCTACGCCCTTCATAACACGTCTATTTTTTGTGTCGTTTTTTACAACATTTCAACAGTATTTCAAGACTTTTGAAGTGGAAAAAAAATAATATAATAAATGTTCATTTAGGTATTTTTTAACGAAGTTTTTTTTTTTGCTAAAGTTTAGCTGCGATCGAAAATATCTTCATAAATAACGTGTGAAATTTCAAAAATGAAAGGCAATGAAATCTTAAAAATTACGTAAAAGTAGTATTAATTAAAACAACTATGAAACGATAATATAACTCGTCAACATCTGTAGAATAAGTAGATAAGTATGCATTAAAAGTACCTATACATATTTATTTGTAGTAAACAGCAAAATCTTTCTAAAATCTTTTATATTCGTCAATTTGCGTCCACTTTTGTGATTGCTCCAAAATATGTGTAAGTCCTTTCACTTTACTTAAATTATGAAAATTAATTCAAAAAGGAATCTCCAAAGCAACACATTTTTTTCTTCTCTGATCGCAATATGAAGTGGTTAAAACTCTAAACATCTTTTCCATCACGATTTGTTTTAAAAGTGAAAACGATTTTAAAACTTTTGGAAAGAAGCCAGTTTTGTTCGAGCAGCTGTTACAAATACGTTCTGTACTTTTTATCCTAATGTCTTCCACGCGGTAATCGCATTGAAAATTGCGGCGATTCTGGTGAAAAAGTAATTTTATGCGTTTTTTACAAAATTGTTCTATCTGAATGGCTTTTCTTTCCTTTTTACCTGTGACGAAGGAATAGTAGTTAACATGAACAAAAAAGATAGCGGGAGCAGAAGCAGAATGTAATGCTCAAATTTTGAAGATGCATTTGCACCACTGTTTTTTTTTTTTTTTGTCTGAAATGTAATTGAGAATGGTTTTTAAATTTATTTGCTTAGCATTCTGGATTCTGTTCACATTCAAGAACTGTGCATAGTTCCTGATAATTAAAATAAATAAAACCGCGAGTTGGACCATAAAATTGAATATAAAAGTCTCATGTTATGTTAGTCTCAACAACTACATAATTACTCACTTGAAGTAAAATACATTACAGATGTCTTCACTTTACGATACTGGTAAATTTTAATTTGTTCTGTTCCTTGCAGACGGAATTTTTTAGATGATTATAATAGTCTTAAAAAAAACAAAAAAAAAAAAAAAAAAAACTTGAGAGAAATATTTTTCTAAAGAAAAAAACGGTAAGGTTAATTATCCTAAAGCTGACATCTTTATATAAAGTAATTAAAATAATTAGCAATTTTACAAAAAAATATAGAATGAGTGTTTTTTTCTTTTTCAGTAAGAAACGGAGGCGACCAAATACGGGAATGATTTGCAATATTTAAATACAAACGCTGAGTCTTATTATTGCAGCCATATAAGGAAATGTACGAGAAAGTGAAATAGTTGAGATAACTTACTTTTTTCAAAATGGATAGGTTGGTAATTTAATCTGAAAATTACGAGACATAAAGATAGAACAACTTATTTTACAATACAACTTGCATTGAAACATTTTTTTTATAATTTTCGGCTGTAAATTTGTATTTCTAAAAAATGGTGGACATTTTTTATTTCTTTTTTTTTTATGGAGCAAAGGGAAAAAATAATTAAAGATACTTTTGACTGAGTAAATGAGTAAATAAAAGAACGAATGAACAAATGGAAATGAATTTAAACAATAAACGAATAAATAAGTAACTAAATAAGAAAAATGAATCAGTTAATAAAATAGAGAATGAATTAGAAATTTAGTGAATGAATGAACAAATGAGGGAATTATTAAATGAAGGAATCAAAATGAAATAGTTAATAAATGAATGCGTAAGTGATTTGTTAAAAGATTGAATAAGTAAATGAAATGAACTATTTCACTTTGCTTCATCCGTTTTGCCCACATGCATTTGACTAACTGTAAAAGTATTTAAAATACACTATTAAAAATTCAGGGTGATATTCAGGTAACTATTACGGTAAAACGGAGTGTTTGCAGTACAGAAAAACTTTATCGTAAATTGTAAGAGAAAAAGTAAGCGATTGCAGCTCTAATTTGTGCATCACGTGACTTATGGTGAGAGGCATATATTTTTCCATTCGAATCGCTTCCCATGCCCACTTGGTATGGTAGAAAACGAAGCGATTTCAAATTACTACGGCACAGGTTCGGATACAGCTGCGTGCAATTTGTTCTTTTTACGATGTACAACTAGCCATAGCGTTCTCGTTTTTTTCTACCGTAAAATTTTGTAGTATAATAGGATTTTACAGTAAAAGTTACTGGCAACATGGACGTCAGTAGCTTTTACCATAAAATTTCAGGAAAATTTTTAACAGTGTACAAATAAGATTAATGTTAAACTAACAAATAATGCACTAAATTTGAGTAGGTCTCAATTAATACTTACAAGGTTATTAACAAGAACTTTATTCTTTTATAGCATCAAAAATGATTTTTGACTTACAGCAAAATATTACAACATGAGTATCAACTTTTGAAAACTGCTTGTAATATCATATGCTTTAATCTTTGGTGGTATTCCTTTCCTCACAGGAAGAGACAACATGTGCGACTACACTGTTAAAATATTACCAGATAGGTGGCGCTAAAAGTAGGGTAGCGATTTCACCATTTCACTTTGCCCCACATTCCGCAACTAGTTCATATTTATTTCTAAAAAAATAGCTTGTTTTTCTACGATTATAAAAACGTTAATTCTCCAGGACTGCAATTCTGCCTTTTTATCAAAAACGTTAAAAAATAAAAAAAAACATAAAATAAACATGTTTGAAAGTAAATGATTTGTAAACATCGGCTTTAACAATAAATTTAACATTAAACCTTAAGCCGCGTCGTATCTCTCTCTAGCCTGATAAAATATATTTTTCTAGTTGGTGTTACAGGCAGTGTCATTTTCTGAAACTAACATTTTTCTGTAGTGTTAGATCCCAAAGGAGGAGATTAATCAGATTGAAGTGGCAATCTCTTTGACCCTATGACTGGACATTACATGAATTACACAAAGTACTAGTTGTCACAAAAGAGCTTTTTTTGCCCTTTAGATTCCTGACATTTATTTCTCTTCGTAACGTCATTTTATGCTCTCACTTTTTCCTAAATAATAATAAGTGACAATTAAAAAAAGGGTTTTTAACGGTGAAATTTGACAATATTGTTTCGGTTCTCAAGGTTTGGTTTAGCAGAAGCTAATTAATATATTTTTAAGTTAGGTAGTAACAACTGGAACCCGTCTGCCAAAAAAAAAAAAATTATTCGCTTCAGCTTAATAAATCTAGCGATTATTGAATAGTAATGTTTATTTAAGTTCTTATGAAAATAAGCAACTAGAAAATGGAATGAAAATTCACCTTTACTCAATGACTATTAGTCAACAAGAAAAAATACGTAGATTTTGAAAACAATTAAGAATTTCAACGATAGAATTCTGCTTCCTATCTTTCAGATATCTAAATTCCAACTGAATGTTCCTCTCAGAAATGGAACAAATTACCATTAATTAAATTTAAAAAAATCAGAATTTCTCGTTCGGTAAATGTACAGTAAAATCTGGAAATATGTTCATAAACGTTGCGCAAAATAATCATTTATTACGTGAAATACTTACTCCGACAAGTTAACGTAGTTGGATAATTTTAGAAACTAATTTAACGGCATTAAAAATAAAAAATAATTCCGTATATTCAGTAGGACATGATTATTTTTAACCATAAATATTATATTAAGTTCAGATTGTTATCTTTTCAAAGTACAGTAGATTTCCATGATTTTTCATTCATTATCATGAAAATTATCATGTGTTTTCATTGAATAGCATTTAAGTTTTGAAACTTTGCAACGCTTGCAGAACTGTGGTTTATGATAATGGAAACAGTAGAGCGAATTTCAATCCCTTTTCCGGTCAATGTTTAGTTATAAAAATTGAACAATAATTGGTATTTTTTTAAAGTAATGTGTAACAAGAAGGTGTAGCTTTTCTTTATTTATTTCCTTCTTTTGATTTCAGTTCTATTTTCAATCTATGTTTACTTCGCTGAAATCAGAATGCTTATTTTCGGGGGAAACTTTCACCTTTATTGCCCTGCAAGAGAAACAAAAGATAACTCCTTCTATAGAGATTTCATACACGTAGTATGGTATGATAAGTAGATAAATTTAAAATTTAGCTTTAGCTTTAAAGATGAGCCATTTAGTAACAACTTCTGTTTTTTAGTTGTAAAAGAATGATTGTTTTGTATTGTAAACAAACGAAACTCCCTCTATCGAGATTTTATCCACTTTGCATGACATTATATGGTGATACAACTTAATTTTAGATTTAAAGGTGATTTAGTAATCGTTTTTGATTTTCAATTGTAAAAAAATAACTTGGTTTTTTTTTCTGTAAACAACCGAAAACTTTTTCTATTGAAATTTCGTACACTTAGCATGACATAAGGCGATAAAATTTATCTTTCGCTGAAGATGATCCATGAAGTAACCGTTTCTTATTCTTTACTGGCAAATAAAAATCAGGAACAATTTCAAAACATAGTTATTAAATTCAATAAGAAGTTATAATATTTAAAAAGAAAAAGAAGTAAAATAATTGAAAATAAAATAAAATAAAAGATAATAAAAAAAAATTTAACCAACTAGGCAATTAGAGGCAGTTACTTAAAGTTTTATTATTTATACAAAACACATGAAGCGTCGGAAGTGTTATTAACAGAATGTACAGGTACATCTACTGCACAAAAGTGAGCATAGTATCTCTTCTGAATGTATTTGTCGTATTTACACTCACACAATTAATATAAATACTGTTACAAATCCTGTAAATAGTAATTATTGTAGTAACGTAACCTGTAAATAGTTTCCCGTAATGAATATACAACCCCTTTTCATATGGCTAAAATATACGACCCCCTATTTCCTTTTTGTTCACTGATAAAATTTGATAACGGTCTACTATTTTAAAGAAGCGTGTGGAATATTTGAGAGATTTCTTTTCGGTGTGTATATAAACCGTTACGCTGGATAAAGAGGGGAGTTTCGATTGAGATTTCGAACTGCGAGCGTATTTGCTCTGTTTATAGCGAGGCATTTCGCTGTGTTGTTTTCGTATTTGGAAGTAAATACGTGTGTAACTGTTAAGTTTACGGTGTTGAGTGATATTTTCTTAATTGCTGATGATTAATTTAGCAGTTGTCAACGATTTCTCCTGTACATAGTGTAAATAAAGTTCCTGTGTTTTTTTTAATCAAAAACAGTGTCTTCATTTCAAGAAAGTGGAAGTCGCACCGAATCCGTTACAATTTGGCGCCCAACGTGGGGCTTCTTCTGGACTTTCTTGGAGTAAGTGTGACTTTGGACATTTTTTTTCATAAAGACTTTTTGAATTTGGACTTTATTTTTATGGTGATTACTCGCGCAATGGATGAACAATTAAAACAACTTCTTGACGCAATCAACTCTGTGAAGGGTGATACGGCGGCTAATCAAGAACAATTAAAAAATGATATGGCGGCTAATCAAGACCAATTAAAAAATGAATTGACTGCAAATCAAGTACAATTGAAAAAAGAATTGGCGACTAACCAAGAACAATTGAAAAATGAATTGGCGACTAACCAAGAGCAGTTAAATAGTGATTTAACTGCTAAAATTACTACAAGTCAAGATGAAATAAAAAGTGACCTAACGTAGATGAAAACCATGATGGAGAATCAACTAACCGCCATGGGAGATAAAGTTGATGCTTTGGAAGAAAAATTTGATACTGTGGAAGAGCGTATCGCCAATGTGGAAAATAAGTTGGAAGAAGAAGACAAGAAATTTACTTCATTTAAGGAAGAAATAATTAAAGACATGGAAAGGAGATTGGCGACCGCGGAAAGCAGCTCTGTACAGTTTTGCGCTCCCACATCTGTTGCTCGACCGTCTATTAAACTGGCCACATTTGATGGGAAAAGTTCGTGGCAGGTGTACAAGACCCAATTCATGATAGTGGCGGAAGCGAACGGATGGACTCTGCTACCAAGGCCTGCCATCTTGCAGCATCCCTGAGAGGTGACGCAGCGGACATTCTTCAGACCCTTCCGGACAGCCAACGCCTGGATTTCGCCGCCCTCACATCTGCGTTGGAGCTTCGTTTCGGTGAAAAGTGCCAGAAAGATTTCAGCCGACTCCAGTTGAAGTCCCGTTTCCAGAAAACCGGGGAAACCTGCAAGAGCTTGCGACGGACATCGAGAGACTGTCTCATCTTGCTTTTTGCGACTGCCCTGCAGATGTTCGAGACAACCTGGCACTCAACTACTACATCGACGGGGTTCGAGATCCGGAAATCCAGAAAGCTCTACGGATGGCGGATGTCAAAGACCTTAATTCTGCTGTTGTGTATGCGATGAGGTACGAGGCCGTCCAAGAAGCAACCCGTGTGGATCGCCACCTAATCCGGACTCAGGAAGCTGATGAGTCTGATTCCAGGTCGTCCCACCTCGCTGAACTTAAAAGACAACTCGGTGACTTGGCAAGACATCTGAGCACCATAACAGCCCAAAAGAAACAAGAGCAGAAGTGCTGGAAATGCGGTAGTGAAGGACACCTGCGAAGGAGTTGTCCGGCTCGCCAAGCTACGCGAGGGAAGGAAATCACCACCACCAGAGCTCTGCAGATTTCCTCTTCTAGTAGTGGCAGTGATGGACTTTTCATTTACGCACATGTAAATGGGAACCCCTGCAGACTGATTGTCGACACTGGAGCCAATGTGACAATCATTAGGACAGATGTGGCTCGTGAATTTGGATTGAAACTGCTGTGGACATCGCCACGCGTAAGTCTCCAGACTGTGACAGGTGACAAAATCGAGATTGACGGTAAAGTGGACTTGGAAATAGTGTTTGGGAATGCCACCTACCATCATACGGCATTCGTCGCTAATATCACGGACCCCTTCATTCTCGGATTGGACTTTTTGAAGAAATATGACTTCACTCTCGACTTCAAGACTAATGAGCTGCACTCGATGAGAGAAGACATAGCCGTTTTCTCTGCAGAAAGTGATGTAAAATCCGCTCATCAAATAATAGCCCAAACTGATTTATCGATTCCCTCAAGGTCAGAATCATTAATACCTGGCTCCGTTGAAGAAAGCAATAGTTTTCGATTTGGACTCATTGAATATCCTAACCTAAGCAATAACCTAAAAGGAGTGCTGGTAGCATCTACGCTTGTGGACCTTTCTAAGGATGTAATTCCTGTGAGAGTCGCCAACGTGACTGAAAGGCCAAGGAATATTCGGAAAGGTGAAGTGTTAGCAACTTGTACTCCAGTAAACTGCATCATTAGAAGAATCAATTCCCCTGCGACTGTGTCTTCTGAGTGCTTGACATCGAAGTTAATTGGGAATGCGCCGTTATCGAATGATCAAAGAACATCTGCGGAACAATTGGTGGACAACTTCAAGCATCTGTTTTCATCTACATCGGAGGATGTGGGCCGGACGAATTTAACGCAGCATAGGATCTATACTGGAGAACACCCCCCTATTAAACAGCATCCAAGACGACTACCGTTTGCTAAGAAGGATGAGGTTGAGACCCTCCTGAAAGAAATGCAGGAGAAGGATGTCATCGAACCCTCGTCTAGTCCTTGGGTCTCTCCCATCGTCTTAGTCCGAAAGAAAGATGGCTCAACCAGATTTTGTGTCGATTACCGACAGCTGAATGAAATCACCAAGAAAGACAGTTACCCTCTTCTACGGATAGACGACACCTTGGATACTCTTTCCGGACACAAGTGGTTTTCGACCCTGGACTTGAAGAGCGGCTACTGGCAGGTTGAGATACACCCTGATGACCGAGAGAAGACAGCGTTTACAACTGGACAAGGCTTATGGCAGTTTAAAGTGATGCCATTCGGCCTCTGCAATGCACCAGCTACGTTCGAGCGTCTTATAGAGACAGTGTTAAGAGGACTCTCTTACGAATCCTGTCTGGTCTACTTAGACGATATCATCATCGTGGGACGCAGTTTCGAAGAACATCTGGCAAATCTTAGGAAGGTGCTGCAAAAGCTTAAGGAAGCCAATCTGAAGTTAAGCCCGTCCAAATGTAATTTATTGCGCCGGGAAGTGAACTACCTTGGTCACATCATCTCTTCTGAAGGTGTACAAACTGATCCAGAAAAGGTATCTGCGGTCAGGAGTTGGAGTCGTCCCGAAAACATCCATCAGCTGCGAAGTTTCCTGGGGCTCTGCACGTACTACAGGAAGTTTGTAAAGGGTTTTTCCAACATTGCACGACCTTTGCATAAGCTGAAGGAGAGCAAGCAAAAGTTTGAATGGTCCAAAGAATGCGAAGATGCATTTCTACGACTGAAGGAGGCTTTAACATCAGCGCCTATCCTCAGCCTGAAAAATCCTTCATCCTGGACACTGATGCGAGCAACGAGGGCATCGGAGCTGTTTTATCCTAAGAAATTGACGGCAATGAACATGTCATCGCTTACTGGAGCAAATGCTTATCAAAGTCGGAGCGAAATTACTGCGTCACCAGAAAGGAGTTACTGGCCATAGTGAAAGCTGTAGAACACTTCCATCATTACCTCTACGGCCGAAAGTTTCTGCTTCGGACAGATCATGCCTCGTTAACTTGGCTTTTGAACTTCAGGAATCCAGAAGGCCAGATAGCCAGGTGGATACAGCGGCTCCAGGAATATGACATGGAGATCAAGCACCGAAAAGGGTTGTCTCACGGTAATGCAGACGCTTTATCAAGGAGACCCTGTCCTGAGAACTGCAATTATTGTTCCCGAATCGAGAAACAGTATGGAACGACTAGCCCTACTGCCTATCAGGTGACAGTAACTCCAACATCTTCAGAACCTGATCCATGGAGTGACGACCAAGTTCGAAAAGATTAACTTGAAGACCCCGACATAAAACCAATTTTGGAGTTCATGGAGAGTGACAGTCGGCGACCTAGCTGGCAGGACGTTTCCATCTTTAGTCCTGCAACAAAAAGATACTGGGCTTTATGGAACTCGCTCCATTTACGGAACGGCGTGCTACACCGAAAATGGGAATCTGATGACGGCAAAACGTCTAGGTGGCAGTTACTACTTCCCCGATCAAGGATTTCAGATGTTCTGAAAGAAATACATAGTAGTGCGACTGGCGGACATTTTGGTGTGTTGAAAACCCTCAATAAAGTTCGGGAGCGCTTCTTCTGGAGCAAGGCGAAGGATGACGTGGAGAAGTGGTGCCATTCTTGTGACGCCTGTGCTGCTCGTAAAGGACCGAAGAAAAGAAGCAGAGGGAAGCTTCATCTGTACAACGTTGGAGCTCCTTTCGAACGAATTGGGATCGACATCCTGGGTCCTCTACCAAGAACTGCTGATGGGAACAAATACATTCTTGTTTCCATCGACTACTTCACCAAATTGCCGGAAGCATATCCCATTCCAGATCAAGAAGCTACCACCGTAGCAGAGACTCTGGTCCAACATTGGATCTCGAGATACGGAACACCTTTGCAGATTCATTCCGATCAAATGAGGAATTTCATCTCTGCTGTGTTTAAGGGCCTATGTCAAATTCTCGGAATTGAGAAAACTAGGACAACACCACTACACCCACAATCGGACGGCATGGTGGAGAGATTTAACCGCACAATCCTGAATAATCTCTCACTTATGGTCTCCAGAAATCAACAGGATTGGGACAAGAAGCTACCTTTGTTCCTGCTGACCTACCGCAGTGCTGTCCACGAGACTACCGGATATGCCCCATCTCAGATGCTCTTCGGACGAGAGCTTCGGCTACCTTGTGATCTCGTCTTCGGTCGTCCTCTGGATGCGCCTCATCGCCTGAGGAGTACATCCAGGATCTCCAGGCCCGATTGGAAGACGTTCATAACTTCGCACGAGAGCGAATCAACATCGCGGCGGAGAAGATGAAGACCCGATACGACACAAGGTTTACTGGACATGAATTCAACGAAGGCGACAAGGTTTGGTTATGGAATCCCATCCGACGGAAAGGTCTGTCACCCAAATTGCAGTCGCATTGGGATGGACCCTACAAAGTCCTTAACCGACTGAATGACGTCGTAGTGAGGATCCAAAAATCACCTAATGCAAAACCTAGGGTTGTACATTATGATCGGTTAGCCCCATACTATGGCCATAGTTCATTATTATTAGGTAAACAACCATGGTTGATAACATAAAAGTTGTAGATAATTTTTGCTTTTAATGTTTAGTAATATTTCTTGTTATTATTGTGTTTTCTGTATGTGTTAGTTATTAATTAATGTGTATATTTGTAAACTTGTGATAGAAGTTTGGCACCCTTTCTGGGGATTGTACTGCCAGGGACGTGCAGTCCTTAGGAAGGGAGCAATGTTACAAATCCTGTAAATAGTAATTATTGTAGTAACGTAACCTGTAAATAGTTTCCCGTAATGAATATACAACCCCTTTTCATATGGCTAAAGTATACCTATTTCCTTTTTGTTCATTGATAAAATTTGATAACGGTCTACTATTTTCCAGAAGCGTGTGGAATATTTGAGAGATTTCTTTTCGGTGTGTATATAAACCGTTACGCTGGATAAAGAGGGGAGTTTCGATTGAGATTTCGAACTGAGAGCGTATTTGCTCTGTTAATAGCGAGGCATTTCGCTGTGTTGTTTTCGTATTTGGAAGTAAATACGTGTGTAACCGTTAAGTTTACGGTGTTGAGTGATATTTGCTTAATTGCTGATGATTAATTTAGCAGTTGTCAACAATTTCTCCTGTACATAGTGTAAATAAAGCTCCTGTGTTTTTTTTTTATCAAGAACTGTGTCTTCATTTCAAGAAAGTGGAAGTCGCACCGAATCCGTTACAATACGTTTTATTGTATGTTCAGCATAAACATGATGAAATGCGCACACTACAATTCTCGTCATTCTAAATGACAACAAAACCGAAAGAAACGAGTTGAGTTGTCTCGTCTTGGGTTTGGGTGGTAGTGTCTTTTATTGTTTCAAGGCTTATATCAATCTTCACAGTATTATAAATGGTAGAATCTCTTCGTGCGTGTGTGAATTCGTAATATGAAAATTTTGGAAACCTTTTTATTAAATAAGTGACTTATAGCGTTTAAAAAAAGAGACTTATAAACTTCATATTCACTAATTTCGATTTTAAAAAATCCTGCATTCATTTTTCTATCAGTATTTCATCCGGTAAAACTGCTTGACATCAAAGTTCTTTGGAGAGGAAAAGTTTTCTGAAAAACCATTTTTCACATAGACAACAAAGTAAATTCTGAGAGTAAACCTTGTTCACTGCTCGACTACCATTTTGACTTTTTTCTTCCTATTGTAGGTTGTTATCTACTGCGTCAGCACTAATGCCAACGTTTGGAGTTTTTCTTGGAAACTCCATGCCTAAAGAGAAAAATTGATTTTCTATTTCTTCATGAGATACAAAGAATTCCAGAACCACAAAGAAAATACTTTAGCGGTTGGTGTTTTCATTTTTCAAACCAATGCTGAAGGAAGTAAATTTGCTGAAATACGAAATGGAAATTATCAAGAAGTATCGAAATTATTCTGATGTTACTATCTAAAAAAATATGTTACTTTTGAAAAGTTTTGAAATTTTTATGGAAACAGACTGCTTATTTGTTGGTTGACATTTTCGATTAGATGTATTTTTCCTGTTTTAAAGCAGAAGTAGATATAAGAAGCGATGTTTTCTATAAAAATATTTGCAGAAATATTCAAGCAAAGCATTTTTATTTTAAAGTTACGTGTCAGGACACCTTAATCTTATGTGTTAGCTTTTAATTTCTGATTTAAAAAAAAATAGTTCAATTTTGAACAGCACAAAAGAAAATAAAATCCCTTAAATTCATCGAGAAATGCGAATTAAGTGAATATCTTCATCTAACAGGCGCACATGCTTTCACCAACTTTAGTACAAAAAATTGTCGCTACGAACCTGTGATTTGTTTGTTTGTTTGTGTTAACGAACGCTTTGCTTAAGTAGTCATAAGTTATCTTGCGAGTCCTAATATTTGCATGCATTAGACGAACGTGTCTCCTGCCAAAGTGGTGATATAGTCTGGTTTTGAGATACAGAAATTATAAATGTACTAATGCGTCGCCAGCTTTGCAGGGTCTACCTCGAAAATAAAAGTTATGTCAGGTGACGCGTGTTCAACAATCAGGCTTGGAAAAAAAATCAGTAAAATTTTGCGACAGATTGCGGAAACATAACCAAAAAGGAAACATTTTAAATCCCCAAATTACAGGAAAAGCTTCAAAACAAAAGTATCATAATTAACATTTTTTATTTGATACCTTCACTAATTATTATCGGAGGATTTTATTAAAGATGCAAACATAAAGACGCGGGAAAATTTCGAATCTATCGGTACCTGTTTCCGCTAATGATTATCTGAGGATTATATTAAAGAACCAAATATAAAGACGGGAAAATTACGACTCTATCGATACCTGCTTCGATGCCCAGTGGCCCTGGGAAGAAGTAATTTGGACATAGATACATACATGTGTACATGCGCTCAGTTTTAAATTATATAAGATTCTCTTAAGGCAGTTTTGTAAACTTAAATTTCTCTCGCACGAAAATAATAACTGAACAAAAACGGACATGCCCATGAAAGATCTTGCGAATACATTTAAATATTAGATCCAATATGCATTTCAGTTTAAAGGGAGTTGGTCCCATAAAAGCTTTATTTTTATTTATTTTTTCAATGTAGACATTCGGTGTATTTTAGGCGACACCAAATTCATGTTTCAACGTAGATTAAAAGTAATTCAATTTCAGTATTGATGGGGCTGAAATGTATTGATACGTACGTGCAATTTTACATTCAAACGTCAATTTTCTCAAAACGTCAATTTTAAAATTTTAAAAACTCGTATTTATTTTTATAAAAATATATATATATATATATATATATATATATATATATATATATATATATATATATATATATATATATATATATATATATATATATATATATATATATAACTTTGAAATTCAGAATTGCCTTAAAATTTCACTTCAGCGGACTCTTAGATATCTCCTGAAGAAACTGAAAATAATAAGCTTCTACAGTTAGAAGTTTTTCAGAAAAAGGTACATAAAGTTTGGCAATTTAAGCATTACGCGTACACCGATTCCCCATAAAAATGTGAGTTAGAAAACACTTGATACTTTCAATTCCCAGATACGATTTATAAACAAGTCCAAGATCATACGTAAGTTTTATTTTATAAGTTCACTCGTAACTTTAAAAAAAAAACCTTCTGAATTATACCATTAGGAAGCTCTTGTCACGTCTGATGTTAGCATCTGAAAAGTATACGTAAATCGGCAGTTGAAGTGAAAATTCAATCAGTCACTAGAAGCAACCGGCAATGACAGACCCAGATTTCTCTTTTCAACTACACACATCAATCGACTCTTTCCAGCGACAAAAGATACTATTTATTCAGCGAAGCTTTGTGATAAGAAACAGATTTTACCCTCTAAGAAGAGAACATGAAAAGAAAAAGCTTGGGGGGTTTAAATGGGTGGTATACAAAAGATCTTGGGCGTTGATAAGTGCCGTTCTGCCGAACGTAGGGATGTAAGTGATTGCCTACAATTTGCAAAAGTTCAAAATCGCTTCTGCCTTCACCTTCAAGCAAGTTTAAATGAAATTCGGAATTCAGTTTAAGTATTGGTTTCAGTTATTTTGTTTGTGTGAAGAGTTTGAGTTTTATGGGGCTATTGAAATTGGTGAAAAAACGTATAATGTTCGTTTTAGAGAGCAAGTAATTTTGTCGTAATAAAATCATTGCTAAATGCGCAAATAGCAATATGATTTCTTACACGTGATCGTAGACATAAGTAGCTGCTTTTTCAAGGTAAAATGTTTGATTTTTGGATTTGGATATAAAACTTGCGTCTATTGCATTAAAGGATTCATTGTATTAACGGAAAATGTGCATGTAACTTTTGTTGTTGTTTGTGTATCTAAAATAGGTGTAGGCACTTAGTAAAAGAAACATTTCACTTGTTATATTTTTACATTTGCTTAAATTTATTTTCAAAAATTTTTATTTATATTTTTAAACATACTAATAATCAAACTGATACTTTCAGTTAGCAGTGACCGCAACAAGCCTAGTCTCTACGATTTTTAGGGGATTATATTTTAAGTTTGAATTTGTTTTGAATAACACGTAGAAATATTTTGTTAGCGGGCAATATCTAAGTAGTTTTACAAGTGAGCTATGCAGCTTTTAAGGTAAGTAATTTTTTTTTTTTGGTGATGGCAATTATTTATCTAAAGAAACATTACACTAATAAATTTGAGTTACAGTAGGTTTGAACTATCTACTGAATCACTGGTCTTCGGAATGTCAGAAAACCAAAATCAAGACAGAAACGTACATTGGCTTTCAAAATAATGATTCTCTCACGTGCTATTACTCCCTCTGTGATGCTAATCAAGTAGTTTACTCCGTGCTCGATATATTCAGAAAGCAATAACTCTCACTTTAAGTGCCGTACGTATGCATATGCTGTAGTAATAAACAGCATTTGTAAGCACGCTAAACATGTAAAATGTTGCTTTCTCATTTAAATACTTAAAAGTTAGTTTTTTAAATATTTTTTTCCGTTTTCATATGCATACCGCAATTAATGAAAAAATTTAGTTTTTCAGACTTTCGATATTCTTCTATCCGAATGGGATCCGGTCCAAATTGATACGGATAAAATTAGAGTTCTACTGAGTGCAAAGCATTTGGGAAAAAAAAAGAGATACAATGCATCTCGGAAGCTTTAAAATTGCAGTTTAATTTCAATGTTTTCCCTTGCTGATACTCTCATGACAAGATCATTTCGACAGCTCGTAATTTCAAAAGAAACGAAAATCCAACTCAGTGCTTTTAAAATATTTGCTGAAGGAATTTTGTAAACTCTTTGATGAACTGACTCTGGGCACTGAATTGAAGACCTTACGATTTTATTAGGAAAACTTTGTAAATATGCAGTTGCATATTTACAAAGCTTTGTAATGATGGCAAAAAATTGTTTTTTCTTTCTTTTCATTAAAGGGGTCCGAGACACAAAAATCGTCAAATTTTGCAATTTTTTTTATCATGTGAAAAATTACTCCGTTTCTTTCTACTTAAAAGGACTTTTGAATCTTGTTTCTATCTTAAATAGAACGAAAGATATAATTATTTTTGTTGCATGCACCTAACTAATGTGCACTTATATTTAAAATTTTAAACGTGTTTTTCTCCATGATGCAATTTTTCCCGATTTCTTGCATTCAAACTCTTATAAGTCAGGAACCGATAAAGATAAAGTAATGAACCTTGGAGCATATTTTTTTCAAACAGTTTAATTTAATTTTTATTCGGCGAATTTAAAAAAAAAAAGCGTTTACTGCAAAAATTATGATTTTTTTGAAAAAAAAGTATCTTCGAATTTTTTGAAATTTTTCTTCAAATATTTTTTATTTTTTATTGAATCAATATTTTTAAAATCACCGAATAAAAATTAAAACTTACATATTTGCGTAATTTATTTAAAAAAATTGAAAATTGATCAAGAATATTTTGAGTTGTAGTAATTTAAAGCAACCCCATTTTAAAAAAAAACTAATTAAATTTAAATAAAAACACTTTTTTTTTCATATTTATGTTATGATTTTGCTTATTAAATAAATGGTGAATCAGTGCAAAAAATTTCAAAACTCTAAAAAAAAAAATTCAAAATGTGTCCCGGACCCCCTAAAAAAAGCAATATTTTTTTCTAAAAGAAGTAAACTAAAATATTTAAATATTCAAGAAAATAAAAATATTTTTTCGTTGCTTCCTGCGAGAGTCGAAAGAAATACAGCGAGTATAGGAAATCAATCTCCTTTCTAGTGCCAAAGGCCGTAATACTGTCTGGAGTTCCAAGTATAAGTGTTAGTAATGATACAAAAGTAACAAGTCTCCAGGGAGACGAAGTTGTTGAAAGGATGAAAGAAGAACAAACTAGGATTTCCTAATCAAAAACAAGTCCAAAATATCTTTTCTGGAAGTTATGAAAACATTTAGTTTTCATTATACAAGAAAAATTCCGACCCCTTTCGTAATTTCTGTGAAAGACTACCTATTATTATATTAAAAAAAATCGTTTTTAAATGCCGATGAAGTAGTTTTTTTAATTAAAGAAATATTATATTTTCCTAACAAACATGCAAAATGGTTTTACAGATCTTTGTTATGAATGTGCTTTGGGTATTTACAACTGTAATTCGATTTCATTAAAAGCATTGCTATTCCAAATTATATTCACATTAATAGTTCATTATTTTCAAGATAAAGATGAAACATCAAAATTTTCGAAGCCATTATAATCCTAAAATGAGCAATCAAATAAAGCACAATTTAACGAAACATATATTTTTTACACTTTATTTTATTTTCGTACTAAACTTATCGTGCTAAGAACTCGGAAAAGATGATGACACCACCGATCACCACCACCTATATGAAGAAAACTCCACCTGTATTTTGTAAAAAGTTTGAGTTTAGTCTGTCGATTGAAAATACGTAGAACTCGCACGAAATTTGAAGATTTAACTTCAACGGTGCGCTATCTGTTTCATAGTGTAATAATTTGGTTTTGGTGAATAAACCGAGAATTAAATTTTCACAATTTAATCACGCTATGAAAACTCCAAATGCTACGATTTCGTCGCCATACCAGCCAGTGTGCAACTTGTATGAAGCAATTCTAACTAATTTCGACTTCTTCCATTCATCAAAAACTATCATACATACTGGCAATTTTGTATTTCTAATGGAACTCCCTTGAGCACATAAAATTCCAAGTTTTATTAATATTTCTCTTTTAGTTATGGAATTATTATGATTTAACTTATGTCGTTTTTATCACTGACTGACCACTCGATGATCAAAAAACTAGACCATTACTTGAACAGTTTCAGTATAATCCCCAAGTCGGCGACATTTCTTTCCTTCTTTTTTCTTTTGCTATTTTTTTCGGTGATAATCACCACTTGTGTTATATTGTGTTTTTTTTTTTTTTTTTGCCATTATAGCTGACAAGGATTGTTGTAGAATTAAACTGCGTCAGCATGGATTGGCGTCACAAATTCTCGTCAAGTGGAAAAGTCACCCACCCGTGGATTATACTAAAGCTGTTCCCCACTAATAAGTGACTGATTACAGCAGAGTTCCCTGGAACACATATAATTACAAATTACAGCATTTTTTCTCTTATACGTAGTTATGGAATTATTGCGATTTAAATTATGGCATTTTATTACTGACTGAGCCCTTGCTGATCAAAAACCTAGACCTGAGTGACTTAGATACTTGAAACTTAGCATCATTAGGCATATAGGGGGAAAAAATCTGAAACTTCCACACACAAAGTATATAGCAATAAAGAACTGCATTTTTTTTATCATCTCACTTCACAATGTTGTAACATTAGCAATGTTTAATCAACTTTGAAGATAACAATCATAATTATAAACTTAACAGTAATATTATAACGCAGGGTGAACGAAATATCTCACAACACATTAGAAAATGAAGATCTTATCTCACATTAGGAAATGGTTTATTCTTAAAGTATTATTCATTTTAAATGCACATTTTTAGGTTAGTTGGCAAGTTTACATTTTTCGGAATGAGTTGTCTTTTCAGCTTTTATTTTCAGAATTTTCAGAAGCTTTTAGTTTGTGGTATGTTCAAGATTTTTTTTTTTTTTTTTTTTTTGCCAGTACTGGGAATTTTCAGACATTGCGGTTTTATGAAGCAGTTAATGGAATCAGCATTGGTACATTCAGTTGCTGCTCAGCTTGTGTTTTTAACTATAGTTTTTTTAACCTATAAAAAATTAATTTTGAGTCCAAGTCGGTTGCGTAAACTTGCCCCGGAAACGGGGCACGTTTACGCTTATTTATTTTCACACATAACGTGGTTCTGTTGGTGTTTTGAACATAATGTCTTATTATCGTGAAAATAATGCAAATTTATTACAGACTGAATAGTGTATCAAGTTGAAGCTGAAGGAACATGAAGATAGCACTACATGACTTTAAACTATAAGATACGAATGTGTAACTTAATTAAAAAGTAAATGGTAATTTTCAAAACTAAATAGCCGGAAAATACTAAAAATGTTGAAGACAATTTGGAGCAAAAAAAGTATCAGGGGCATGTTTAAGTAAGATACAGTATGCACGATCTTAAAGGTGTTCCGACGTTCAGAGCTTAAACTTGCCCAGGTGTCAAGTTTGGATTTATTTCTAACGTGCAAAAAAAATTAATAACATTTCAGTTCATACAAATACAATTCTCAAACAGGATAAATTCTGCTAATTTTATATCTTTGTTTTTTCAGAACTAGGTTTTTTCACAATAAGCTTCAAAACGTTCAACACAAAATTTATTCAACTTAGTATAAAACAGATTCTTCTTTCTTTATGCTGTACCGAGACTTAAGAGAATATTTGCTAGGGAGTAGCATCTCTATCTGTTATGACTGTTGGCTATCCAGTTACAATTCGTTTTGAAAAAAGGGCACTGCGTAATTATTCCCCATTCTACCCTATTGAATCCCAAACGCGTTTCTTCAAATATCTCGAAAACCCATTTCTGCAGATACTGTCGTTTACCTGCCTACGGCAGTGTTCTGCTTGGCAGGTAAACGGCTGCATCTGTACAGTTTTCGTTTTCGTTTTTACTTCCTTTTACAAAAAAGGAAGTATTGCATTCGCAAAAAAAATTTCACTCAAAATTGTTCTTAATTTTCATTCTACTCACTCCCGAATGAATGTTGGTTTTTTTTTCAACCCGACCACACGTGGATACAAGCCTAGAAACATACAGACACCCGAAATATCCATTTTGACCCCCCCCCCCCCGAGTTAATTACAACGAATTTTCTCGTGACATCCGTATGTACGCATATATGTGCGTATGTGCGTATGTGTGTATGTATCTCACATAACTCAAAAACGGTATGTCCTAGAAAGTTGAAATTTGGTACGAAGACTCCTAGTGGGGCCTAGTTGTGCACCTTTCCTTTTGGTTCCATTCGGATGTTCCTAAGAAGGTCTTTTGCCCCTTTTTGGGGGGAAATCATTGTTAATTTCGATTTAAACTCAAATAGTGTTATATTTTGTCGGACACTTGGCGATATATCGCCAGTCTTTTGGTCGCCGTTTTGTCGCCAACTTGGCGACAAATTTGGCGATTTTTTTTTAATTTTTAAATTTGGTTTCAATTTGGCCACTGTTGGTGATATTTAGAGAGTAAACAATTAAATCACATTAAAATTGCCAATAATGGGGAAATGACATTAAATTGGAGTAAGAGGAAGTCATGTGATGCACACATCAGCTCGTTTTTTCAAAAATTTACTAAACATTTTATTCTGTTACATAAGTCGAAATGAAAAAAAGGAAAAGGAGAAAAAAAAAACATAATTAAAAAACATTTGGAATTCAAAGGCCGCAATGAGGGCAACAATTTCTCTGAATTAATAAAAAGGGAGGAATATTTTTCATTTAAAATCCTGTAGCGAAAAACCCTAGATGTCAGCAACAATTTTTCTTTTTATTTTTTTTCTCTTTTCTTTTTTTTTTTTTTTTGCTGCTTGACTCTTTGTTTCGCGAGAGCATTTTTTCTTTTCAATTTTTGTTTTGTGGAAGATCATAAAATGATATACCAGTACTATTTATGCGTATATTTATTTTTGCGGGAAAATTGAGAAGGAAGAAGATTTTTTGTGCGACAAATTTCAAGTTACTGGTGATCATGCTTTTTTAGATTTTATTATTACTTTCACACATTCGTTCAAACATTTTGCCCATATATTGACCGTAGTAAACTAAATGCACGTAAACAGCTATAGTCGAGCCTAACGTGCAATCTGAAAAGTGATGAATGACTGCTAAGGATTACGCTGTACAGAATTTGATCCCTTGTACTTCTATTTTCTTAATTTGTCATTTTCTACTCTATATATTTTGTATAAGTGCATGCGCAAGAGCTCACATTAAGGTTACACAAAAGCTCCATTTCAGGGCTGGAATTACTTCAAGTTCAAGTTTTTGCAACAGAAAACAAAAGAACTAAAAAGGTTTTATCACCAACACATGCGAAGCTTTCGTGTCACTTGACTTGCCGTCACACTGCGCTATTAATGATAAAGTTCCTAGAAAAATCTGTTTTTAAGAAAAAAACATTTCAGTCATCGAGAAAAACATTTTGATGAAGTTAGGAATTGCATGGCAGAGGAAATCCGCTACCGACAACAGAAACTGTCTGTCCACGGATTGTGTGGAAAGGCAAACGTCTAGTTTACAGGCGGAAATTGACGCATCTATTAGTTTCTAGGGATATCAGCTTTTATAGATGTTTGTAAGCCTGTAAATTAAGCAGAGTTTCACTCAAATGAGCGGAACACGCGCATCATATTTTTTCTTTTCCCCTGCATTCGGGTAGACTCGTCTTAACTGGACGTTTGCTTCCATTCCATACAATCCATAGTTGGACAGTATGTTTCAAGATAAATGGCTAAATAAACGAGATTCATATTGGAGAGAACCAGAATCCAAAGAAAATGCGAGGTGATGACAGGCAGCGGAGTCGGAGTCGGACTCATTTTGAGCTAAAACGGTCGGTGTTGGATTTGGGGTGGTTGAAGGCTTTAAAATTCTAAAAAAGGAGTTTGTTGTTTTGTCTCCTTGTCTGCAACTAGGTCGTAAAGTTGGGGCCGGACTAGTTTTTGGAGAAAGTTTTTGAAAGCGAAGACTTTCAAATTCTAGGAGCCGAAATCGGAGTTGATCATTTCCTCTCTGACTCCTCAAAGCTGCATAATAAATTATGCATATGTTTGAGATTCGTTGAAGTGTTCTCGAGAAGTAAAAAGTAAGTGACGTAATCTGATAGCAAAATCGACTGTAATATAGGAAGTACGGGGATATTTCGGTAATTGGGAATCTGGCGATCTTTCTTCATTGGCGTCAATTTTTGACTCCAGCGCCTGCGCGAGACGTATTTTTCGATGCAAAGCTAAACAAAGAGAACGGAATCATCTATTTACGTAGGGCTACTATAAATCAACCAAGTTACCAAAATTAAATTAGTAACACCAAAAGTGAGACGACCGCGCCAGATTCCCAATTATCGAAATATCTCCGGAAGTACAAATAATCATGTTCAAACCACTACATGGTTTCTCAAACAGGACACTCAAGAATAGGTTTCTGCCTAAATGGATGGAGTAGACGGCGAGAGAGGGAATATCTACCTAGAATAGATAGTGTGAAATCCATGAAACCTCCTGGTATTATCTTCTTCCATAAGATCCTTTTATTATCTTCTTCCATGTATCCCGTCCTATGAGGATATTCTTTTCGCTAGATTAATTAAAACGAGCTGATGTCTGCATCACATGACTTCCTTTTACGCCAATTTAATGATAATAGCGCCCTGGAGTAAGCAAGGAAACACTAAATATTTTCACCCCTAGTTTCTTGTGAATCGAAGCAAAAAAATGTTTTACACAGATTTATTTCCCTATTATTGGTAATTTTAACGTGATTCAGTGGTTAACTCTTGAAATATCACCAACATTGGCAGAATTAATACAAGATTTAGAAATTAAAAAAAAAAGTCACCAAATTTTTCGCCAAGTTGGCGACAAAGCGGCCAAAAGCTTGGCTATATATCGCCAAGTGTTTGACAAATTATAACACAATTTGAGTTAGCATTGAAATTAGCAATGATTTCCCCCCAAAAGGTGTAAAGGACCCCCTTAGGAACATCCGAATGCAACCAAAAAAGAAGGTGCACAGCTAGACCCCACTAGGAGTCTACGTACCAAATTTCAACTTCCTAGGACCTACCGTTTTTGAGTCATGGGAGATATATACGCATATACATACATACATACGGACGTCATGAGAAAACTCGTTGTAATTGACTCGGGGATCGTCAAAATTTATATTTTGGTTGTCTGTACGTTAATAGGCATATATCCACGTGTGGTTGGGTCGAAAAAAAACTCAACATTCATTCTAGGGTGAGCAAAATGGAAATTAATGCCGATTTTTGAGTGAAAATTTTTTCGCGGATACAATACTTACTTTTTATAAAAGGAAGTAAAAATCTGCTATTTAAAGTAACAATTAATTTTACTAGATCAATTTTATTCTAATTATATATATTAGAACACCTTACACTGTGTGAGCATTTATTTTCAGACATGTTTTCCAAAATTTTCCGGGCATAAATTTCATTGCCGTTAGAGAAGTTAAAGTGGAAACAAAATGAATCGATTTAGAAAAAATGATCAGTTTGTTACAAAGAATTTGCCTTTTTTTCCCCATGCATAACGGAACGTACAGTATTTTTTCATTAAAAAAATACATTTGGGCAATAATTGAATTTTTATGATTTGATTGAACATACTTTGCCAGTAACTTGACATTATTTTGCCTCTTGAAATACTAATTGCTTTTGGATAATCCTTACGAATGTAACCTTATAACTGATTCTTAATTGTATATCGCCCTCAATTGAACCCCATAATACCATCCTTCTTCAGTTTTGTGTTGATCATTCGTCGCAAGACTGCAATAAACAGCTCGACAGAAAGGAAAAGATAAAAAGACAAATTGTCTCAAAGTTGGTTTTGGAAACGATAGGTCGTCTTTACTTTCAGATCCAAAGTTCTCATGATTTATGTCCTTTAATGGGAGGCTCAATCTTTTTAAGAATAAGAATTGGAGCACTTGATAGAGCACTTGAGGAGCGTTTTCAAAGACTCAGTGATTTCAGGATTGAATGCGTCTTATTTTGACACTAAAAGACATGCTATTTACTGATAAATAGCTTCGCCTTTTGCACCATTTCATCGAATAGAATTACTACTTGAAAGGAAACTTTAGGTAATGGTAAAGTTCTTTACATTACCAAACATGCCCTTTTTGATGCAAGTTTGACTTTGGAAAACATTTCAATGTGTCTAAAAACGTTTATTCAAACTACGAAAAGATGAATAGTGTCGGGTATTGAATATCATTTCAACCTACAATGAAGGCATAATAATAACTTTGAATTACCATTTTAACTGCATGCATATTCTAACCTTTGTAAATTAATATAAAACATACCTGCTCTTCAGCGTTTCGTATCATCAGTGAAAAAAAAAGAGGATAAAACGCATAAAACGATAGTAGATGCCGAAAAAACTAAATTTAATAAGAGAATTATTTTTTTTTCAGCTAATACTGAAAATACCGGTATTTCAGCTTAGCAAAAACCAGTTCTGAATTACGAATTACCACGGAGTATTCGGTATATCGGTTTGCCGGTATTGCAATCACTACCCCGAACCTGACAGATATGTACAATTTTAAGTTTTCTAATGTGCGAATGTTACTTTGTGCCATCGTATTATCTAAAGGTTAGAACTTTATAATTGGTAAAGATCTAATAAATACTCTGTATGATGTTTCTGAAAAAATAATGCTCAACCAAATCAACATTTGCTTTAAATAAATCATTTCTAATTGTGAGTAGTTACTCGCTCAACGCTCATCCTTACTGATGAGTTAAATACAGTTTTACACCTTATCGCATCATTTCCTGAAATAAACCACTCCCATTAGGTATTTATTCCATGATGATAATTTCTATCGCCCCCCCCCCCCATATCACACTTTAACTAAAATGTCTTCAAATAATGCTCATTTACAAATAACCATTATTAAGAGCTATTTTAATTTCCCAATAATCAGGAATTCTTTAGTAATTACTCAATTTCCCAATAATTCTATCCCCCTGAAAATTATCAATTGAAAATTGGTTTAGAGTATTTGTTCAGTATATTCACTTCTTATTAATAATATTTGCATCTACAAAGCAAATACTTCAGTTTTTCAAGGTGATATAGAATAACTTATACTAGTTTGGTGTGTGTTTTCAGGAAAAAAAAATCGCTGAAACAAATGAGGCTGTGGAGCTTTACCGTAAATATTGCAGACAAACATTTTTGTTGTTAAACTCAAAAGTCTCTTTGACATAAATTGATTGTGGGTAGTAATCGGACACATTGACACATAGACAGAAACTTACTATCCATATTAGAGACAGAGCAGATGTCTGTTAGAGAAACAAAAATTTCACTGAAATCTCTGCTCTTTTATATGTATTGTGAGTTAAACGTTTTGGTAATTTATAGATACGTTTTAGGCGTACTTACTAACTTTGAACCCCTTTTGAAGAAAATAAGTATAAACAAAATAAACGACACCTCTTACTGTAAAATCAAACTTTTGTTTTTCGAACAACATTTACATTGCCAGATGCTAATTTTTGTAACATATATTTTCATATCACGTGCGCGTTCGATATTTACATTTCTATATTTTAATCTTTTAGATGTAATATTTATTAAATATTGTATAAATCTTTTAAATTATTTAATAATCGTTCAATTATTTTATAAATTTTTTAATCTTTCAAACTCAACAATGTCAAACTACTTACTTTTTTTTCTGATTTAGTTTCTTCTTTACTTGTTAATAACTTAAAGAGTATTTAAGACACTTATGTTTATGTACCCTTTTTAACTTTTTCCGTTTTATCCGTTTTAATTATTTATTGCAATTTTTAAAAAACAATTCTACAGAATAGTGGGCTGAGAACGACTTCAACATCTTATACAATTTATTTTATGAATATTCTATGAATCTTTTATCTTTTAGCAATGAAGGGTATTTTTGCAATGATACCAACAATTTCGTGAACGATGAAAGGAAACAACAGATTTCTGTCTACACAGAAGATTTTTCGATTTAAAAAATGCATTTCGTTTCTTCTAGTCTTCCCAAAGTACATCCTAGTAGAATTAAAAGGAAAACAAACGCACAGAAGAAATCGGAAATCAATTCTATTTTCAGGAATCAAAAGCGAGTTGTACCAAAAGTACAGGAACTAGTGCTGATTTAGAAGATAGCAATTCCACTGGAAGAGAAAGAAAAAAAAGAATGAATTGAGTGGAGAAGAATAAACAAGGTATATCCAGAAAAAAAAATGAAGGTGATTTCTTTCATTGACAAAAAGTAAGAAAATATTTTTTCTCGTTTTATTTTTTTTAAGCATTGATCATAGGGGCTGGTTCAGCGGACACGAGCTTAGTAGATTGTAATCAAAATATAATTTAGATTGTTTTAATACCGGGGGAAAAAACTAACATTTGTTTTCTTTTTATCACATTTTTTTTTACTTACCTCTCTCTCCTTTTTTAGTGATCGTGTAGACAGTTAAAAAAACAAAATTAGCTTTTTTTGGTCAGGATTTGACTAAGATACAGCAAAACGTCGAAAAATAGTGACCTAACGTTTTACTTTTGTTGTGATAGAATTTGTAGGGTCGAGTCTTTTCTGCATAATGCTTTTTATCAAAGAATAAAATGAATTATGGTCAGCAGGTACCATTTGCAGTTTTGAGTGAATATTTTTGAAGTTCCAGTTCTATCTAAGGCCTCTATATATACGAGCCGGCGCATCAGCTTAAGATCAGCCTTTTTGGATCGGAGCGCGTGTTTGAGCGGTTTTTTTTTCTGGCGAGTTTGTCGCGTTTGGTGATTGTTCACTGCGAGCGATTATTAGCTGCACGTGAATTGTTTATTAAATAAAGTATTATTTTCAGCAAATTTGGCGAAACCCAAAACTTTGCTCTGGTAACCCAAGCAGCGCAACAATGCAAAATCCGATCCAAAATGTCTAAACTTAAGCTGATGCGTCGACCTATCCATATAGCGGCTCTAGTTCTACCCATTGATGATTCTAATGCATCACTATCGGAGCGAAAACGCATTATTAGACAGGCCCTCATTCTAATTTCAGGCAATACAAAAATATCAAGAAATTTCTTTTTAGCTCTTTATTTGATTTTGGTCGGATTTTAATTATTTGCGGGTGTTTCAAATGCATTTTATCGTTTTATAAATAACATCATTATAAGTGATATCTTTCTTTACCCAGTAGAGTATACTTTGCATTCTCTTGTCACTTTTAATAGTTACGTAAAACCAGTACCTACGAGGCCTAGCATCCCTGGCACCAGTTTTTGTATTTTCAATAAAACTGGGAACATTAATGTTCGTTCATGAACCAAAGACAGGATACATTTTTCGGTTGTATTTGTGACAATGCATTTTTCTATTTGAAGCTATGTCTCTTATATGGGATATGGTGAGCCGAAAAAAAAAGACATTAAAAAAAAAGCGTTCCTCCTGATACCTTTGACAGGCATGTGCAGAGCTTTTTTTATATATCAAGTCGTTTAACAATTCACCTAAAGTGAAGCCTTCCTGGCGCAATCGGCTAGCGTGCTCGGCTGTTAGCATGAAGATTGGTGGGTCAAGTTCGCTCGAGAGACTGATATGTTTTTTAGTTTATGTATTTCTTAAATTTCTAATTATTTCTAGGTATTGTATCTGCTTAAAAATTATGCATTCTGAATACTAATTAACGTTATCAACGTATACTTTGAACCGCGTAAAAAAATTATCTCGAATGTACTTTATTTTAAAATTTCAATTTTTGCAATTTAATTGAAAAACCCTTTTTGCTTAAATATGAAAAATTGTTCCAGTTAGGGAATTTCCATCCCTTTCTCCTATTGCAGGGTGCTTTATTAGGCACACATATATTTCTTCAGAAACAGGAGGTTTGAAATGTTTTTTTTTTTTTTTTTAATCAAGCAGGCATGACAAAAAAATAAATAAATTATCAGTTGCGGAGCATTTTCCTTCTAGAGCCTCCCTGTCAACCTTTTTTCTTATGTATTGCCTACTTGGAAACAAATCTTTTTCTATTAGTAAAATAACTTGTTAATACGTTTGTATCACTAAATATAACTAATTAAAATTTTAAATTTGTTATTAAACTTCTTGCTACATACAAGCTTGGATTTTCCATCCTAAAATCTATTGTTTACTAAAATTTTACTACGCAGTTAAATGTGCATTGTTTCTTTTCCTCCTGGGTAAAAAAAATCGAATCCTTAAAGTTATTTCTTCGAAGCAGTCATCGCCGAAAGAGGTCAAAGTGTCAGTCAGCATCATCCCTCTAGAGCCTCCCTGTCAACCTTTTTTCTTATGCATTGCTTGCTTGGAGACAAACCTCTTTCTATTAGTAAAATAACTTGTTAATACGTTTGTATCACTAAATATAACTAATTAAAGTTTTTAATTTGTTATTAAACTTTCCACAACATACAAGCTTGGGTTTTCCACCCTAAAATCTATTGTTTGCTAAAATTTTACTACACAGTTAAATGTGCATTGTTTCTTTTCCTCCTGGGTAAAAAAAATCGAATCATTAAAGTTATTTCTTCGAAGCAGTCATCGCCGAAAGAGGTCAAAGTGTCAGCATCATCCCTCTAGAGCCTCCCTGTCTACCTTTTTTCTTACCGGTAAAGAGTGATCAATGAAGATGCCTTTCTGCTAAGAAGTATTGTTCACTTGGAGACGAATCTCTTGCCCTATTGGTAAAAGAACTTGCTTAATGAGTTTGGGATGACTCCCTACACGACTAGATACATTAGCTAAGAGGCTCTGCTTCTTTTCTCCATTCGACCTTCTTACAATTTCGGTCTTTATTTTCCTCTCTATTACCCTTCTTTTTATCCAACTTGTTACAGTGTTGTTTGTTAGCGTTGCATCATAAAATTTTCTCAACCTAAATAATTAAATTACTCTCGGGTCTGTAAGGGAAAAGAGAAAAGTATACGTGTTATGTTTTGTGGTTTGGTATCTTTGTCTAATAAATCTTATAGTTTGTAGGATTTATTTCTGTGCAGACGTTTGAACTGTGATTTTTTTTTTATCCTCACTTTCAGAAAACATTTTTCGGATTATAATATAGCTATAAAAATCGTTTCAAAGTGTGAAAATTAAGAGAAAATTTTCACGCTAAAGAGGTTAATATTGATGTAATTCCCAGAAGGAACTTTTATATATTTAAAGTGTTTAAATTATTGTGTACTCATGATTAAATACAGCGATTCATATAAAAAGCACTGAAGTAAGTGTACGCTAATTTTAAGAGTTTAGAATTTAAACGTACGTGTATTAATATTTTTAAAACATACAAATAAAATATAAGTATCGTAATTAGAATTTAAAATTAAAACACAACAATGCTTTAATATTTTTCCATAAGATTATATCTGGACTTTATTAGTCAAATGTATTATATCTTTGTTCACAAATGAAGCAACAAATGTACCAGAAATTTAACAGTTGATAGGAGCAAGTTATGTATTTCGGTCAATCCTCCTAGTTTGTCCTTACTTCTAACTTTACAATTTTCTTTTCCTTTTTTTTAATCTATATTTCGTATCATGCATGAAAGTGTTCAGAATTTAAATAAACTAGAGTAACGCTTCAGTCTACGAATAATGGCGGCTGAAAAAGGTAAAACCAAGACCGATCCAAGTATATAAAATATGGCCAGTCCATTGAGACATCTGTCTTGTCCGGAACAAATGGAAATGTTTTGCCTCTTTGGCTAATTTTTCATTTCACCCCATATTCTAATTCCAGATTGTTTAAAAAATTCATGTCAGCGAATATGGCGAAGCGTTGCGAGCAATTTTCATTTCACCCCGATAGAAAGTGCTCTTCCTGCTTTTTTAACAACCATTCGTACCCATCCGGTTAAGCCAGAAATGGCGGGTACGGAGGATGCCAAGCGTTAAAATAAAAATAATTAATTAAAACAAATCTTACATTGTAGGACCACGGAATAGGAGAGAAAAATGACGGACTCCAACGTCGTTAATTTTACAACCTTAGACTCCGACACATTAACCCCGAAATCAGTCCAGCTCCGATTCCACGACTCTGACTCTGACTTCGCAGCCCTGCCAGATTTGTGGACTGTGCTGTAAAAACGATTTAGAAACGTTCCTGGAAAATAATAGGCTTCTGACGTGCCTAAATTTTTCCAATAACATTTCTTCCAAAAACCAGGAACTTTTCCGCTAAAAGTCAGTAACCTTTCTGAAATTTTCCTTGAAACTTGAATTGGGGAATCTCCCCTCTTAAAGCCAGTCATGTTTCGGAAACCTTCAAGAAAAATTAAGAAGGTTTAATTTTATTTATTAGAATCTTCCTGATTTACTGAGAAAGCTCTAGAAGCATTAAAGCAACTATGGCAACGCTATGTAAGAGTTGCAAATAAGAACCAATCACATTCTTTGCCAGCAATTCCTGCCTTTCAAAACTGCAGCTATCCAATTACTTATTCGCTCCCATTGGAGGTATAGTCAACGCCCGTAATCGAACTTTCGCCGATACGCTTATTAAACACGATTCTTCAATCTTTAAACTCTAAAGATAGTTTTCATAACAGTAAAAAGTCTTCATTCGTGTGACTTGTAGAAATTCAGGAAACTTTTTGGCGATTATACTTGATTTTGCGGGGAAATAGGTGAAAACCTGTGAAATCCTGAAACGTTCCACGAAAATAACCTGTATTATTTCGGAATTTTTTTACAGTGTTAGAGGGAAAATGATCAACTCGAACTCCATCTCTTGGAATTTTAAAACCTTTAACTAAAGGCTCCGATCCCTACTCCTTTGCCTCAAAATCAGTCAGACTTCAACTCCACGACTCCACCTATAATTTCTTTCACTTTGATGCTTGAATAATATAAATAATGGAAGATACGATGAGAGAAAATAATAGTTGAAAACAATAAATGGTGAGGCGGTCAGTAACTTGCTTATGGGTGTAAAGACACTATGTGTGATCTTATACAATTAAAGACGCTGGATGCGAACTTATGAATAGCAAAAACTTCGACATAATTTAAAAGTCACGTTTGTTGGTTGATTTTTCTTCCGTGAGATTTTTTACATTCTTTACATTGGAAAATGTTTTTTTTTTTTTTTGCTATTGTTGCATATCTTTACATCCACAAGCGCGCATGTTTGTTTATTCAAAAAATGTTCCTTGTTAACCCGAAGCAAGTGTCAGAAAGGTTCTGCGAATTTGTGACTTTTTAACGTTGTAGATTAAAATATTTATTTTTAGCATATATGCCATTTATTATCTTCTTAAAAGAATATAAGTTTTAAAGCAGATCCACTCAAAATGACAAAAGTATGTGGGAAGACATCGTGAGCATAATGAATGTAAGCCCATGTAGACTGTAAGGTGCGTAAAGGTGAGTAAAATAACGTAAATCAGAAAATGAACCGAATTATTCAGTAAGTTACCGAGTAAAATTCGAGTTGAACCGAACGATTGTTTCGGTCACTCGTCTGGTCTGTGCTAATTCTGTATTAGCTACCTGTTTGTTTGGCACTCTTGGCTTCCGTAAGAGGTTTTCTACCTCCAGCTCAGTCACTCCTATGCCGGGCTGATGAGTGCTAATAAGCACGAAACTGCAGTCCTCGGCTGGAAATGACTGTGCTGGCGGTATGTTTCATGTATTTCTGCCTTAGCCCTGGCTATAGGGCGGCAACTTACTGAATATACCTGCCTTTGCCTTTAAAATTCGTGCTGAACCGAACCATTGTTTCGGTCATTCGTCTGGTCAGAGCTAATTCTGTATTAGCTACCAGTTTGTTTGGCACTTTTGGCTTCCTTAAGAGGTTTTCTACCTCGAGATCAATCACTCCTATGCCGGGCTGATGAGTGCTAATAAGCACGAAACTGCAGTCCTCGACTCGAACTGACTGAGCAGGCGGTGTATTTCATGAATGAACAGAACAGAATTATGAAAAAAAAAAGAATTTTGACTCTTTTTAAAATTCTATCCTTTTATTTTTTTTTGAACTTCGAACTTGACGCTTTTTTAGAAATATCGGCCTTAATAGAGAAAAATAGTGCAAAAAAACATATCAGTATTTTATTAAACCTGAAAAATAAGAGTATTGCAAATCAGATTAATATGCAATCACAATTGTTAAAAACACAATGGGATAAAATAATAATTTATAAAAGTTAAATATAAATGAAACACAAAAGTATTCATTACTTTTCCATATTTACCGATTCAAAATATTTTTCCGTTTAAATAGAACTAATACAATAAACAAAATTAAAGTTTTCTATGACAAACGTTTTCTTTTTATAAAATAAAATCACTTTTTATTGTCAATAACACATTTGTCGATCCGTTATGAAATAAAGCTGCATAGATGAAACAGAAGCAGACACATTGCTTTTCCATGTTTTGTGACTGATTTGGCGTAGAAAATACAACTCTCAGGACATACATGAAAATGCCATCTGCTTATGTCACAAGGTAGCTGCGTATTTAATCCATTTCCCCGCAAATCCTATTATGGCAGATAATGCTGAGGTGGACATTAATTTAATATACATGTTCTTATTTCACTAAAGGTTGAGTTCGAGTACCCTTCTAAGGATCAAGAATTATTCACGAAACAATCATAGTGCAAACGTTTTAGTTTGATGTTAATAATTGGTGAATTTCAAAGACTGAAGGTGTGCACTTGAAATTTGTCAAATGACGGAATAACGAGAAACGGTGGATTGAATTTTAATGCAAGGACTAAATCATGAAATATGAATTGTAAAATTAAAGCACGATAATAAAAAAAAAATATCAATTTTAAAGTAGGAGCATTGAAGGGGGTCAAGCAGTGACATGAATTACATGAAAAAAATAAAAATAAATTAAAAAGTAAAAAAATCTTAATATAAGGGCTGTCCACAAATGATGTCACGCTTTAAAGGGGAAGTGCGGTTCGTGAAATTTGTGACAACTTGTGACAGGGGGGAGGGAAGGGGTAACAAGGAATGTGACATCACTCATGTTTTATAAGAATATGTTTATGAACTAAAGCATCACATGTGAAAAAGGGACAGGGAGGGGTATGGTGGAGCATGACACTTTGTAACAAAATACGCAGGGGTCAGAAATGTTAAAAAAGATATGACATCATTCATAAACAATCACTAATTACTTAATTTTGTAGTCACGTCTAATATTCCCAATATTATCTTCTTTTTGTGCAGTTTTGCCCCACATAGCTCTGTGAAGCTGTATTTTCAGCACAAGCAGGCATAAAGTCAAAATATCAAACAAGAATGTGCATTACAGTGTCGCGATTTATTTTTTCTTTTTTTTTTTCCGCTTTCGTGATATTGCGCAAAAGTTGGGTATAGGTGAGTATGTTTCTTACGCAGTGTTTCGAGAAAAACAAAAATATTTATTTTGGGGAAAACAAAAAGTGCTTTAGCCTCGAATTATTATTCGAAGTGAAATCCAACAAAAATATGTTTCTCAACTACGCTTCCCAACAATAAAGACTTTTGTTTGAAAATTATAGTAACACACAATATTCTTCGTCAACGATGTGCTGGAAAATAGGTTTCACTGTGCAGCAAAAAAAAAAAAAAAAAGAAAAAGAAAAAAACCCCTGAAAAACGCAAAAAAAAAAGAAAAAAGAAAAAAAATTAATGACTAAATGAAGTCATTTATTAGCAAAAAAATTTTATACCAAATTAATTAATTCAACTATTTTTGTAGCAAAAAACATTTAATTCACTAATTTGCTACATGAGTAATAAATACATTAGTAAGACTATAGTTAAAATTTACAGGCGACACTGTGAAAATCAAACATCACGCCATCCACGTGACCTGTGACGTATCGTACAGCTGAGAAAAGCTGGTCTACGTAGCCACAACGCATGTAATTTAAAGTTTCTTAGATTTCTCCGGGACCCCTCATCAGATCCAGACAAAATTAACATGGGACCATCTGGAACGTATACCGTTCCAAACAAAAAAATATTTTTTTAAATCTGTCCAGTATTCTAGGTGTAATACGAAAACATACATAAAAAGCCGCAATGCGAAATCATAACCTCCTTTTTTGAAGTCGGTTAAAAAATTAACTAATACTGCAAGAGTTTAATAAACACTCGTTTGGTAGAACGATATAATAAAAAACTCCAAATTTCGTAAATAATAAGCTGTACACTTTTAAAAAATAAAAATTTAAACAGTAAACAGTCGGATCCATTTGTTCAGTATCAGACATAAAGCTTAAGTTTAATGACGCGATGTACTGTCTTCAACTCTGAAAGAAAAGAACTGACCTTTTTTTCATGCATTAAAAACGAATCCGATACGCAGCACATTGCAGGTTTTGTTTAAAATCAATAGCTGAAGCTTTAAAACTTTCCCAAAGGTCCTGCAATAGTTGATTTACCGTTTATTGCAAAATCAATATTTGACCCAGTAGTACGTGATGCTGCAAAATATCTCGCTGTTTACTGTGGCCAGACGTAAAACTATAAAAAGTGGAAAATTTTAAGAGAAAAAATGATCACGTATTTTATCTTTCAGAAATACCCTTTTAGGACGAATAGATATTCTACGCACACAGAATTTCGGTACCTTTTCAGTTACCTATTTTTCAAAATCCGTAAGATGTCTTAAAAAACTCGAAGAATGTTCACGAAGATTATTGCTCGAGTATTCTTAGTGAAGTACAAGCATTGATGAGTTAAAGTGCATATTATCGTCAATAATGGTATGCCTCATATTGTAAAATCTAAAAAGCTTGTTTTGAAATGTATGAAGGAAAAGTCCCATTTGTCTGAAATGAAGTAAATTCCATTTATAAATTTAAATTATATACATTCAAGAGTATTCTCCCAATATTACAAAATTAAAATTGGGCGTGCAAAGTACTGCTACAAAAGCAGAAGCTTTACACTACACTCACGAACGTCAGAAGAGACATGTGTCTCAGGTTAACAGACTACGGCTACAAAAGCAGAGGCTTTACACCACACTCACGAACGTCAGAAGAGATATGTGTCTTAGGTTAACAGACTACGGCTACAAAAGAAGAAGCTTTACACCACACTCACGAACGTCAGAAGAGACATGTGTCTCAGGTTAACAGACTTATGAAAATTTTTGTTTTAAAATGTTTTTTGCATTACAATGTAGAACCATGAATTTATGATAAATTCTTCGGAAGAATCGTGGTCATACGAGCTATTTCTACTTTCCCATATTTCTAAGCTAAATAAAAACAGACAAGAGAATCAATAAGTAAAAGTATTAAAGCGAATTAACGAAGTGCCCTATGGGAGACTGGATTCCAGTAATAAAGCTTTTTGACAAATTGGCGACCAAAAGTTTGAGATGGAGTTATTCATCACATATTTTTTTTCTCAGAGTCTCAGAATACGTTTCCTTAAAATAAAATGCTTATGCGCGATTTAAGAATATATAAAGCTATTTGAAGCGCAAGAAAAAAAAGTCAAGCAATGGTTTCCCTAAAAAATAGTCGCACATCGATTTGGCCGTTACCTGCTTGGCAAATGGTTTATATTAGTCAAACCTGGTAACCCTTACCACGAATAAAATTTTAAAAGGGAGTTATTTCTTATCTTCATGGTTATAAATCACCTGTATTATGCTTTCTTTCTATTTTCTTTGAGGCTTAATTGAAGCAGTTTTTAAACAAAGAAAGGAGTTTATTTAAGAAAAGTCGCATTAAAAAAAAAAAAAAAAAAAACACCGGTACGGATGAACTTAACCCATTCCATGACCAGCCCGAAACCCCTTAACGCGCATGCCGCAGATAACGAACGGAGTTGCTTTTTGCTACGTTGTAATAGCACTTTTTTCCCCATTTTGCTATCGGGATTTTAATGTTGTTTTTGCTGTTCAGCTTGCATTCGAAAATCGCTTCGCTTTATTAGTTTTTTGGCCCTGAATTAAATAGTGCAATAAAATACAAGGTTGCTAATATGTGCTGAAATATTCCTTAAATTTACACAGTACATAACGGGAAAATAAACGATAGAGGATAGGACAAAAAGCAATTATTTTTATAACACTAATTATTTTATTGAATTATTATTATTATTATTATTATTTTTTGCTTTTATCTCAGTATATCATTTTTTTTCTCTTTATACACTTAAGAAATCTTAAGAACTGTTAAATGTAAGATGATCTGTCTTTCAAAATGGCTCAACAAAGCTTTCTTCAAACATATGACTGATCGATCCAACCTGTGAGTTGGACCTGTTGAATGGACAAAACGCTTTATAACTGTGGGAATGATTTTCTAAGAGGATAAAAAGTATTCTTCGGTGCCTTTTGATACATTGTGACCCTTCAAAACGACCTATACATACAGAGACTGGTCGGTTCTTTTATCCTAATTCCGATGACTTTTAAATCCCTTCTGAGTGTCCAGATATCAGTTGCTCAAGCGTGGGAAGTATTTTAAAGATAAATGGTTACAAAAGATCAAAACTTGCGGCTAATCCCCTATTTCCCTAAAGAATACCTTTGTGCATGCACACTCCTTTGTAGAAACGAGTGCCGACTTTCGACTGGTCTTGGTAGGGAGAAACCAGTTTTTGACGTCACTGTGTTGACAGAGCGAGCAGTTGACGACAAGCAACTTCATTGCATTCCTATCCTTTCCTGCGATCCTACGTTCATTCTTTGTAAGAATTTTAGAGAGAAATGGCTAGCTGTGCTGTAGCTGTTTGTGAGAATTATTATCGGAAAACGAAGAACACTGATATTGTTTATCACGCTTTTCCAAAAGATTTGAAATTAAAGAATATATGGCTGCAAAAATGCAAAAGAAAAGATACTATAAATGAAAGTAATGTAAGAATTTGCAGCGAACATTTCACAACAGATGATTATGAAGATGATATGAAAAATAGATTGCTTGGTTTGAAAACTAATAAAATTCTGAAAACTGGAGCCGTGCCGAGTTTAAAACTTACAGTTGGCCACAAGAATGTTGAAGAAACAACTGTGACCGAGAGAACTGCGAGAAAAAGAAAGAGAACTATAATTGAAAATGCAAAAGAAAGATTAAAAAAAATCAGTCCTAAAAAGCGTGCTGTAGATTTTTGTGAGAATTTATCAGACGATAGTGCCGCTATTGTTCAACTTGAATATCTGGAAGACACCCCTCAAAATAATATTAATGCAAAATTAGAAGAACAATGCGAAACAATTAAGAAATTAGAAAAGGAACTTGAAAAGATAAAGCGAGAGAGAGATCATTTATTAAAATTGAAAAGGATTAAACGTACAAAAAGAAGTAAAAGAATGAACAAAGTTTTGATTGAAAATCGTACATTGAAGAAAAAAGTCAAGTCACTGGAAGCGAAGAATAAACAAATGCTCACAAAGATGAAGAAGGTGATGACTACTTCGCAATTAAAGGTTATCATGGAAAGCAAGAAGAAAATAAAATGGAAACCGGAAGACATTTCTAGGGGTATTGTGACCAGGGCAATATCAAGAAAAGCTTACGAATTTTGGAGAGGCAAAATTGGAATTCCAATGCCAAGTGGCACCACTCTTAAACGATGGTGTTCTAAGATTTCAATTAGGCCGGGAATCTTGGAAAGAGTTTTAATGTTAATGAAAGAAAAATGTGAAAATATGAGCAAATTAGAAAAGTTTTGTATCCTTAGTTTTGACGAGATGCACATTGACAGCAAATTGGCATATGATAATCAAGCAGACCAAGTTTTGGGTCCACATTCCAAGGTACAATTTGTACTAGCAAGAGGAATCATGTCTCCTTGGAAGCAACCGGTTTATTTTGATTTTGACCAATGCATGAAAATGGACTTACTCTTTAAAATAATTAAGGCATTGGAAAGCACAGGGGTTTTGGTTTCAGCGATTGTGTCTGATTTAGGTGGAAGTTCCACTTTGTGGAATCAGCTAAATATTTCAGTTGAAAAATCCTTCTTTGGCCACCCAAATGACCCTAAAAGAAAAATATGGGTATTTGCTGATCCTCCTCACTATCTGAAGCTTTTAAGAAATCACTTCATTGATAAAGGCTTAATATTAGAAGACGGCACAAAAATTACTCAAAACGTCATCAAGAGCGTTCTTGAAAAAGATCGTGGAGAATTACGGTTGTGTCACAAGCTAAAACCCAGTTTTTTAACTTTGAAAGGAAATGAAAGGCAGAAGGTTGCTCCTGCGAAAACCCTTTTCTCCGCCACAACGGCAAAGGCCATTCTTTTATTGACTGGAGATAAAAAAGTGGCTGACTTTTTCGAATTAGTAGACGAATTTTTCGACATAATGAACAGCAGCCATCCTATACCTGCAAGTCATAAACCCCTGAAAGCCGCTTTTGGTCTCGATCCCTACTTTGAGAAACAGGAACAAAAATTACTGGAAATGAAACAGACAATTTCCGGATTAAGGGTAGATGGGAAAAAAAGTTTACTGCCTTTTCAAAAAGGAATTATAATTTCGATTTCGTCTATATTAGGCCTTCAGAAAGACTTAAAGTCTGAAGGACAAAGATATATTTTAACTTCACGTCTGACACAAGACGCCTTAGAAAGCTTGTTCAGTCAAATACGAGGTATTGGTAGCTTTTATGATCATCCATCTCCTGTAGAAGTCATCTTTCGATTAAAAAATTTACTACTCGCAAATAAATTACCAGCATTGTCTCCTAAAGCTAACACACAAGATGAAAACTCCTTGGGAGCATATCTAACTGCAGAAATACTGCAAAATGCTTTTGAAGCAAAAGATGTCCAAGAAATAATTGAAGAATTGGAATATGAAGATGATGATCTAATAGCGTGCAATAAATTATATGATGAAGAAATTCCTATGGCCTGGAAAGCGGAAATAAATAAAAGTGATAGTCATATGACATTTACAGAACACGAAGCTTTGAAATATGTTTCAGGTTGGATTGCCTTTAAAGCAAAGAAAGAAGACCCAACACTTGGTTCAATTTCAGCAAATGCCGTTGAAGATTTAGATTCAGCAGTTTGGCTGAAAAGTATTTCTAAGGGTGGATTGACAGTACCGTCAGAAACTTGGCTTCAGTATGCCGAAGAGTTTGAAGAGATATTCAGGGCAATCAATGGCAAAGATAGCATTCATAAGGGTCCCAATGTAACAAAAGAATTGCAAGAGGTTTTGGAAAAGAAATTCCCTAATGTTTGCAAAGCTGCAATAAAAAAATATTCAAGAATTAGAACATTTATCAGAGTAAGACATTTGAATCGCGAAAGGGATCAAGAAAAACGAAATGCGAATAAAAAAATGAAAAAATGGCTATTATCCAGCAAACTCAAAATCGAAGAAAATAAAACAGTTCAAAACGCATAAACTACTGCAACTAAATCGTACAACTAAACTTTTTACACTTTAAGACAGCGATTAATGTATTTTTAGACATAAGATTACATCAAATGTTATTCTCAATTACAGCATTAAAAGGATCTTTTAAGAGCCAAAGAAATGAGGTTCTTTTCAGATTCAAAGCAAATAAGGTTATTTTTAGAGCCAAAGCAAAAAAGGTTCTTTTCAGAACAAACATAAAAAAAGGTTCTTTTCAGAACCAACATAAAAAAAGGTTCTTTTCAGAACTAACATAAAAAAAGGTTCTTTTCAGAACCAACATAAAAAAAGGTTCTTTTCAGAACCAACATAAAAAAAGGTTCTTTTCAGAACCAACATAAAAAAGAGGTTCTTTTCAGAACCAACATGAAAAAGGTTCTTTTCAGGACCAACATAAAATTATTAATTATTACCTAATTCCATATCAACCATTTGAAAAAGCGATTCTTTCCAGAGCCAATACAAAACATTCGGTTTTTAGAACCAACTATTAAAAAAGCAGGGGAATTATTACCTAATTGAATATCTATTCCAGGTTTCTCTGCGCAATAGATTAAAATATTGGCTATCTATAAACGTATAAGCGTGTTATTAGTTATATTAAAAGCGTTTATTATTTTCCCAAAATTTAAACACTAGTGCTTAATTTTTAAAAGACGTTTTGCGTCTTTTTTTTTCTCTTCTAATTTACAGAGTTTTATCAGGAGAAAAACTTTCGTTTCGCTGTGTTCAGTATTCGTTTCGTTGAGAGCGAGCGGAGTGTCAACATGATGACGTCACGGGAGGTTTTCACCGTGGACGTGAGAATGAGTCGTATGGACCAGCCCTTGTCAGTATTATAAGGTCCTGAGCTGAGAGAGGAATCGGCCTGGGCGGATTCCCTAAGGAGGTGTCCCCCTTGGTGTCTTGTGGTCAACCCTTCCGCATTATTTTCGTACAACAAAACAGTTTGAATCAGAAAGGAATTTCAAAGCAAGCTTTACTGCTTGTACTTGAGAACATGTCTTCAGAAGAAAAAATAAATAAAATTTTGCTTGAAATCGAGTCGGATTGTTTTTCTTTTTTTTAAACATACTTGGATAAATTTTAGTTAGTTTCATAGGATTATTTACTAATTAAGGCAATTTGATTATTGAAAAGAAACCAAATATTTTGTTTCTATTCTTAAAATCTCATAAAAAGGTTCAATTAAAACATTGGAACTATTTTAAAACAATAAATAAAATCTGAAAAAGAAAGGAAGTTCGTATGAGTAGAGCGAAAAGAACTCAAGATATTATCATTTCATTTGTACTGTAGTATATATTTTATGTTTTGCATCTATTACGTATAGTCAATGCGGTCGTCATAATTTTTGTTTGTGAAATTAAAAATTTTCAAAACTGTATCACTAAAAATCCATCAAAGGGTGCCGCGAATATAAAACGTTATAATTTAAGTTTGAAAATATCATGATTTAAAAATGAATAAATATTAAAAAATAATAATAGTATACAAATAACTAAAAAGCGTAGTAAACACATTATAATATTAAAAAAAAACATACTCGTACAAAATTAAGATGTGTAAGATAATTAAAAAAATAATAGTGTGTAAAATAAATTATAAAATTTGAGGATTATGAACAATTTAATGAAGGTTGCTTGGGTAAGAAGGTGGATTTTTGATAACAAGAAAAAAATATTTCTGTTTCTTTGCTTTATTCAGGCATAGAAATATTGGTAAATGTGTAAGGAAATATTTTCACACTTGTTCATCAGGAGTTCGAATGCCAGAATGCTAAGAAACAAAGCTTCCACGAAAAGATAAAAATATAATGCCTGATTATTTGAAGCATTATACGTGTCCCATCTAAGAGTAATTGAAAGGTTAATATCTTAGTAAAATAAAATAATTTGCAACAAATTTCGTGAAATACTATGAGTTTCATCCCTTTTGTCTAAGGAAAAGAGCTTGATTACCGCTCCCCTAAAAGCACCAGAATCCAACAGAGAAGCGCAATAACAGGGTTCTGCCCCTGGAAGGATCGCCGACACATATTCTGCCGAAGCAGAAACTGCTAGGAACGCCGTGACGACACAGGATCGTCGAAGGCAGTTAGGAACCATTTCCTTGCGACGAGCCTGAATCGGCCGGGGCAGTTTTAACACAATCTGCGCGGCCGATCCTGTATCGGCCGGGGCAAAGAATGGGTTAAAGAGAAAAACTACATTAAAGTACAAAGTTTCATCCAAAATTTTAGAGCCGTTTCTGAGATACGAAATAAATACATATATATAAACACATACATACATGCAAGAAATGCTCATTTAAAGGTATAAGATTGTTGCCATGATATCGCATTATTTCCTTTAATGATTCAGTACCGAAAAATGGTACTGAATCATTAAAGATGTACTACTTGAGCCTCCAGGGGCTACTTGAACACATGAGAAAAAAAAGTGTTTGAAATCCGAACTGGTTCTATGTTACTCAATGTATAGACTTAAAAAACTTTCTCCATGACAGATAGCAGTACTAGGTAGAGGCTGGAACATGAAACATAGTTTCTGCTGATCCCACCTTTCTCTGATTGAGGTTATGATTGCAACTTGTCTAAACAGTTGTTTTTTGTGTCTGCAAACTTTCACATCTAAGTTTATGGGAACATCTGATATCATCAAGGAAAAATAGTTTATGTTTGCATTCTATTTCTTAATAAAATAGCAGTGTTTGAAGGTTATACCTATTTAGTTAACACAACAACTAATATGAGTTAGTAAAAGTGCACTGGTTGCCTTAAAATTGGGCTACTTGAACCGAGCGTTCAATCAGTTCATCACTAAATTATGTTATGTTGTTATTGTTTGCAATCTTTTAAAATAGAGAGGTTAGTTACTATTTATACCCGTTTATTTGCAGATCTGGGGACAAAAAGGTCCGAAAGCAAAAGAGAACCCCTTGAAGTAGGATATAATGATTATTAAGAGGAAAAATTACAATTGTGTCCAGATTCAACTCACTCCGCAGAAATGCCTTAGACATAGCATCAGCCCATTTCGACTTAAGTATATCAACTCTAAAATGGAATTAAAAGATCATCCACGAAACAAGCCAGGGCATCTTGCAGTATCTAGTAGCTAGGAAGAGCAGGTATTAAATAATCCTATCAGAGAAAAAAAGTCAACCCGAACCAGTAAATTGAGGGGTTTTCTTTCTTTCTACTGTTTAAATAACGAGCATTTCAATTGGTTTTAGCTGTAGTTAGATTATGTTTCTATTTACGAAAATATGTTTGCCTAAAAATATGTTTTTATGTATGCGTTGATTTTATACTAATTTATAAAAATAATTTTCAATTTATATAAATAGTTTGCTCACTAGAATGTACGTTTTGAGTTATTTTTCAAAATCATTAGTCCTTCTTGATACCACCACCTGTTTTACAGCTTTTTCTAATGGATTTGCCGAGTGGGTTCAAGTAGCCCCAGCACGGGGCTACTTGAACCCAATTTTCAAAAATAGAAAAAAAATATAAGGAGCTAAAATTGTTGTTTAAAAAAGGCTTAAGGTGGCAGCAGAACGTCTGAAAAGTGGTAAAAACAAGGTCATCAGTTCACATTACGGGTTTAACAAAGCATTCAGTGTAAAACTCGCAAAAAGTATGAAATCTCGGGTGCAAGTTCCCCAGTTTACGGTATTGGGGACCAGTGTACTAACAATTTGTCGTTGACAAAACCTACAGGTACCAAAATGCACTAAGGTTTTTCCTTCGTACATGTCATTTTCAGTTTTCGATGCTACCGCCACCTTCGTCACTTTAGGCAAGATCGTACTGTGGGGCTCTTATAGGTTGAGCTTCAATTTTCACTATGTTTATTTTCGCAGTACGAGTCGTTTTTCGAAAATATTCCTACTCAAATTTGCGCAATAACGCGTTTCTTTTGCTCTGAACTCTTCAAAAACAGGTAATTATTGACAAAGTTATAGCTTAACTTACCACACCCGCACCATACCAAGATAGCGAGGGCGGGGGGGGGGGGGGGGGTAGGAGATGAGTAAAAATATTTATGTATAAATCTTGACCAGTTTTTAAATATGAGGAGATAACATTTCCGGGCTTATTGGCCGTGGTCTAATTGGAGTAGAAATTCCAGACGTTTCGGCTTGCTTTGCTGCACCCACCATCAGTGGTTTGAGTTTGGTGAGACTGATTCCTGGCTTCGGTGGCTCCGGTATTTAAGCAAACTGCTGCTTCTCTGCTGGTCCTGACTGGGAGGCGTTCTCAAGCCGCTGGTGGAATAAGGTTCCTGATTGGATGAGATTCAAGCCGCTGGGTGATCCTGGCAGCTGATTGAATGGGATTCACAAGCCCTGGTGGCTACCGGTTTCTGATTGGATGGGAATACAGTATGTTTTTGACTGTTGTGGCGAGCGGATCTAAGGGCAGGGTGCCATGTTTTTGGTAAATTGAAATTCTCCTCTTTTCTGTTGAAATTAAAGGGGTGTTTGAAAATTTTTATAGCTGCGCGGGACTTCGCGGGTCTGGAATTTCTACTCCAATTAGACTACGGCCAATGAGCCCGGAAATGTTATCTCCTCATATTGACACCGGTCATGAAAGCCTTAAACAGTTTTTAAATAAATCTTCTATAGTAGTACAAGACTTGAAACATCCTGTTTGTTTATTTTTTGTATCCCTTACTACCCTTAAAATTCTTAAACTCTGAAAGCATTAAACTATGAAAAGTCATACGTTTATGGTTTTAGAAAAATCGGCTCATGCAATAAATCTTAATTGAATAGTTTGGTCGTATGAACTGTAATGCGATACAAGACAACATACGTGAAAAGCATACAACTATTCAATATCAGCCAGCTACCTAACTCTGATATTTGTGCCATTATATGTGAACATAAACGTCATACTTGAATGCATAAGAACGATGTTTTCATAAATGATTTGTAAGGAAAAGTCAGAAAGTAATCAAATATCGGAATGAAACGGGATATTCGAAAACATATAATTCATCATGAGAAATAATTGCACACAAAACATCCAATTTACTTTAAATCTCTCTTTCCTTTTCAGCTTTCCGGTTTCTTATATATTCTCCGAAATATTTTCATTCCTTCTCTTTATGTATGCTAATACCATTCATTTTTCACAACAGCTTTGCGCTCTCTGTAGTTGCGATTCGCCTTTCAGTAGGCATCAATAATACTGTCACAGTTTAATTTAACATGCAGAGAAAATATATACGGTGAATGCGAACTGCTCAATGGTGATGAAAAGAGAACTTTTCTATATTAAAATTTTTATTGCAATTTAAAATTTGAGTTTTTCTTTTTTAATCCTCTGATTCTCTTTGAATTTTCATTCACATCTGTAGTTTATTTATATGGAGGGAAAATGAAATTTCTGATGCTATTGTATATTCCTGTAGAAATAATTCTTGTATTCCTAAAATTTCGGAGTTAAATTTGTTGCTGAAAATATTCAACGTACAAATGTTTCGGCTATGTTTATTTTAATTTATCATTGCACTAAAGTATTTTACGTATTGTGGAGATTTTTAAATTTGACAATCTTATAAATGTATTTTGATTGAATCAATGTTTCGCACACATTTTTTTAAAGCTGTACATAATATGAGTACCATCTAAATATAACTTACTTGTGGATATTTACAGTTAGGCTATTTTCCTTATTATTAAGATCTACTGCTAAAAGAACAGCATAAAACTGACAGTTAAGTCATGGTTTCTACAGCATCTTTTCTAGAAATCAGCCAATGCTTCTAGCAGTTTATCAAAACTTAGCTGAAGAAGAGTCAAAACCACTGAGCAAAGTTTTTGTGACTTTCATCGCTGATTTTAAGTAGCATAAAGATATTTGAAGTGTGTGTTTTAATGAGCAATTGCCATACGTTATGACTTAGTGACTAGCTAAGTTCTCCTGTCAGGAATTAATTCTAATTTTAATTATTCGATGCTTGTTTTTTCTCTCCATTGCACAAAACTTCGGGAAGAGCCCGTAATAAAAAATATTTTAGTGTAAAAATCAGAAAAGTTTATAATTCATAGTGGGGTCGTTTCCAAAATTTTAGAAGTATTTTTTTTATGAAAGAGCATGCTTAAAAGCATATTATCTGAACATTTTTTAAATAATTTATTTAAGTTAAATATATATAAAAAAAAAAAAAATACTGAAACCGGAGCGCTTTCATTGTCACTTCTGTCGTGTGACATCACAAATGATGAAATGCCATTCAATGTTGCCATTCACAGAACAAAATTTTTAATTCGCATCTTTACTCACGTGTATTGGCAACGATATGATTGATAGCAAGCGTAGAGCGCAATTTTAATTCGCTGCTTGAGTATCATAACGTGGAAACGTAGTAGAAAGATGCGCCAAATTGCATCATTTCTGACATCATAAAGACCCGCCTTGTTTGAAAAATCGGACATTTAAAAAAATTAATTTAAAAAAAACTGTTGGGAAAATCAAAGTATTTTCTGGGTCCATGTAACTTTTTTTGCTCATTCTACCCATTTCAATGACTAAAAGTAGTACTTTTGACTGAAGGAAACCAGCCCATTAGATAAATATGCAGTTTATAACTCACGTTTAAAAAATTTTACCCGCTAAATTTCTCATACATTCTTGCTTAGCAAACAATAATCTCACTTTATTCATGAAATAAGATTATCGTTTGGCTCCCAACTATGAATATATTTCTTCGTAGAAGGTGGGTGATCAATTAGAGTGACAGACGAATATTCCGAAAGCTGGTCAGCAAAAATGTACCACGTATTACTCTAAGTAGCAGTTGTCACCTCCTATAATTTATTGTAAGCCATTTTCTTTCCATTACCAGATACCCACATTAGCACGTACGAATATTCGTGTACTATAGTGTTAGTGTGCCAGTCTGGTCCTCAGCAGAAGTTTATTTGAAGCTGATATCCTGATAGGTGAATGATTTGTACAAGAATTACACTATTGTTTGACAATTAAATTACATATCTTTATGCAACGATAATCTATTTCTTGATTTTTGTCATCGTAAAAATTACTTTATAGACATAAGGATCTTGTTTTAGCTAGTGAAAATAACTATCATAATAAAGTCCGGAATTTATTGCAATACTTGGAAACAATAAAGTTATACTTTTACTAATCATTTCCCAAAACTCTGAGATTAATATCCGAAGAAAAAACCTTTGAGCAATATTTGCGTAGAAAATTTTCTGGAATCTCTACGAACCTCGAAATATTTTCAACTCAAACAAATAAGTCATAAATTTTTATTTGAACATCCTGAAAGTCTGATGTGTTCTAAAACATTTATGAGTATAGTTGTTGAGCACCATATCCAATCAAATATTTTTCTTATTGAACTTTTTGCTACAAAAAACCAGATAAATAATACATGAAATACACCGCCAGCTCAGTCAATTCCAGCCTATGCCGGAACACTGGAATTGACTGAGCCGGCGGTGTATTTCATGTATTTCTGCCTTAACCCTGGCTATAGGGCGGTAACTTACTGAATACAGATAATTATTTTAATAAAATTTGTGTTATCAAAGCAATTTAAGTTGTGTTAGGTCTTATTCTAAAATGAGCACTAGTCTGTATGAAATTCCTGCTCCAAAGTTAGAATGCTTGTGGGTTTTTAGCATGCTGAAATCAAATTCGATGGCAGGAATCTCATTACGCACCATTTTTTTAAATTTAATTTTACTTTAATTATAGCGTAATTTTCGTAACCCAAAAAGTAATAACGTAACTACAACACTTTACCATGTGTAGTTTTATGAGTCAGGGTTTGAAAACCAAGCATGCTTAGAACGCTTTTAATGTAATTATACTAAACACTGAGGGGATTGGACATTTCTTACTTAACAATTTCCAATACGGAAGTTAACAGGAAAAAAAATACAGCAAAAGAGCTATTACATGTATTAACTGCCCTAGTAGTGCACGAGTAACGCGTCATCAACGATGAAATTCGCGCTACGGCATGATAATTTGATAATATGTTTCGGTAATGTTTAACATGAATGAAGAAACGAAAAAATGGTCAACAATGAACGCTACCTATTGGAATTTAGGGTTAATCCACCGGCGTTTGGGTTAAAATTTCAACTATCAAAATAACAGAGAACAGGCAATTGCTCCGTTTAAACGTCAAAGTAATTTTCACCCGTCATACCTTGACGGCTGGTTTTCTAGTTTAAAAAAATATATATAAAAGTTTGTGACGAAATTCACAAACTATACAAGTGTAATGTCATTTAGCAGAAAATCTTATTGAAGGCATTACAAAAATCGGATTCCACACATCGAGTTTACGTAAAATGACATTTTTTTTATTTAGTAGCAAAAAAATAAATAAAAGGCTTGTATATTGCAAAATTTACTGAGCATGGAATATTATACATATTATTACTACTGAAAGTGTAACATAGTACATGTGAGTAAAGAAGCGAATATTGCGCTTTGCGCTAATTGCATCAGTCAATGGCATTTCATCACTTGCGGTGCCGTGTGCAGAAGCGTGAAAAAGAAAATTAAATGTGCGCTCCAATTAAAATATATCTTTCAAGTACTACACTTTGTTAAATTATTTAAAAAATGGTTAAAACCTATATTTTTAAGCAGACTCTTCGGATACAACCCAAAGGGGTCGTTTCTAAAATTTTAAAAGCATGTTTTTCTGAAAGAGCATGTTTAAAAACATAGGATCTGACCATTTGTTAAATAATTTGTTTAAATTTAATACTTTTAAAAAATAATAAACAGCATGTAAAATATGTAATGTATGCAATACGTAATGTTATATAGTAAAAAGCATGGCAGGTGAATAATAAAAACATTATAAAAAGTTTTCTAGTTGCATATTGTCGTTTATTAAAATAAACGATATATGATTGTTAACAGGAGTGTGGTGTTTATCTATAACACGGACAGAGCTCCCATTTATTACTCAAAGCAACAATTTCAGTTACTGCATGTATATTTGCGTAGCATTACTACTAGGGAAATTATGTTAAATGATTGCGAGGGTGCATTTATTTGAGCAGCAATCAATATGCCCCAGCTTGGATGATAGATCGCTAAAATGATATGAAATAAGCGCGTATACTGAGGAATAAGCTGTGTGGTATACCGTATACATGTCATGTGATTGAACATCTTTGACAGTTTTAGATGATTCATGAAATTCTCGAGTAATAATTTCTACTATTTGAATTGATTATTGTCTGGATAGAATATTTCGTAATATTCTCTAATTATTGGAAATTGGTAATTGACCAACTGCATCGTTGTTACAAGACAGTACTTCCTTTACTATGATTTATTTAGTTATTTATTTATTTTTTGTGGTAGTACACTACTAAGTGGTACTAATGTTATTATTTGTTTATTTAGCCTACCTACTAAATTTTTTTTCACTACACTTAATTTAGTTCTAAGAAATGTTTTAAAATTAGGAAAATAGTAATTAAAAAGCGGATTATAACTTTTACATTTGCTATTATACTTTTTTTTTCCTCGCAATTGGGATGTTTCCGAAATTTTAAAAGCATTTTTTTCTTAAAGAGTATGCTTAAAAATATAAGTTTTAATCATTTTTTAAATAATTTGACAAAGTGTAGTATTAAAATAATATATATTTTAATTTGTGTGCAGATTCAATTTTATTTTTTGCGCTTCTGCATACGATACCGCAAGTGATGACATGCCATTAAATGATGCCATTAGCGCAGAGCGCAATATTCGCTTCTTTACTCACATGTACTAGCAACGATATAATTAATAGCAATCGTAGAGCGCACTATTTAATACGCTTCTTAATTATCATAATCTGGAAACATGATAGACAGTAAGCGAAAGCATTCAGCACTCCAGTGGAATAGCGCGCCAAAGTTCATCACTTGTGACGTCATAAAGACCACGCCTAATTCCAAAATCAGACATTTAAAAAAAATAATTAAAATTTAAGCATTGGGAAAATTAACATTTTTCCTCGCTCCATGTTTTTTTTTTAACTTTTTCTATCAATTTCAGTGACTAAATGTTGTACTTTTGACTGAAGGAAACAACCCATTGTTACACTTTGCCTAGTTTTTAACCAACAAATGTCTATGTGTATACATAAATAAATATATAAATAATAATAATCAAAATAATGTATACAGTCGAACCTTACTATCGCACCACCCTGGGGACTGTCTACAAATTGTCGTCGGGGCTGGAGCGAAGTCTTAACCGTAATAGCTCAAAAATACCTGGTTAAACAATATTTTAATACAATTACCTATTTAAAAAAGTAATTAATAGTTTCGTGTTGTTAATTATATTCAACCAAAGTAATTTTGAATTCTATAAGGACAAGGCTAAAATTATAAAGGGGAAATGCTTCATTTACTCTTTTGTACTTTTCCCTCTATAACTTTTCAAAAAAGTTTGCTTACTTTTTAAACAACAATTTAAGCAAGCGTATTTTCTACAAAGTTGATTTTTATGTAAAAAAGAAAAAAAGAAGATACTATTGAAGCTAATTAAAGACTTTCGAGCATAAAAGAACACTATTTTTTCAATACTTTAACGGTTTTGTGTATTTCTTGTCAGTCTATAATAAGTTCCAATAATGGTATCTTTCTTCCTTGGAAGATAATTGCAATGAGTAACTACAGCTGCATGCTACAGCTATGTGTTTTTACTTCTCTTGCTGCTTTCCCAGTCCAGTTTTAAAATTTATTTGATTTGAATTGATTTCCATTGCCCTCATGTCAAATGCTAAGACCTGTCGCTTTCAGAACTTACGCAAACTCCCCGTCATTCTTCAGGTGGCATGCAAGAGCTAAGATAACACAGGTCTCTTGCCGATTCTCGAAATTTCCCACATATATATAGGGGCGGACTGGCCAGGTCGGCTAGTCGGGGATCCCCGACTGTTCCAACCGCCGAGTGGCCGAGTGGGCCACTTTAAGCAATGTTTTATTGAACTTAATACATTTAATTCACATCTAACATTTTTTAAAGCGTAATAACAGAAGAAAAAATGAAATTTGTTCACTCTATGGGGGAAAAAGTGTTTGGAAGTAGGTTAATTTTTCTCCCATACTTAGCCCTGGTGCCAAAGTAAATAGCCGAAGTCCACAGCTGCAAATGCTTTCCTCTCTTTGTCAACTTTCTCTCTAGTTTTTGGAGCTCTGGGGTCCATGGCTCCCACATTGAGGAAACGGGAGGGAGCCAGAGAAATTAGGGTCCAACGCGGCCTGAAAAAGGGCCCGGGACGAAAAAAGAGCTTTCAAAATCTTATATTAAAACGTCTATTAACAACAATTGGCCAGCATCACTAGACAAAGCGGCCCCGGCCCTGCTATAAATGTGTGGACCATGCTTTGGGGTGTTGATACATGAGCAGCGGCATGCACAAGGTTGGGGGGGGGGGGCACAAGGAACATCTGTTGGCCCGGTTCCGAGCCTGAAGGGGGCCCGAGATTTTTTGAATGAGGGGTGAAATATACAGTAGGGACGTAGTGGTAAACAAAATGGAGGGGGGCCCGTAAAAGTCATTTGTGACGGGCCACAAACATTTCTGTAGATGCCCCTGGCCTGGTATTCACTGGTTGCGGCAGATTCAACTAAATGCTGTCAGTTGGCAATCGATTTCATTAGTCTAATGTAATTTATCGCTATACGAGTATTTTCATCTCTGAATCACATCGGGAAGTAGGTCTGGACTACAATAAATTGAATCTGAAACAGCACAAAATTTCAACTTAGAAGGGCGAGTTCCTGAACATAGGCAGATTTAGGCTTGAGTTCCAGGGAAGGCAAGGGGAGGAGGGGAGGGGGGCAAAATTTTTTTTCTTTCTTTTTTTTTTTTGAGCAACATTAATTGTAATCAGGGCCAGATTTAGACTTAACGGGATCCCAGGGTTGCCAACCTTGGAGAAACAATTTGAGGAGCATCTGTGCTGATTTTGAGGAGCAATTTAAAATATTGCGGAGTAGTTCGGAATTTTGTATAAAAATCAATAAAATTAATTAAAACCACATATCTGATTTTTTTAGAGCTTTAATAACTATTTTAAGCACTAGTATGAAAATAATTATTTCTAAATTAATAAAACAGCTTTATACATAATTTCAATCTTTGAGTATAAGCATCTTTAATTTCCCATATTTACATGTTTGTTACAACGAAATAGCAAAATTTAAGCTGAAAAAATGGGGAACGCAGAGCAAAAGAACTTCTTTGTGGAACCGCGGAGTTTCGCCATTTTTGCGCAGCAACTCCGCAAAATGCGGAGCAGTTGGCAACCCTGGGTCTCTATGGTATTTCAGGTAAGAGGTCCCTTTCTATTCCTAAAGTCATGATAGTATTAAGTCTACAATTGAGGACTTTGATGCAGGAACGATCAAGGGCGCCCATATAGGGGGGCAAGGGGGAGCTCGAGCCCCCCACCCCCTAGAAATTAGAACTTTCTTGATTATAGTACTTTTTTCTTTGCAAAAATGTAAAAACATTTGTTTTCCAGCTGTTAATGAATAAGTTATTAAAAATGTCCAATTTTTATGACTCTAATCTGTCTTGAAATCAGTTTCCATGGGGAAAGTATCCTGCTAAACCATGGTTAAAATATTTGAGCCCCCCTTACAAGTCCAAACTTTTCCTTTTTTTTTAAATTCATTTTTGCGTACGTGGAGAATTGGTTGTTCCGATTGGTGCAACAACGGGTCACAAATGTAGGATTAAACCTCTGCTTTGTAGTAAATAATGTGGGAAAGATGGCCTTTCGATCGGACACTAATGTTATTTATTGGTCTTACCAAAAATGAGTGAGTCTGGACTTACCTGGTTCTTGGTTTTTGCATCAAGGCTCAAGAAGGAAATTGTGTATTACAAATTTAAGGTGGTCCGAGACACATTTTGAAAAAAAAATGGTATTAAATAATTTAAGAGTTTTGAAATTTTCCCCACTGATTCACCATTAGTTTGATTCGCAAAATCATAACATAAATATTTTTAAAAAAATATTTAAATTTAGTTATTGTTTTCTAAAAAAATTGGGTTGCTTAAAATTGCTAAAACTCAAAATATTCTCGGTCAATTTTCAAATTTTTTTCAAAACACTATGCAAATATCTAAGTTGTAATTTTTATTCGACGATTTAAAAAATATTAATTCAATAAAAATAGAAAATATTTGAAGAAAAATTTCGAAAAATTCAAGGATACTTTTAAAAAAAAAATCATATTTTTTGAAGTAATGGTTTTTTTCAAATTCACCGTACAAAAATCAAAGTAAACTGTTCGAAAAAGATATTCTCCAAATTTCATTACTTTTACTTTATCAATTCTTGACTTATAAGAGTTTGAATGCGAAAAATCGGGAAAAATTGCATCATGGAGAGAAACGTGTTTGAAGTTTTAAAGTTAAATATAATATTAGTTAAAAGAATGCAACAAAAAAAATTATATCTTTAGTTCTAACTAAGATAGAAACAAGATTCACAAATGTCCTTTGAAGCAGAAAAAGATGGAGAAGTTTTTTGAATGATTTTTTTTTTTAATTCAAAATTTGACACATTTTGTTTTCGGACACCTTTAAATAACGAAAAATTGCCAAAGTCTTCAAGCCTTAGGCATTCCCTTAATGTCACTAAAGATATCTTAGAATTTCACTTATAGAAAATTTCATGTAAAAACTTCGTAATCCTTTTATTTGCACTATAGCCAAAAATTGATTTCAGTTTCAGAAAAAAATGCCCAGAGAGAACTAGTGTTTCCTCCAGACCAAAAAAGGGGCAGTGCGCTTTCAGATAAAATGGATAAAAGGGTAAAGGAGTTTTGTTGAATAAAAAAGGTGCTTTTTTTACTTTTTGGTATACTAGGTACATACAAAGTTCAAGTGTTTTCGATAGTAATTATTTTTAAAATATTAAAAAGCTTTTTGATATTAAGTTTTAGAGGTAATGATTCAGATATATTCTAATCAGATTCTTGTGGATAAATGATTGAAACGAAAGAATGACGTTTCAAGGACAGGGGTCGAAGGTTAGCTTAAAAGCGGAAGGGCAAGGTGCCCTTCTAAAAAATCTCGGGGGGAAACCTTTCTCTTTTCCTTTCAATGTTTCCAAACATATTATAAGATTACATTTTTAAAATTTCAATGTCGAAAAATTTCGAAGGAGGGTCGCCGGATTCCCTATAGTAACGAAATGTAGTTTAAAATTGGGTCAAGTATACTTCAGTTTTTAAATGCTTCCAAATGAAATCACTGACCCTCCTTTTCTCTCAAACGTGACCAAAGTTAGTTTTGCGTTTTTTAATAGTTCAAACTCTAAACGTTTTTGTAGAGAGCTCCCTATGCTGTTCCATTAATTTCACCAAAGGTAGCCTAAAATAGCATTTCTAAAACTTCCCATTTCGGAGAATTCTGGGACATGCCCCCGACATTCTATTGTAAACAATGATAGACTAAAATGGATTTCAATTTTGAAAAAATAAATAAATAAATAAACAAAACAAAATTGTGGGGGAACCCCTTGTTTTCCCTCTCCTTTAATGCTACCAAAAATTTTAAAATTGCGTTTTTTGACATCAACTTTGAAAATATCGCTTGGAAGGGAACTAGAACATTATGTCCCGATTCTTTTCTTAGGCCTGAATAGATCAACCAACTCCAAAAAATTTAAGGGGGGGATTTACCTGGTTCCTCATCTCTTTCCTCGTGTCCTTCCTATGTTGTCAGTATAGAAGCCTAGAGATGTGCTTTTTCAGGCTTATAACCATAAGTATCCTTTCAAGGCACTTAAAAAATGTGTCAGTGTTAGCTATATTTTACGTTTCACAATTTTCTACTTTAGAACTTGATTTAATCCTGATTTAAGAACTTAAAAAAAAGAATTGCCGATCATCCGAATCGCTCTCAAGAATTTCAGAAAAAAAAATAATGAAACAGAATCTGCAAATCCGATGTATGATTATGTCTAGGCTTGCACGCGGAATGCACGCGGAGGAATACATGGATCATGTATTGCAAATCCCTCCGCGAAGCTAGTGCATGAACAGTATTGGGATGTTGAGACATCGTCTCATAGTGCAATTCTATTATTAGTTTCTAACCTGAAGGTCTCATAAGTACGCTAAATGAATAAAGGTGTTGATCTTTCATTTCATTAGTTAAAAGCTCTTTTTCCTTAAAAATAGTTTTCCTCCCATTTTAACCATACATAAAGAAATTAACTAAAAGAGATTAATTAATTGAAAACCTGTCATCCGACTTTTTGGTTATCTGAACAGGTTCTGGTCCTATTTATTCCCTGATAATTGGCAGTTCTACTGTATAATATTATATGAGTGAGCAATTTTAGAGATATTTAATGGTACGACAGTTAAACTTGTAATGCAAAGTTTTGGAACTTTATATTATTGATGCATAAACTAGAAAAGTTTTCATTTATTGCATGCAAGAACTTGTGAGATTAGTTAGCGTTAAAGCAACGTTTCCAATTAATATTCATTAAAGATAATATTTCAATTTTCAAAATCCTTTTCATCTTGATTCATACTTTAAGTACGCAGCAGCTTTTAAGTAAAAGTTTTCAGAGAACTTCTAAGAAATTTTATCTCAAAATTAAATTACTTTCCTCAAATTTTTGTAATGGAATGAATGCAAATTTGATTGGTTTTAATAGCTAAAGAGGAACTTTTAAATAGTTCAAAACCCATTTAGGTGTTTGGAATGGATCTTTAAATATCTGCACAAGTATTAAATTAAGTATTTGGAAAACATTTTTAGTATTTTTTGCTGTTTAAAAGTTAATATATTTTCTTATGTGCAGAGTTTTTGTTGAAAAGATTAATTACATGAAAACTTGCAATTATATTTTCAATTTTGCAAATTTCATTTTAGCAAAGAGTATTGTATAAAAATTTCCCTTTTAAAAAAACCAGTTATGTAAATAAATGAATAAAGTTGAAAATGTTAATTTATCATATTTTACGATAGCTTCTAACAAATACGATTTTAGCTATCTATTACTAGTGTTAGTACTATTTTTGCGTTTGACCTTCACTACAGTTAGAGCATATCAATGTTGATAAAGTACACATCGATAATTAAAATTGCTCATTTATTTAATTACTAGAAAGTCGCCCGTCAAAGTAAGACGGGTGAAAAATGCTTCTACTGTTCTACATTTTAACGAAGCAATTGCCTGTTTGGTGATACTTTGGTAGTTGAAATTTTAACTCTAACTCAAGTCGATGAACCCTAAACTCCAGTAGATAGCGTTAATAGTTGACCACTTTCTCGGTTTTTCACTCTCCTAAAATGACAGTTTTAACAGTAAAACAGTAAATTTATCGGATCCAGTTCAGCCCTGTCAAAATAAAGCAGTTCTCTGCATGTCAAGCATTACCAAAAAATATTATCAAATTATCATGCCGCGGCGCGTGTTTCATTGTTGATGACGTCGAAGCGCTACTCGATCATTGGCTCATATAAATGATATATTTTCTAGTTTATCTAAAAATACGATTGTTTTCTGTGTTTGAAGCAGTAAATTAATCTTTGAAATTTTGAGCGTGTTATTTCAAAAATTATTTCTAATAAACGTAAATTAACGCAATTACAAAAGAACAGAATTGTGTGTATTTGTGTAGTTTTTCTTTTAAAGCATTTTAAAACTGAAACTGTTTTTTTTTATCTTAAACATTTTTTTTTCATTATTTGAGATTTCATATAAAAGGTATCTTTTGAATTTTTTAAGGTATGAATTTCTCTACACTAGTTTTTAATTTTAGTTTTACAGAAATATTTTTTTCTCATTTGGAAATCAAGTTGTTTATTGCAAAACAATGCTTGGAACAGCCAGTTCACACCGAATTTTACTCTAAAAGCGATAAGCTCTGAAAAAAGAAAATTGTCATATCGTCTCATCCTCAGAGCAACAGCAAAACATCTAATCCCAAGAATAACACACTACTGTTGCTTTGAGGCGACGATTTGTAGCGCCTTACATTTTCCCATGTATTCAACGCATTTTTTTTTGTTTTTGGTAGGATTTTGTATTTAAGTATTATCTAAATCAGTGCCATTAGAAAAATGAATTTAAATATTATTTTTCAAGAACATCTGTAATGTGGCAGATGTTTTTACTCATTTCTCTTTTTACTTATATTTACAAAAAAGGAAGTAGTGTATTCCCGAAAAAATTTTCACTCAAAAAACGACCTTGACTTCCATATTGCTCACCCCCGAATGAATGTTGATTTTTTTTTTTTTTTTTTTTGAACCCGACCACACATGGATAAGTGCCTAAGAACGTATAGACACGTGAAATATCCATTCTGACGATTCCCAAGTTAGTTACAACGAGTTTTGTAGTGACATCTGTATGCACGTATGTATGTAATGACGTATATGCAGATGTGTGTATGTGCGTATGTATGTCGCATAACTCAAGAACGGTATGTCCTAGAAAGTTGAAGTTTGGTACGTAGACTCCTAGTGGGACCTAGTTGTGCACCTCCTCTTTCGGTTGCATTCGGGTGTTTTTAAGGGGGTCTTTTGCCTCTTTTTTTTGGGGGGGGGGAATCATTGTTTATTTCGATGTAAACTCAAGTGGTTTTCAATTTGGCGGACACTTGGCGGTATATCGCCAGTATTTTGGTCTCCAAGTTTTGTCGACCAATTTGGCGAAAAATTTGGAGATTTTTTTTTTAAAATCTGGTTTCACATTGGCCACTTTGTGATATTTAGAGAGTAAACTATTGAATCACATTAAAATTACCAATAATTGAAAAATTACATTAAATTGGAGTAAAAGGAAGTCATGTGAGGCACACATCAGCTCATTTAAGTTCATAATATGTAGATTGCACAATTAAATTTGATGAACATTTTTTGCACTATATTAATCCAAGAAATGATACATTTTAGTTGAACAACCACGCTTAAAAGTACGTTATTAACAACTTAATACAAATTTCATCACCCATTTCTTTACACACTTCAGGTCATGTTTTGCATCTAATTTTCTGCATCTAGGACTTGATTTTTTATTGAAGCATTCTATTACGCACCACGCTGTGTTAGTAATACTAATTTCAATAGTTATCGTTCAGTGGTACACTGATAAAAAAAATCCTGACATTTTACAATAAAATTTACTGGCTTCCTTGTTGCCAGAAACTTTTACCATAAAATCCTACTTTGCTGTAAAATGTTTTGGTACAATAAATAAACAAGAGTTAAAAATCGAAACAAATGAGCAGCAGGTTCGAGCTCGTTACATTCGTATAGGCAGGATGCTTTTCTTACCATCATACCAGCTAGGACACAGCGCATGAGAGGAAGTACGGTGTTCTCTATTCATACTGTAAGTCACTTGGTGTATCAACTGGCGCAGCAATCGTTTATTTATTTATTTATTTTCGGTAAATTTACTGTAATTTTTTTCTGTACTGTAAACACTCCATTTCACAGTAATATTTACCATAAGAGTTACCCGAATCTTTAACAGTGCATTTAGTAAAACTCAAAATATAATACGGATGATCATTTTGGGTAAATGACATATTACTCTCTAAAATATTCAGGTAGTAAGTAGGGGGGCGGGGCAGTTTAGACAGGTCTTAAATCCCCCCTTTTTTATGTCATAAAATGTTAGTAAAACTATTCAAGAACATGTTGGCCAAATTTAAGTGAAAAATTCCGATTATTTCCGATGCTAGGAGCATTTAACAGATTCAAAAACATTCACAGTAGTTTTTTTTCAAACGCGTTTTTTTTCGAAACAACTTTCTTTCCACTGGTGGGCATTCTAGCTCAAAGAGTTTTTGACCAATTGCTCTGAAAATTTGTGTGGACATTCTTTTTTCAATTGATTAATCGCTCTGAAAATTTGTGTGGACATTCTTTTTTCAATTGACGAATCGCTCTGAAAATTTGTGTGAACATTCTTTTTTCAATTGACCAATCGCTTTGAAAATTTGTGTGAACATTCTTTTTCAATTGATCAATCGCTCTGAAAATTTGTGTGAGCATTCTTTTTTCAATTGACCAATCGCTCTGAAAATTTGTGTGTACATTCTTTTTTCAATTTATCAATCGCTCTGAAAATTTGTGTGAACATTCTTTTTTCAATTATACTCTGTATTTACCTAACTCTTAAATGATATTATTAACAAAAATATTTTTTTAATAAAAGAAATGTTAAAAAAGTAGTAGAAAAACATAACGTTGTAAAGAAACATCTCAAAAACGTGAAAAATTTCAACTTTTTTGATCACAATTAGGTTTATATTCTACGGAAATTTGCTGTTTACAGGAAAGAAAAATTTCAATGATTACAGACAAAAATTGTGGCTTTGGTAATGCTCCCAGCAACAAGCTCTCATGGCGACGACCCATGGACAGTAGCTTTTAACTCCGCTAGTTCCCTTTTCCATGTTATTTCTCTTTTCCCCACAGTCCTCTACTGTTTTTCTTTTATTTTTCTTCTTAGTGAGGTGGGGGTGTGTAACAAAGCAGAAAAATCAGAATTTTGAAAAGTTTAATTATGTGACTATATATTTCTCGTTTGGTGCGGTTTCAATTGTTATCATTTAAATACACAATACAAAAGTCGTTCTGAATTTTCCTACTTCAAGTTGTTGAATTTGGTGGAGCACACAATAAATTTAAAGGTGGGGTTAAAAACATTCTATCTCATCTCTTGCGATGCAAAAAATACCACTTAAGCAGTTGAGGGTTAATAGTTTTTTTGAGCAATCACGATTGTCTATTGTTCTCATTTGACTGTTTTGATGTTCCTACGATTTTATTTTCCCGCCGCCTCCCTCTGCAGTACCACCGTCGGCCGACCCTCACGATGCTGCGAAAACCGTCTCCAGTTTGCGTCACTTACTTGCCTACACTTACACGTACACTTACACACACACACATACACACATACGCATACATACAGACACCTACACATACACACAAACACATACATACAAACACATACATACAAACACATACACAAACACACACGCACATACCCCCTACACAAACACAGATACACACAATTACCCACACAAACACACATACACACAATTACCCACACAAACACACATGCCTAAACACACATACACACACTCCCACACATAAACACACACGCCTACATACACACAGAGACTCGTGATTGCGAAAAACATAATTTGAAATCCAGATGTCAAAGTTCAAATTAATTTCTTTCCTTTTTTCAGATTGTTGTGTGAAATTAATGAGAAACAATATTTAAACTCAGGGTTTGATCACGGAATCTACTTTAGATTTCAACGAACGTGTTCCGAAGTTTAGGTCTTTTGAAATTATAAGAAATCTATTTCGAGGTATGCACAAAGATTCCTCTGATATTTTCAAACAATTTAAAACATCAACATACTTTCATAAAATATCGAGAGAATCATTAAGATATTTCACATTGAAAGTTTTGTCGAGTGACATTTCCCATCATCCTGTTGCGAATCTGAGAAAATAGTCCATAGAGGAGGTCATCCCGAAGTTCAACTGGGCAAAGTTTCAAGTATTTTGTTGAGTTTAGAAAGTTGAGATGTATTCCCTGCAGTGCTTGAGATTGAAATAGCATGGAAAGGAACAAACCAACTGTAAAACTTTGGAGAAAAGTTTCTCTGTATAGAATGTCTTGGATTAAGTCCTCAAATTTAGCCTTTCGTTTAAGAAGTTTAATATTTGAGGACTTATTTGAAAGATTCCATCTTACTTGGCAAATTATTGTCAAGTAGTATTTTCGTCGAAACTATCAAATGGTTTAATATTGTAACTTAAAGTATTTATTTCATTATAATATTTGGTTTTATGAATGTTTTTTCACGCTGGAATCTAAATTTTCAAAAGTGTAATGGTTTGTAAAGAAAAGATGCATTTTCAATTTAAAATGTGTTTTGGCATATAATGATTTCCGTATACAGAAAATATGCTCTGAAAACGATGATTAAAGCACATTTGAAACTGCTTATTTTGCGCAGTGAGAAATATTTCTTCAAATGTAAACACATATTAAATTTTTGACGAAAAAAAAATTTGAATTTAATTACTGTATGTCTTTGAAACACAAATGGGTAATAAAAGCATTGACGCATGTTTTATTGGGAAAAATGAAAAAGAAAAAAATATTTCAAGTTAAAATTCTCCCAAATAGCACAATTTCTTTAAATAGCTTTTAATTTTAAAGATTTTTTTTTTAACAGGGGAGGGTGGCCCAAAGCGGGTAGGTTTTCGAAGAATGCTCGAAAGTTGTAGTTTTTGGCTTTTTATCGCAATTTCGGTTTTATTTCCTAGCAGTGTTCTTGAAATTCAAAATAAGAAGTGATTTTTGTATTATTTCAAACCCTATATTTATTTAATTCTCAAAAATTACAAACACTTGAAAATCCGCTCTGTCTTACAAGTGGGCTCAAAGCGGGTAAGCTTAACTAATTGTGATTTGGTACATTTGCCAATCATATATGAAGTTATAAATGATTAAATTAGTTGACTAACTACCTGCCATTATAAAAATTTATATGAAAAAGTTATACTTATCCGATTGAAATAGAAAATTGAAATAGAAAGTCAGCACATGAGTTAAGAAATTATAAATAAATACATAATTAAATCCTATACCTGCTTTGCTCAAAAGCACGTTTTTCTTTATTTTAATAATTATAACCTTAAATAAATAATTAAAAAAAATGAATGACCATCGTAGTTTGTAGGTGGATGATATCAGAGTAACGTAATATTTTGGACAATCAAAAAATAAGCAGGTCTTGGACTAATCACATGTTGAAAATCTTCTTTTTTTCTTTTTATCTTTTACCTTTTTTTTCTTTTTTTTAATAGAAATGTATCATTTTTTTAATTTTAAAGAAAATGTTGGCACTGGTTGTGCCATGCCGCTTCACTGCTACTTTACTGGGACTGATTAAAACTCAAGGGTGTTCGGGTAAACACGACATACGTATGCATCGCTGATGACACTCCATGCGGTGGTATACAAAGATCTACCCGGTTTGGGCGACCTACCCGCTTTGGGCCACCCTCCCCTACAATGTTATATATATATATATATATATATATATATATATATATATATATATATATATTAAAGTAGTCCTTTTTTTATATGGGAAAAAAATTTTTAGAATTCAACAAGTGACGCCCCCTAGTTTTGTGACACTATAATAAAAAGTAACGTGTACAAAATTTGAACTCGATCGGTCAATAATAACACGTGCCCCTAGGCCGTTGAACTTTAACACTTTTGATAATTTTCCCACAAATCTTCGAGTTTTTACTTCAAACCCAGTACATCGTTTTTCCTAGGTTTGAAAAATATTTTTACAGTGAGGTAGCACTAAAATTGATCTTTTTAATTACTTTATATCATCTAAAGATTTTACGTTGAATAAGAATGAAATAATGCTTTAGAAACTTCCCTTAATCGTACGCTTTTCTCAATGTACCTCGATAGTGTGTATTTTTTTCCGATAGTCTTGGACGGTCTGTAAAATAAATTGCTTTGTGACTCATATTTGGTAAATTAGTTGTGAAATTCTTCGATTAATTAATATTGTGCTCCTCTTTCAGTTGTATCATTCACAATTTTCAGTATTTTAACAATCTCTCTTCCCTTTAAATAGCTTACTTCATTTTGCCGTGAATTAGGATCAAATAGGAAAAAAATCTCTCAGTATTTGTAACTTATCAAACAGTTTTATTGACTCCTAATTGATTCTATAAAGAGGAAGATCTTTACTAAGAAAGTGTTCCAAATCATCTACTGTTATCTGAAATTTGTTAAACAGTCATCGGACACGTCTTCTTTATCACAAGCATTTTTTGGACTAGTCTTTTCCTATCTTCAAAGTTAATTTCTTCATCCAATACCGACAAAGCTACTAGTTTATCCCCTAAATACCATAAGTGATTTTTGAATTTTTCAATTACTGCTTCTGTTCCACGTTTGTCGTCATTTTGTTCGCTGCTAGTTCTTCAGACATATTATATTACTCAAAGGAGCCTCGATTGGGCTGCTGCGAAAAACCATATCTTCATACAGCATTTAATTGTAAAACAGCATTGAAGGGTTTTCTTTTCATGTAAGGTCAATTTAAATTGTTTCCTAAATATAAAAATTTTCAAACAAAAATTCCTTTTGCCACCCATGTGGCTCAGGGATAAGCTCCAAGTTGCCAAAAACATATCCAGTAGGAGGAAATTCACCGGGAAATATTATTACAAGTTATGAGAATTCTCTGCAATCTTTCTCAATTCCGCTTTTTACGAACAATAATATGTCATCAACTTCGTCTTTTGGAATTTAAGTGGTATGTGTACTTGATTGAAATGTTATGAGTTCTGAATGCTGGAAATCTTTCCACAAAATTTTAAAGCGCTTAAATAATTGAATATCTTATCTAGAACTAAGAAAGGTAAGAACTTCGTTAAGGATACACTCTGCAGTACAATTTCAAGTGCGTGGTGATGGCAATCCAAATGTAAGATGTTACCGTTCAGTTTTTGCTCTAAAAAATTGCATGCACAATTTATACGGTTGGTATTGCAAGTCGTTGTATCAAACACTACAGCTAGAACACTTAGCAATAAAGAGCTATCATCTAAGATATCATATACAACTGAAGAAATATCTAAGGCATTTCGAGTAGCTGTTCAATATTAGGACCTGAAGCTATCACGGTAATCCTGTCGGCGTTCGTTTTCCAGTTACATCCTGGATGTAGCTTTGTATCACAATAACTACAAAATCTAGGTTTTAAATTCATGAAATTTATTTTTATCTCTCGAAGATTTTCTTTGCTCTTTTAAGGAATATACGATTGATCACTAGGTCATTTGGATTTAAATTTACTGCATCTACATAAGCTGTTAATAAATGAACAATATCTTTATCCCTAATATGGCATTTGTCTAACAGTGATTGAAAGGCGAGCAGTTGTCAAGTTTTTTTGCATTGTTGAAGACCAGCTGTAGAAAACAAAAGTTCAACAGGTTAGGATAGATACCCATTTCGGTTTCTGAATCTTGTGAATCTCAAGAATTTGATGATAATAAAGGACTATGCACTAAAATAGAAGAAAATTAATTTAAAATATAGATTTCTACATTGTTCCGATCTGGATATTTTTTAAATTTATATTTTAGCTACGGAAAATACAGTATATTTTTATGTTAGGAGTAATCGAGGATTTTACGAACTTTATATTTTAAAAATTAAAAAATGCATAAGCCCCATTTACGTATGTTTATGACTAAAGAACAGCGAATTAGAATATAATTGTAATTACTATTTGCCACACCTATTACATACACAAGAATTTTGTAAATCAACACCCCCAAAGCCTGGAGGAGGCAATTTGTTGTTGTCAAAGGTCGTTCATTAATGGCCTAGGTCATTCATTAATGGACTATAGAATCCCTTGTTTCCATCTTGATGAGAAGAAACGTTCCCCTGCCGCTTGGTTGGAACAAACGCAGAAGAACGGTCCACTTAACCCAAGGCTATTGGTGTACATTTTATTCTCTGTAACATGTTAAATTTTACAGAATGAAAGTGAGAGAATGGTCAGTCGGGAAGTAGCAGCACCTACTGAGGTTCAAAATTACTTTAAATTATAAAACGTTAGAATATTTTTACATAAAAATGAGAAAATCCGCAATTTTTTCTTCGAAACTCAAAGAAGAGGGCCCCAGGGGCACGTGTTAATATTCATGGATTGACTTTAAATTTTGCAAGGATCATTTATTTGTACAATGGAACAAATTGAGGGGGCGTCGCGCCCTAATATATATATATATATATATATATATATATATATATATATATATATATATATATATATATATATATATATATATATCAGTGGCGCAGCCAAAAACTTTTCCTGGGAGGGGTTTTTAAAATCGAAAATTGTTGCTTTCTTTCCCATTTATTTACAATGCGTAATTATTCAACATTTAAGAGTTTCTATAGATTAGTAGTTATCCACTCAAAGTACTTGCTTAAAAACAATTAATAATTCGTTTTGACATCACTATGAAATGAAGAAAGTGAGAAAAAGCACAGAATATTTATCATTAGTTTCACTTTAATCTTATGTTCATTTTTTGTTTTTTTCGCGAGAACATTTAAACCCTCCTCCTTTCGATCTTTCGATGAGAAATGGTAAAGAGCCTCAGAAAATCCGGTGCGGTAGGCTTTAGGCTTCCTCTCTCTAGATTATACCAGTGAGAACGTGGCGTGCTCATCATCAAAGATGACTTTATATTTAAGAATTAAAAAATAATTTCTGACTGCTCCCCGATCATTAGAAGCAGTAATATATTTTGTTGAAACCTATTCCGCTTGGAAAACTCAAATACTTTGCTTTTTTCCCTTGATTTTAACGGAGGAAATGAATATGCTTGTGTTCTGGGAAGGGTTTTTAACCCCATAACCCCTCCCGTGGCTGCGCCACTGATATATATATATATATATATATATATATATATATATATATATATATATATATATATATATATATATATATATATATATATATATATATATATATATATATATATATATATATATATTTATATATATATATATATATATATATATATATATATATATATATATATATATATATATATATACATATATATTGTTATCATCTCTACATAGTATAAAATAAAGTCTCCAAAATGCGTCTGTGTGTTGGAGCGTTAAAAAAATTAAATGTTACTCCTTTTTTTAATTCTACTTAAGGACCAAATTTTCACATACATTCCCAAATATAGGGGTGAAACATCACATGCATATATTGGTATTATGTATCGTTAGAATGGTCATCTTTTTCTGCGTTCTTTGTGCATTTGTTTCAAATTCTCTAATTTAATTCCAGCAGGAGTTATTCGCATTTTTACCTCGAATTCTTCAAGGCTTCACAGGATTTCAGGCGTTACTTTCTTCATTAAAACCATCAATAAAAAGTCAACAAAAATTCTCAATGTTTGATATCATTGGAAAGAGCGAATATTTTTTACCCCAGATCTAACTCGACCTAGGGTCAAAGAACCAAGCTTCAATCTCAATAATTAGAAAAAAATGTTACGAGCTTCATAACATGGATTTAGATCTCTTCTCCATTCAAATAATCAATCTCTTATTTTGTGTTGTCACCAAATTTCAGCGAAAATATACTACAATATTGTGAAGAGGAGGTCGTTAAATGTGGGTCCAGGACACATTAAACACAAAATGCAGTCATAATTTATACTTGTCTTTTAATTTACACTTTCGTTTTACCATAAACATAAAAACGAGTTTTCGACAATGTTACATAAAATAAAGTTTTTTAAAAATCATTTTGGCAGGGGGATAGGGATTGAACTACAAATTATCACGGAGGTGACACCCGTGCTAGGCCACTGCCATTCCAAAATGAAACGATAAATTATAATTACTTTAAGTGCAGAAACAAAATCAAGTTTTGGAGCATATTATAGAAACTGTAAAAACCATTTTTTTTGCTACTAATAAAGGAACTAAAAAAACTGACACTGTCTTATGCAACTCATTTCTTCCTTTTTCCTTACTATTGTTCAGTTATAGTTTGTACTTCAATTCATTAATTAATTTTAAGTGATGCTAACTATAATTGAAATGCTAATAGTTTATGTTACACAATTGTTCGTATTATATAAACAGTTACAACGATTTTGAGCTATTCACTGAATTCTATCAACTCTGCGGTATTTTTGGAATAAATCTGCATCATTACTAATTGTTTCTGAAAAACTAAATATTAATTCATATTCTCTTAGCTTGTTCTGCATGATACATTTTTAAAATAGTGGGGAAAAATACGAGGTTTTCTCAGTTCTGTTGATGAACAAATACACATGCAACGAGAAGAAAACAGCTGTAAGTGACAAAAAGAAGATTTTGAGTAAAATAAGAACAAAGAGCGAATCACATGGGAGTTTTATTCAATAATTTTTCCTGTTAAAATCAAGTAAAGAAAGTCGCAGAACTAAAAATGGAACAAGAAAGTGTAACATAAATAAAATGAAATTATACAAACAAAATAAAAATGCAAAAGACAAGTATAACCAATAATTTTTACTAATATTTTTCCAACAACTATGTTAAATGACTATAACCGCATAAAATGATCTTATGCAATGGAAAAGAACATGTTAGGTGCACTTTCTTCGTTTTAAAAGACTAAAAAAAATGATTTGAAAAAAGTTCCTAAACGTGAAAACATTTCCAATATTTATTTTCCAGAAGTAAAAGAAATCTAACCGAGATTAAAACTCACAAACATCCCACGAAATTGCTCCAACCACAAAATAAATCTCTCTTCCATAAATATATCCTTTATCTCATTGAAATTCTCCGCACAGTTTCTTTTGTGAATTGGGGTGAGAAGTTGCGTAAATAGCCAGTTGGAAGAAAAATGCGATCAGTCACTCCGAGTTAACGACAATGGCACTGCCAGAGTTCACTTTTCAACCTTACGCATCAATCGAATCTTTTTTCACAAAAAAGGCGCCATTTGTTCTAAAACTCTCCTTTGTCGACAAACATTTTCGAACCCTGGAGGGATATCTAAAGAGTGGCTACATGGGGTTGCGGGGCATTCAGTTTAACAGATTTCAGAATTGTCTGGATTTCTTCAGTGTGAAATGAAAAATAAGGAGGTGTCTAAATCAGTTGATTTTATTTCCCCCCAAAAATCCAGAAGTATTTCTGAATAATTATTTATTTTAGCCGAGCATTGAATCTTCGAGTACTTACTTGCATTGATTTGCAAACCTTTTAAAAGCAAAAGGCATTTGAAATACGTGATTGAAGTTTTCAAGCCTGAAGCGTTATCTAGAAGCATTATTTAATGCAATATGTGTGCTTCATCAATATTTCCATGTACAATGAAAGTAAGAGGGCCGTGAGATTCAACTAAAGTACATTTTTATATGTGTTTTGGACATATTTTTTTCAAATTGCAAGCTCCATACACACCGTACACAATTATGGCCTTTTTTTAAAATGAAACATTTCGAATGGTTTGGTCTGAGATTGCAAACGTTGGTATTATTCATGAGCCAAGACCTTCATCACAACTATCATAAAGTCGAAATATAACACTTGATTAAAAAAAAAAAAAAAAAACTTTTCTAACTACCTTTAATGTGAAGAAAAAAACGCTGTTAAGTAGAAGAAACTTTAACCCATTTAGTGTGTAAAATCTCATCCGAAATAAACATACTGGAATATAAAGGCAAATGCACCTCATAAGCATTTATCATTTAACCAATGCATTAAATAATTCGTGAATCCAGAACTGCAGAGCAGATGCTGCTTGAATGGAATCAGAGCCTCATCTATTGAAAAGTCAAAAAGGTGATAGGGATTTGAAATTTCTTCTTTCAAGTATGGTATTTAAAACTGTCTGAAAGTTTTCTTCTTTTTTTTTTTCGCTTTTGCTGTGCATGAATATACATGGTGGTGATCCAAAAGTCAGGACTAACTTGAAAAATGAATAATACGAAAATAAATGAAGATAAAAAGACACGGTTTGCACTGAACGAATCGAAAAAAAGTCTGGTTTTGTGCGGCAACGAAACAAAAATAGTTCTGTTTTCGACAAAAGATGGCGCTATAGCTTTTTTTCTCCATAATTCTTATAACACAGTTTAACTAAAAAAGTTTTCTGAACTGTGACAGCATTTCGATGCATATTAGCTTCGACTACCATTATCAGCTACCATTGCTTCTTTTTACATCGGTTGTTGTTTTGTAGGATCCTACATCAGATATCCGACAGCGCTATCTGTTGGTCACCGACAGAACTACTTTTAGTTCGTTGCCAGACAAAACCCGCCTTTTTTTCTATCCGTTTAGTGCAAACCGCAACTTTTATCTTTATTCGCCTCCGAATTATTCATTTTTTAAGTTGGTCCTGACTTTTAGATCATCCGGTGCTTTTTGCTGCCATTTAATGGAATGTATATTGTCGCGTGAGAAACAAATGTGTGAAATTTAACTCAAAAGTAAACATAAAAAGCTTAACGAAACAACATTTTGAAGGAAATTAGCGGAATTTACGCGGTATAACGAATCAAATATATCATAACTCTTTGCAACACTTCAATATTTTTTATTTATTTTTTAATGTTTTATGGTCCTCAACCTATAAAAAATTAAAATACTCATACAACCAAAAACTTCCTTGTGTTTGAGAAATAAATTTTACTTTACAAATGTAGACTAACATTTTCGTTTCTATTATGCTAAAATCTGAAGTATGCATATATATTTCCAAAATAAAAAGTGAGTTTTTCTTAAAACATCTTTATATTGATGAATTGATCCAACTCAACCTGAAGTCTCTTTTTTTTAAACACCAATTTCAATTCAAAAGGGTTAGCTCTAAACACATATTTTAAATATTTCAAAATAATAATAATAATATTTTTTTTCACAAAGAAAAAAGAAAAAAGATAGTGGTAATGTGCAGTTAAAAAAAAATTCCCCCCCCCCAAAAAATATGTTGTTTGTAATAAATGTAATCAAGTGGCTTTATGGGAAATTTCAGAGATCTCGTATTAGAGGATGTATTTACTTTTTTTTTTTTTTTTTTTTGAAATATTTGTTCCCTTCTACTCAGACTTTGTATCCCGCACAATGGTATTCAGTTTTAGAGGAAATTGCGACGACTGAATGATATATTGTCACTTATTCGGAATTGGAAACGATAGGACGACTTTTCTTTTGGTTCGTAAATTTTGATGATTTATTCTCCCTAATGGGACCTTGGATCCTTTTTCGAATTCAAGCTGACGGCTTGATTGAGTACTCAAAGAGCATTCTCAAAGACTCAAGGATTTTCATCTAAATAGCTACCTTTAAGGAGTAAATAAGAACAAGTTTATCGATGAATATCGATTTTTTTTATCTTCAAACTTGATATTATTCTGCATTTAAAGTGGCAGTTTAAAAGTTAGAACAAGTTGTGGATTTGTATCAAGCTGTAGAAAAACAAATCAGTGAGTTGCTTAAAAAATGATAAATTACAATTCAAAAGAACAGATGTTTCTAGGTAAAATGTTAAGGTACATCTCTATTAAATAGAGTGATATTTCGTGCTCCCTCCCACAGCTTTTCTGAATGAAATGTTTCGGTTAATCTTACATACTAATTTAATGAGTGTGTTATGAAGTTGTAACACTTAAATAACATAATATCCTGGGTTGCTAATTTAGCTCGGGGAATCTCGAAATTTTAAGATTTTTTTTTTCTGGCAAAAATATTACAGTAAAGTTAAACTAGTTTTTAGGTTTAGCGAAAAATTATTTTTATTTAACATTTTTTTCTATACATATTTTACTGCATACTTTTGATCATGATTAAAATTTTAATAAAATAAATCTTTATGAATTCCAAAAAAACTTAAGTTCGTCTGTTTGCACTTCCTTTAGAAATTAAGTCATTTAACTGATTTTTGAGAAATTGGTAATGAAAAAAAAAATTGAACCTCACATAATGGTTTTCGGAGCAACTTTTCCAAAAAATAAAAAATATGGAATTGTTATTTCAATTTTCATTAAATGGGCTAACACCAGTCAAAGAAATTCTTTTTATGAACAGTGTTGATCTCATCCGGAAATGTTGTTAAATAAGTTTTCTAAACGTATTTTCACAAAAATAAAAGTTAAATTTACGGGGTGCCAAAAAGTGCTTAACACATTATAAAAATCATAGAAAAGCGGAACATTGTCGTATGAATATGCATTTGGCACAAGAATACTTCATAAATTCACGAAATTTTTATGACATCATCAAAAAAAAAAAAAAAAAAAACTACCAAATTGTGTTTAAAGGTAGCGCTGTACCGTCACAGAGAAAAAACCAAAAATAATGTGAGGTGTTTATAATCATCCTTATATAGGGGAGGGTGACCCAAAGCGGGTAGGTTTTCTAAGAACGCTCGAAAATTGTAGTTTTTATATTTTTATCGCAACAATTTCGGTTCTATTTCTTAGCAGGGTTCTTGCAATTCAAAATAAAAAGTGATTTTTGTATTATTTCAAACCCAATATTTGTTTATTATCAAACTTAACAAACACTGGAAACCCCGCTTTGCCCTACCAGGGGGCCCAAAGCGGGAAAAGCTTAACTAATTGTGATTTGGTACATTTGCCAATCAAATATGAAGTTATAAATGATTAAAATAGTTAACTGGCTACCTGCCATTATGAAAAAAATGTCTAAAACAGTTGTAAAACATAAAGAAAAAAACTGATTAAATTAATAGACTAATAGTTGCCATCCTAAAAAATAATTTTTTAAAGTTATGCTCATCCTATTGCAGCGGTTCCCTAACTTTTTAGGCCGCGGAAACCTTAGTGCTTTGCTTTTACCTCAAGGAACCCCATCATTGTTTATGACTTAAAGACAAAATGTTAAAGATGTGGAAGTTCAATTATAATTATGAAAAATCATTCGAATGCTTTCTTCCACACGGAAGGAACAATTAATCATGTGAAAATTTTCGCATTTTAAGACTAACGAGTTCTAAGGTATGCCGAACGTTGAACATGTTTTGACCATTTTTGGAAACTATCTGGCTATCTGATTGTGTTTGCATGTGTTTGACTGATTAATTGTGGGCGTTCCAAATCAAAACGTAATGCATGGACTTGAACAAAACTTGGTATACATATGCACCTCAATGTGAACTTTTAATTATTAGTTTTGGCGCCAATCTCTTCAGAAGGTGGCACATCTGAATGATTTCTGCAAGTAGTCTAACTGCTTCATTTGAAAAAGTAATACAAAAATTATCATAAAAATTTGTGCTCGTATGCTCCATAATGGGAGAGTAGCTGATAAGGTTTTGCCTTCATTCATTTCCAAGGGGTACCAGAACAAATATATTGCTTTTTTCTCGAAAAATGATGTAAGCATTCAAAAAAAAAAAAAAAAAAAAACTGAAGTAAGAGGGATTCGTAACTGAAACATTTGTGAATTAGTTTTGAGTTGACTTTGGCATCGAGTGATTGCTCAAGGAAGGGAGGTGCATCGACTGCTTTTGTCGTCTTATAAAAAGAGATAACTTTCTCCTTTAATGAAAATAGCGACTTTGTTCAGTTTACCAAAAATATAGACAAAAGATAGGCTGATTATATCAACCGACATCATGCAAAACATTGAAAACTGCTAAAGATATTGTTGCCTTTTGCTCCAGCTGAAAAACCTTCAGTTCAACTATGAGTTCAGACACTCCTTCAAAAGTGTTTGTTGTAGATAGCCAGCGTATTTCGTACGGAAAAGTATGGATTTGTGATAATTACACCTTCATAAATCTTGCTCAATAGTGTTATTTGGAGACCATGAGACTTGAAAAAAAATAACTTTTTCTGAAGCTTCATTAAGAACTTTCTTTAAATCAAATGATGCGTTTTTTATACTGCCATAACGATGTTACAATGACACTTACTACTTCAATTTATAGCAGCCCTTTTTTATCCCTGAAAGTTTTTCTTTTTCTGAAATTACTGTGAAAAATAATAAAGTTATGCGACTCGTGGCGGAACCCTTCTCATCCTTCGGCGGAACCCAAGAGTTCCGCGGAACAAACTTTTGAAATCAGTCCTGTTGAAATAGAAAATCTAAGTCAATACACGAGTCAAGAAATTATAAACAAATATATGATTAAATCCTACACCCGCTTTGCCCGAAGGCACGTTTTTTATTTCAATAATTATAAACTTAAATTTAAATAAAAGAAAGAAATGAAATGACTATCGTAGTTTGTAGGTGAATGGTGTCGGAATAACGTAATATTATTGACAATCAAAAAACAAAGCTGATCTTCGATTAATCACAAGTTACAAAACTTAATTTTTTTAGAAATGTATAATATTTTAAATTTTAAGCCTGGTTGAACCATGCCACTTCACTGCTGCTTTACTGGGCCTGATTAAAACTCGGGGGTGTTCATGTAAACACGACATACGTATGCATCGCCGCTTACACACCATGGGGGCGGGGCGGGGGGGGCATAAGAAGGCCTACCTGCTTTGGGCGAACTTTTCGTTTTGGGCCACTCTCACCTACATAATAGCCAATGATCAAGTAACGCTCCTGACGTCATGAACAATGAAACTCGCTTGACGGCACTATAATTTGGATAATATGTTTTGATAATGTTTAAAATGCAGGGAAAGACTTTATTGTGACAAGGCTGATCTGGATCCTTCAACTTAACAGTTTTACTGGTAAGACTGTGTCATTTCAGGGGAATGAAAAAACGAAAATTTGGTCAACGAAGAATGCTATCTGCTGGAGTTCAGGGTTAATAAACTGGAGTTAGGGTTCAAATCTCAACAATCAATGTATCAAAAAACATGCAATTGCTTCGTTCAAATGTAGAAGCAATTTTCACTCCCCATGCGATTTTCTAGTTTTATCAAGGAAAAAGCAATACCTTTCATTACTAGAATTGAATGTGTGCACCGTTTGTTGCTCAAGTTAATTCCACGTTTTTGCCAGCATAGACTGCGGACACAGTTAAGCCTACTTGGGTAAATCGCATTTTCAGATCTTTAATGCCGTTCATTGCTACACAATTTATGACAAAAATAATCGTGAACCTGTGAAGTATTATGTCTCAAACCGCAAATACACAGGACAATTTATTGAGGAATTTTAAAATTGTATCAAAGACTTTTCAGACAATCTGTATTAACATTCACAATCGACGTATTTATAAGTAAACACTCATATTAAACAGTATTCAGATAATACTGGCCGTGGGCAGGTAAACGACAGTATCTTCAAAAATGAGTTTTTGAGATATTTGAAGAAACGCGTTTTGGAGTCCATGCTAATAATAGATGAATGATGGAATTAGACGTTTTTTTCTTTTTTCTTTAGTGCTTCCTTTTCAGTGAAAACCAAATATGCAAGCTTGTACATGTACAATACTGTTAAAGTACATTAAATGACCAAACCAAAAACAAAAACAAAAAAAAAGGAAAAATTTGTGTACACAGGAGTTGAGATATTTAATAGCCTTGGTGTTATTGTTTGGAACCGATTTTTGAATTTATTGAAATAGCTGACATTGTAAAGTTTTATGCAATATTATAAACTGGAAAATATTCGATTCGATATTATTTCGATAGTTGAAACTGTAACCATAACTCCAGTGGATTAACCCTGGTACCCTAACTCCAGTAGATACTGTTCAATGTTGACTACTTTTTGTTTTTTTTATTCCCTTGAAATGCCAGTCTTACCAGTAAATCAGTTAAGTTACCGGATCCACTTCAACCTTGTCACAATAAAGCCTTTCCCTGCATCATAAACATTGCCGAAACATATTATCAAATTATCATGCCGTGGCACGAGTTTCATTGTTGATGACGTCAGGACCGTTACTCGATCATTTGCTGTTATATATATGAGGATGATAAAATTCTTGCGATGTAAGTAGAAACGTTTAGCTTTTAACCGTGAAATTTTATTTTGCTTCATTAAAATTAGGCTATTTTTATTAAAATAAATTTTTTACACTCTATTCTTATGTGTTGCAAATTTATCCTAAATAGCAAAATAGCTTAAAACCACAAAAAAAAAAAAAAAAAAAAAAAAAAAAAAAACTCATTTTACATGGATTTATTAATTTTCATTTCCAAAATTTGGAAAACTATGGAATACTTTAAACTTTTTTTTCGTTTTAAACAAAATAATAATAATAATAATATAAAATAAATAAAGATTGCAGTAAAATTATATTAAAATGTAAGTGTGGTTAGTTTAAATAAGAGAAATTGTGGCTCGAAGTTACTCTGAATGACTGTATATTTCTCTCAATAAGCGTTGGTTTTGTCAGTTTGCATTTTCAAAGCTAACTAAATGACTAAAATCTATGAACTTTCCTAAAATTGATCAAAATACTATCAATTATACTACGATACTACGATTTTAATAGCTTAAAATCATAAGCGGTCCGATCTTTTGAACAAAAACTTTTAAAACTTCATATATTGCCTAATTTGTTCTTTCCACCAAAGATAAAGATCTTTAGCTGCACTGATCTTTTGTGTACAGAACTACCTTTTGTAATTTATCTGGACTAAAATAAAATTTGTTTCGTCTCTAAATTCCATCATCTTTTCCTTTAATAATGTACTGATTAGTTAGATAATGTTTAAAGTATTCTCGACATTGGTGCCAAAACTCAGATGGATTTCAACCGAGAAACAAATGTTGGTAGGTACGGGTACTTTCTAATCATTTGGTTAGGAAAACCTAAAGCACCGATCCGGTCACATGGTTCAACTACGACGACAGAACACACGTTTAGCGTGAACTTTCCAGTATTTTACTTTAAAATATATCACGCGACCTAAAATTGTTGCTTTCAAGAGAGAGAAATGAAGGCTTTTTCCTCTCTCCTCTCTACGTCTTATCTATTCTCAATTGACATAATCACAGCAGGAAATTTCATTACAAAAAACAGAGCTGGCTTTCTTATTGTCCTTTGGCAAAGGTTTAAATATTTATTTCAGTTCTCGCTCAACAATAGGTTAAAATAAATATTAATCATTTGGGAGATACAACCATCCAATGTTTTAATTAATTAATTAATTAACAGAAACGTTTCTGATTCGATCCATCGCGCTTCGAAACCATGCTTGCCACAACTTAATTACACAGAAAAAATTTGATCAAAATCGGTCCAGCCGTTTAAAAGCCTTGTGGTGACAAACGTCCGCATAGAAGATTTTTATATATTAAGATATATATATATACATAAACATACTCGTATCTTAATAAAAGTAAAACCTTAACAAAAACTAAGACATTGAAAAAAAAAAAAAAAAAAAAACACACAGTAAATCTAATGCAGGAAAGCTTTCGACAATCAATCACAAGTCCAATAAAATACATGAAAATTAAGATGAAGTTGAAACAACCATTTAATCAAAAGGAAAATCGACTGATATAATAAAAAAAAGTCAATAAAGTATCTTTCTTTCTGTTAATCAATGCAATAATAGACCAGTTCAAGAGCTAAGTTCTCTAAAGAGCTGAATTTGCTTTGTTGTTTTCTGACATTCATCGTAATTTGGGATAAAATTATGATTCTCTTTTCACCGTGAAAAGAGATTTGTAGATTTTTGAGAAACAGAGCACAGATTATTGTAAAATTATATTATTGCATTAATATATTATGCATCCAGCATGAAGATTTGATTTTTTTTTAAAGTAAAATTTTTGTTTAGAAAAAAAAAGTAATTGATTTGAATGAAAACAAAAGTTTAAATTAAATAATATATAAATTTACTACATAGGGAAAGGAACAAAGTAACAGTAAACCTTCAAATTATCAGGATTAATTAAAATTTAACCACATTCTAAGCTGTTTTATAGATGCTCATAAATTGTACGGCTACTTTAACATCATTATTACTATTGTTTAAAGAAGTGAATTGTTTTTCATTTTAAAACATCAAATTCCGCTGAAATGTTTCATATTAAAACTGCAAATTTCATCAGAAAATGCTAAATATCTACTGAGTCTTGTGTAAAAGAAAATGTTCGTTGGCAGCAATGACCTTTGGTGTTAAGGTCAAGGTAATTGACAGCCTACTTTTTGTAAAATATTCAAAAAGTATTTTTAATGCTTACCATAGAAAGTCGCATACATTTTAGATGTAAACCAAGTATTCTCATATGCTCAACAGGAGGGAATGGGGAGGGGGGGAGGTGTTGAAAACTTCGAAATCTATCGGAATGGAATCCATATGTACCAAAAAAAATAAATAAAAAATTCTTATCCGAAATATGTCGGGGTTAACTTTTGGATCAATGTATTAATGCGACTGGAATTTTATTCAAAAATATATTTAAAAAATGGGGACGATAATTTTGTTTTATGTCAAAATGTGCAGGATAAAAAAAAAATGTTTGCAGTAGTATTTAACTACAAAAAATACACTTTAAGAACTTGTAAACTAATAAGTCAGAAAATTACTGTCATATCTGCTGATATGAAGTTATCCATAAGTATTACATAATTTAATAAAAAAATTGAAACGCTTAATTTTTAGTTAAAAATTGTAGATGTAGCAAAGATGTTTTATTGCATTAAATTTAATGTCCTAAAAAGCAAACCGACAATTCATATTCTTTCAGGACTAATTCAGTAACTCCGTACGTTTTTCTACATACTCTGCTACTTTATAAATCGTTATAAAATAACTATAAACCTTTTTTGAGCAATCACGATTGCTAATTGTTTTCACTTGACCGTCCTTGATGTTAGGTTCCTTTTGCAACCCCACCGTCCTCTGCAGCCGCGACTCCTCCGGTAGCCGCTTCACCTGGTTGGTGGTGTCCATGTCCTACACACACGCACGCTCATACACATACACACTCATACACATACACACTCACACACATACACACTCATACACATACACACTCACACACATACACACTCACACACATACACACTCACACACATACACACACGCCAACGTGCATACAGACAGGTCTACGCACACACACAAGCCTACACATACACATACACAACTGTACACACGTAACAGCCCAAGAGGAGGGACAAGAGCCGTTTCTAGATACAAGTGAGTAGTGTCCTGTCGCAACACGTGATTGCGAAAAACATAATTTGAATTCAAAGTTTCATAATTCAAATTAAACTTAAAGTTTTTTTTTTCTTTTCCTTCTAACTTAACACAAGTCATGATTTTAACGTTTAATGGTACACTTTCTAACCAAAACTATCTTAAAATACGAATCAAAAAACTAATTATTTAGAATCAGATAATAAATTAAAAGTTTAAAAAATACTACTCTTAGCTTCCACTCAATTGAAATATAATTCATCTCCTTTATTACTCTGCAAGTTGTACTCGTAATTCGAAAAACAATTAGGAATTTGTCTATTGTTTGAATGCATAAATTTGGTCCACCAAAAATTCACGCGTCCTTTGGCATAGGGCAAAAAATTCCTTTATTTATGAACAAAATATTTTGACACACTACGAACTATGAAAGTATTAGTGTGCATAAAAAATAAAAATATGGAGTCATTTCAAAAAAATAATAATAATAATAATTTGAATTTTGTCATCTTGAATTCAAATTATGTTTTTCGCAATCACGAGTGTGTGTGTATATGTAGGCGTGTGTGTTTGTGTGTGTGGGGCATGTGTGTTTGTGTGTGGGGGGTATGTGTGTTTGTGTGTAGGGGGTATGTGTGTTTGTGTGTAGGGGGTATGTGTATGTGTGTAGGCATGTGTGTTTGTGTCCTTGTGCAGGCATAAGTGTGTGGGTAGTTGTGTGTAGGTGTGTGTGTGGAGAGGGGGGGGGGTATGTGTATGTGTATGTAGGCATATGTGTTTTTGTCTGTGTGCAGGCATGAGTGTGTGGGTAGTTGTGAGTATGTGAGTATGTAGGTGTGTGTGTGTTTCTGCATGTGTGTAGGTGTATGTATGCGTGTAGGTGTATGTATGTGTGTGTAGGTGTACATATGTATATGTGTGTAAGTGCGTGTATGTATGCGTGTAAGTGTAGGATATTGACGAAACCTGGAGACGGTTTTCGCTAGAAGGTGCAGCATCGTGAGGAGCCGGTCGACGGTGATGCTGCGGAGGGTGCTGGTGGGAAAATAAAATCATAGGAACGCAAAAACAGTCAAGTAAGAACAATAAATAATCTTTAATAATCAAAAATATAGTTGCCAACTAGCTAAGTAATTTGTATTAAAAATATTAGTAATTTCAAAAAAATTTTTTTTTAATAACGGATTTTGAGAATACCCTATTGTTTTACCATTGTTTTGGTCTATTCTGCAGCAAATAATTTCCAAAACCAGCCATTTAAGACGTTTACCATCGAAACCAGCTGACTCCACTTTTTAAAAACTTTCAAGAGAGAGACAGAGTGCAATCACGCATTCAGCAATTTTTTACTGACTAGAAAACTGGTTTTTGAGAGAAGTTTTCGAATTGAGCTAAATGCGTTCCAGGATGATAATATCCACTAAAAAGATCAAATCGTAAAACAAAACAACTTTTGAAAATTCATTAATTTAATCGGTTTTAATATTAAACCTGTGATATGATCAATATTGAAATTTTTTGGTTAGTGGAAAAAAAGCTTCCTGATTTGATTTGACCCAAGATGAAGACATCAATACTCAAACACAACAGAGCAATCATGACTGTTTGGAAAACCTTAAAAAAAAATGATGATAGTATTCTCGAAACCTTGTCTGATGTATTCAGTACGAATTAAATTATTAAACTGCTTGAAAGGTTTTACAAATTACTTTTTAAATTAAAAGAAATTAAGGATCAATGAAATTATTTCCTATATTTTTTAAAAACTTCAACAATAGGAACTAACAATGATCACCTATGAAAGTGAATTATTATTATTATTGAATAAATATTGTGGTGTACAAATAGAAGGTTATTTTTCAACTTGACTAATTTTTCTCTATTGCGCAAAAAATATATTGCAAATATATAGTTTCTTAATTTAATGCAGGAGTAAAATATTTAATTTATGTACTAAATAAATATAGTCACTGATTTTTCAAAATCAGTTGTTGTTTTTTTTGAGACACATAAAAAAATAGTTTTTCACCCAGCTGGAGGGCTTAGAATTCAAAAATTGTATTACGTTGGAATTAAATTAAACTTTTGACTATGGCTGCAATTTTACCTATTTAATAAAATCAAAGTCATGGAAAATGATCAACAAAAAAATGCACCATTGAATCTGTGATTATACTGGGGATTTCTATTTATTTAGTTTTCAAGTGGAATGTAAATATAAATCTAGTTTTTATTTAAAACAGGCAGAATTCCCCAATCAAAATATCGTACTATTATCCCGAATCACTTGGAAAGCATTAAATGGTCAAAGATGTCAGCTCCTGAATTTGGCAAATACTGCTCTTTTTTCGCCACTTGCAAAAGAAAACGTAATCTGCTGACAATGCATCATGGTGTAATGAATTCAATCGTGAGATTCCCTTTCCATTAATCAATCTATTGCTTAAGGTGCAGACGTAAATTCCCCACAGAACTGAATGGCCGCTTTAGTCACCAAAGATTATTCTTTTTCGAATTGCTGCGAGGTAGTGCTGCTGTTTCTTTTGATTGGCTGCACAGTATCTGCAAACAATGTTGGACTTTACTTAAGAGGTAGAAAAGGAATATAATTGATGGTTAAATTTGTATTCTTGAGAGAAATTCAATTTAAAAAATAGTAATTTTTTCCTGAAAAGGAACATTTGAAGCACTTACTGTATAGTCTGCCTCTTGTATTTAGAAAGATTAGACAGTGGAAATGGTACTGCAAAAAATACTAACATTGTAAGTTAGAATAACATTATGTAGTGTAATATAAACTTTTGTAGACACATCATTGACAATGATTAAATTATTTTTCCTAAAAATTTTTCAGTTACCTTTTTCCCCCATGAAAATCTTTGCTCTACTTTATTTTCTTGAAAAGTGTCTTGCATCTCATGGAAGGAAAGGGGTGCCCACTTGAAGGGGGGGGGGGTCATGGCCCAGGCTGCGCCATTGAAATTTTTGAGGAGGGGCATTTTAAGGGGTATTTTTCTTTTGGGGGGATTCTTGCTTTTGGGGGTCCCCGTGATATTGGGGGGGGAGGGGTGCGTCTTTGTTCTGCTGAGAGGGGTGGGCACCCCTGTGGAAGGAACACTTCATACAACAGTGATTTTACCAACGAAAGTTATGCATCCTGGAAAGCATGTATACTGAAAATATGTATACTACGCTGAAAGGATGTATATAAAGTATATATACTACTACTGATTGTGTTCTTAAAACATTTTTGATTTAAGAACACAATCTATTGAAATGCATTGCAGAGGCAATGTTCTTTGACCTCATATGTATTAACCATAATGTGAGTTAAATAGCATTAAACAATATAAGAAACTAATAAGAAAGACGAACCGCTACTTTATTTCAGTCTGATAAAAAAAATTCAATCTTCTTCAAGCATCATGTTTTATAACACAAGTAATGCTCACCTTTTACTTTCTCAGCTATAATTATGTTTCATATTTCTTCAAAGCAGCATAACTCCGTTTAGACACTAAATTTGTTCATTAAAAGCAATATCAAATACAAATACAAAGGTGACGACCAGCAACAGGCTTTGGGCCCAGATAAGCTAGTCCTTGTCAATTAATTAGTCCCCAATGAAGATCAAAGGCCCTCTTAAAGCTATCCACCCCCTTGCTCATTACCGCCTCTTCCGGTTATTCTATTCCAAGTACCCCCGACCCTGCTAAAGTAGTAGTTTTTCCTAATTTCCAAGTTATCCTGAGATTTAAATAGCTTAAAACAATGACCCCTTGTCCTGCTTTCCCCGCAAAAATTTAATCCATTTACATCTTTCATTTTCATAAATTTAAATAACTAAATCATGTCCCCTCTGACTCTCCTTTGCTCCAGGCTATACATGTTAAGCCTATTAAGTCTGGTATCATAATCTAAATCTGAGAGTCCCCTTACTAATTTAGTTACCCTTCTTTGAACCCTTTCCAATATAAAAATATCTTTCTTCAGATAAGGCGACCAAAACTGAACAGCGTACTCCAAATGAGGTCTTACTAAACTTCTATATTAAGGCAGAAGAACCTTCTTAGATTTGTTTGAAATAGATCTATTGATAAAACCAAGCATTTTGTTGGGTTTGTTACTAGCAATACTGCACTGTTGACTAAACTTGAAGTCTTGATTTATTAAGATACCCAGATCCATAACATTTTCTGCCTGATTTATGACTGAACCCTGTAAACGATATATCAAACGCTTATTTCCATGACCTAAGTGTAGCACTTGACATTTCCCTACATTAACTGCCATACCCCATTTATCTGCCCACTTAGTAATATGATCTAAATCCGCTTGAAGCTGTTTTACTTGTTCTTCATTTTCGACAATCCCCATAACTTTTACATCATCAGCAAAACAATTCATGCTTCCAGAAATATTTTCATTGATGTCATTCATAAAGATAATAAACAAAAGAGGCCCTAAAACTGATCCCTGAGGAACCCAACTTAAAACATCACTCCAATTAGAATGATTTCCTCTCACAACTACTCTTTGCTTCCTACCAGTGAGCCAATTTCTAACCCAAAGTAAAGTTTTTCCTCCTATTCCTATGTCAGCTAACTTGCTGAGAAGAGCAACATGCGGTACCTTGTCAAAAGCTTTTTGAAAATCAATATAAACAACATCCACACATTTTTTGTTATCTAAAGCTGAGATAACTTTGTCGTAGAAGTGCAATAAATTAGTAGTACATGATTTACCTTTCTTGAAACCATACTGCAAACTAGTCAACAGAGTATTAGTCTCTAAGAACTTCATGATATTAATTTTGGTCAAAGTTTCGGAAATCTTACAAATCACTGAAGTCAAACTTACAGGTCTATAATTCCCAGCATTACCTTTCGACCCCTTCTTGAAGAGTGGCGTTATGTTAGCCTGCTTCTAGTCCTCTGGCACCGTCCCCGAGTAATAAGAAGCGTTGAAAATATTCAAAATAACATCCACTAATTCCTCTGCACATTCAACTAAAACTTTTGGATAAATATTGTCTGGTCCCGGAACTTTAGTTGCTTTAATCTTTTTCAAATGAAATAAAACCTCCTCCCTGGAAAATACTAAATCCTCAAGCTGTATAACAGCTTGTGTCTTGTTAGTGTGAACCGTTGAGATACAGTTATCGTTAAAAACACTGGAAAAAAAGTTATTTAGAACATTTGCAATATCCCTATCGTTTTGGATTAAATTTCCATATTCATCAACCAAAGGTCCTATTTGACTGTTTCGAGCTTTCCCAGAATTAGCGTAAGCAGAAAACCTCTTAGGATTCCCATCAATGTCATCTGCTAGCCTTTGCTCCAATTCCCTTTTCTGAATCTGTACCAAATACTTAAAATTTCGCCTTGCCTTACCATACTGGAGCCTATCTGCACTCTGACCAGTTTCTTTAAACTGACGAAAAGCGGCTTGCTTATAATTAAGAGCTTCTTTAGTCTCCCTGGAGAACCACATGGGCCAAATTTTGGTACTATAACCTTTTCTCCTAAATGGAACATAATCCCCAACCATTTTAGCAAGTTTAGAATTAAATTCCGTCCACTGCTGTTCTACGTCGCTATTTTCCAATCCTGACGAAAAAACCTCTTTCAAGCTCTGCCTAAGTGCGACAAAATCAGTGTTTCTGAAATTGGGCACAAACCTAAAATTATCATCTTTGCACACTTCAAATTTAATCCGGAACCTAATGCTGTTATGATCACTATCTCCAATATGCTCCCCTACACACAACCCCTGAACAAAACTTCCTGTGTCACAAAAAACTAGATCCAAAATCGCCTCCTATCGAGTTCCCTGAGTTACAACTTGATCTAAGAAACAGCCACCAATTACTTTTAAAAATTCCTCTTCTTTGCCATTACCAGGATAAAAATTATTCCAATCAATGCACGGAAAATTGTAATCCCCCATTATGATAACGGATCCCTTACTGGACATGTCACTAATAATACAGTACATCTGTTCATCTTGTCCCTGGTTTGAATTAGGTGGCTTATAAATGTTACCAAAGCGTAGCTTTTTGCCCTTACTGCTCATCAACTCCAGCCAAACCATATCAATGTCAGTAGGCTTATCATTTATGACCAATTCATTGCAAATAAAATTGTCTCTAACATAAAATAAAACCCCACCACCTCTTTTACCTACTCTATCCTGTCTGAACAAATTATACCCAGCAATATGTAATAACTCTGCATCAGATTCGGTAGCCCATGTCTCTGTAATTCCAATAACATCCAACTTCTCATCCATAACTATGCTTTTCAATTCATCCACCTTGTTCCTAATACTGCGAGCATTGGTATATAAAACTTTAAGCATGTCTAAATTGCTTTTATTTAACACCCTTAAATTTCTTAAATCACAATTGTTAACATTACTACTCTTGTTTGACACTTTATTTTCATTTCTAGCAATACATAAAAAAAATTTCCTTCTCTCGATACCTGATGCTTGAACCATGCCCCCATTCTAACTTTGTTTTTTGACTCCGAAGCCCCTAAAATTAATCCACTAATCATTTTGACCTTTGTAGAGCTCAGATGCAGGCCATCCCTAGCAATCCAATCCCGTTTACAATGACTCCATACATCATTGAACCTGATACTGCACTTTTCGCAAATTGACTTTAGTAGCAGGTTCATACACCTCGCACGTTGATTTAGCCAGCTCCTATGCACTCTATACCTGGGAAGCAAACCAACTATCATATTACTTGTATTTTGTATTTTGAGAAGAGGACATTTTATTCAATAAAATTCAAGTAAATTATTAAATAATTCCATTAAAGAGGTAAAGAAACAAATAATATTCTCGATAAATGTATCTAAATTTGTCTTAAAACATTTCAGACATTTTGTTTTGTACAAACTACGCATTTTTCTACTCTAAACCTTTTAGATAGAGCATTGCGATTTTTTAAAGCTCATTATCAAGAATAAAAATAAAATAATGAAATGAAACTTAAAATAAAAACAAAATCTGTAATGAGATAAAAAGGAAAACAAGGACGTGAAACATATTGAAGTAAAAATGACACAATGGAAAAATTAATAATGGCAAGAATAAAAATGAACATAGTGTAGGAGGAAAATCAGAACAATAGTATTAATTCTATAGGAACTAAAAAGAATATTAAAGAAAAGAAGAAGAAAACAATAAATTCTAAATAGATCGATCAATTGAACAAACAACAACACCATTAACAAAATATATAAGAAACATCACAAAAATTCTTAATGCGCACTTGCCAAAACGGAAAAGTCACTACAATAAAACCTGTCTACAACGATATTGTTGGGACCTAAAAAAAAATATCGTAAGAGAAAGGTTATCGTTATAGACAGTTTGATTATTCATGCTGACATTTTTCTGGGGTAAAAAAAAAAAAAAAATACAGACAGATTATTATTATAGACATTATCGATATACACAGGTTTCACTGTATTAATTCAGTAGTTAAATTTTGAGTACATATCAATCCCTTAAAAAAATGGTTAAACATTGAAACAATTTTATTCGCTTAAGTGAAACACCTTGTTCCTGCCTGATTAAAAATACCTTCATTTATAAATTATGTATTCTTTTCACATATGTGACTCAAAGTATGCATTTCTTACGGCACTAGCGCTACAAGAAATAAGATAAATTAGATCATTTGTGAGATGTTTTGATTATTTTTGTAAATATTATACACTCCCAATCATTCTGCATAGATTGTTATCTCGATAGAAAACATTCTTAACCTATAGGGCTGGATGTAGACCAAAAGCTGTCGCACAACAAACGTTTCCTATAAAACTTCGTTACGCAAGAATAATTATCATAACGATCTATTTTTGTTGCATTCATTTGCTTGCATAAAACCATTGAACGTTATATTTCTATTATTTTTGCTTCTATAAAATGCAAAACATGCTATAACCAAAAGTATAGTTTTAAAAAACGTAGGGGAAGACCGTCTATATTGCACCACTGCTTAAATTGGACCGGGGGCTTAAAATTTAGCGTAGAGTTCTGTGCTACACTATACCGGTGGAAATACAAAGATTTGTGCCTGAAACCTTTGAGGATGAAGATTCGTCAAATTTCGATCTGCATAGCTGGAGTTACAATGTGATTTGTTCTGAAAACGTGTTCGATCTTATTTTGAGAACTTGTATCTAGTAGAGTAATACTAAAACTTGTGAACTGAGAAAATTGCTTTTATAGTATTTTGAACACTATTTAATGAAGATTACAGCAATGTATTTACATGCACGATTGGGAAACTTGTTGACAAGGTATAAATAAAAGAATAAGAAATGGCGTGTTTTTTTTTTTTTATTGGATCGAAAACATTTTCCTATATTGGACCGGTGGTCCAATTTAAGAATATGTAATTAAGCAAGCCTTTTTACTTATTACGGTTAAATAAGTGATTAGTGTAACTTAATAGCGTAGTTAGGATTATTTTGAGCATATTTTAACACAAATTCAGGAAATTCATTTTAACTTTTTGTTCTTTTCAAGCACAATTTCTAGAAGCTGCCACCCATAAAATTGGATGTTTATCCAATAAACTTCAATTTTAGTTTTGTTAATTACAGTTTTCGAATTTGACTGAAATGTGTTTTTTCACGTTACTTGTTAACTGGTTATTTTATTAATTACAAGGACCGGTAATCCAGTTTAATAAGATGAAATTCAAAAAACTTTTACATTTTTTTTTATAGAAAATAAGTTAGTGGTGACATTTAAATGCGCTTTTAGGATTACTTAAAACATAAATTAAAGCTAATTAAAGCATTCACACTGGTTTTTATTAAGTAAGTTGCTTAGAAGCTTCAATCACATAAAATAGATTTTTTTTTCTTCTTTTCTTTTTCGCCAGAAACATCAATTTCAGTTTTGTTAGATAAAATTTCTTTTTTTTTCTTTAATTTGATTGAAATTCGTGCTCGTTACCCCCCCCCCCCCCTCTTTTAGCAGATTTCTTTATTAATTTCAAGTTACTTTGATTCTATCATTCTTGGTTTTAGAAGATGTCTAAAAGGGGAAATATGGTTCTTAAGCGGGAAACATAATGGAAAGAGAATTAGCTGTTTGTAAGAATGATGATATTGGACAATTCTATAAACTTGGTTAACGATAGCGGTATAATAATGCTTCCTCTTCCAGCACACACTAAGCATCGTTTACTGCCTTTAAACGTGGCCTTTTTCAAGCCTCTGTCCACATATTTCAATCGAACCTGTGATACGTGGATGCGAGAACATGCAATGAGGTTACCCTATATAAAATTTTATAGCTGTTAGGTAACGCTTATTGACAAACTCCATGCGCGGTCAATATTCTGTGAATGGATTCTCTAGAACAGGAGTCTGACCTGTTGGTACAATTGCGTTTAATGACAGCGACTTTGCAGCAACTGAGCAACCGAGTCAGAAGTTTGTATTCCAGATGAGACTACCAAAGTAAACATGCTACTTGTTTGATGTCAGCTGTTCAAGATGCACAAGAACAACGAACGGATAAAATTAATACAAGTTCCGAGGAATCAGTGGTTAGTTCTTATCAAGTTATGATTAGCGGTTCTATTGATGATTTTGTTAAGGTGGCACACATATTACCTTTGCATAAAAAATGGAAGACAGAAGAAGGAAACCTACTTTAGGTAAACGTTCTAACTACATCGCCACAGAAAAGGGACGCAGAACACATGAAGCCGAAAAAGAAGGAGCAAAATACCGCACAAAACAACTGGTATTGCAATATTTGCCATAGAGAAGAAGTGCAAAGCATGATTTAGTGTATGAAATGCCATCATTGGGTTCATCGACATTGCGCCAAGTTAGCCCAAAGGAAAGGAAATTCTATTGCAAATCCTGTGAAAAAACTGTGCAGTTCAAATGCATGTCATTATATGATTTATTGTTACGGTCCAATTTAGGAAGCGCATGGTTCAATATAGGCGCGTATGTTCCTATATTGGACTTTTGCAACTTTATCAAAAATTATTTTTTTAAAAATAATCGTCATATTTACAGAGCATGTAAGTATCTATGGCTGTTCCTAGTTAAATTTAACTTTAGATGCCCTATTTTTAATTTTTGTTTTCTTCTAATTTAGCGACATGGACCTCTTGTCCTTAGACGGTTCAATATAGGCGGTCGTCCCCTATTTCCTGATAGTATTGCTGTAAAAGTGTTTGTATAAAGTAATTACTTTGTCTTGAAAAATAAACTATGTTGATACATAAAAAGAAATGTTTTAAAGTGGAGAAAAAGCACCTTTAAATTAGTTAAACTGAAGTTTCAGTTAAACTAACTGGTATTAAGAGATATTTAAAGAATCGAAACGTTGTCAGCATACATCTTTGTACCCTTTAGAGGCAATATTATAAATTTGAGTGTTTTAATTCATAGTTATTTCATTATTGATTTTTTTTTCAACTTTTGCAGAAGGACGGTTTTATCCCACAGATGGGACAAAACCAGACTATTTGTAACTGGACTATTTGACGTAAAATCAGACAACCACATGCTTTCAATATAAGGAAGTACCAGTTTCAAACGTTTGTTCAAAAGTTGCGATAAAAAGATCCAAACTATTCAAAATTAATGATACTCATGTGCCTACACTTGAAAAAGTTATTAAAGGAAAACTCGCAAACTGAGAAGTATCTCCCTCACCGTTAAAACAAGTATTGTTGATTCATGCTCATCCTTTGAAATTAAAGCATTGTACTTACTCCCTCTATGGAAACAGCATGTAAGCCACTGTAAAAAAAAAAACGCAAGTTTCATCTTCCTCATCATCAGTTGAACCGTCACTCTGAGCAGACGTAATTTTTAGGAATATCGATTTTATTGTCTCTGGTTTTAGGTTTTTTTTTTTTTTTTTTTTTTTTTTGCACTTTAAGCTTTTTTTTTTCTTTCCATTTTATTTTATTTACTTCTTTGCTATCATGTCTTTCTTACATTTTCTTCTCACATCTTCCCTTTTTTTTGCTAAAACTTACATTTACCCTTTTCTCACACAGTTGTGGTTTAAAAATATAGCTTAAAAATATAAAGTTGATATTTGCATAAAAATTCAAAAATCTTGATTTGAATTTAAAATGCAATTGTTATCTTTTTATTTGATTTAAAAAGAATAGTTTTTTTTCTTTAAAATTGTTTAAAAAATGTTTTCCGTTTTGATGTTAGTAACATCCAAATTCAAGACAATTTCTTTTCATAGCTTTTTCACAAACGGTGGGGCAAAATCAAACATAGCACGGATTTGCCTCAATTAATCCGAATACCTTTATTGAATGAGTTGAATGACATATTTCACAGCTGCAAAAGAATGAAAATACAAAGTCATCAAATTTCAGGAAATTTGGAATAATAAACAGTTTTTTTTTTTTAAACCAAAACATTACTTGCGGGCATTTTTTAAGTTTTTAATAAATCGTTAGGAAGCTCAGAAATTATATTATATAATTAAATACTGAGCGAATGTATCTGTGTATGTACATATGTATGTATCTATCTCTGTATGTATCTATGTTCGAGTTGCTTCTTCCGAACGCCAGTGAACTTACCATCGAACCAGGTATCAATAGATTCGTAATTTTCCCGTCTTTATAATTTAATATTTTTCTTATATAATATAACATTTAACATAATCCTCCGATAATAATTAATGGAAATATCAACTAAAAACTATTAATTATGACACTTAGATTTCGACATAAAATCCATATTTTTCGAAGGCTTTCCTCCATTCAAATTATTATTCAGTGCTTCATCTCAACTTTCCGTAACAATGCTTTCATTAAAATTTGTAGCGGTTAAAAAAAATCATTAAGAAGAAAGGTCTGTTGCAATTTTTTTCTCGAATATGGACAAATACAATCCTGGCTTTTGTTTTGAGGCTTTTCCTGTAATTGAGAGATTTAAAATGTTTCCTTTTTTTTGTTATTTTTTCGCAATCTGCCGAGTTGCAAAATTTCGCTGTTTTTTCTTCTTCTTCTTCTTCTTTTTTTAAATTTTATTTATTTTATTTTTTTCAAGCCTGATTGTTGAACGCGCGCCATTTGACATAACTTTTATTTTCGAGGTAGACCCTGCAAAGCCGGGCGACGTAGCTAGTTTTAAAACAAAAACTGCCAATTTTTTCGAACAGCTTTTTAACAGAAAAAGGTCTTAACATTTAACTTCATTTTTCTTAGTATTTCTGCTGTGCAAAGCATTTAATTACGTATTTAGTTCTGATTATTTATTCATTAAATGTCCAGCGTGTGAGAGAAAAAAAAAATCTCGGTACCGAAATCTCCATCAAAAATTAAAATAAGGAGTTTCAGAAAGAATTCATTCAAGCTCCAGTGATTTATTGACGTCTTTTACATCAAACCGATGTCTCAATAAATCATAATACTGTCAATTTGTCTTTGAAAAATGGAAAATGCGATCGAAGCGGCGCAGGTGGTACTTCCAAAGAAAGTTGCGTTTTATTTTATATTCATCAATCTCGTGCTTTGAAAAGAATTTCTGTAGCTCAACAGAAAAAGCACAATGACATTCGGACGTAACAAATAGTTTATGCGCAAAATTAGTTTTATTAAAAATATCTTTGAACATTAAACCGAAAAATTGGGGAAAGTAAAACCTTCTGGAAATTTTCTCTTAACCACAGCTTTTCATATGCAAAACTTTATCTGTAAAATATCAAGCTACTGTCGTGATATTTGTTAAAGCAAAAACGTTCATTTAAATAAGAAATAAGAAAATATCTTTAAGTCAACACAAATAAGTAAGAATGTGCTGATATGTAGTACATTTCATACTTAGTTTAGTTATCTTTAAGAAATTCATTTGAATATTTTTTCTAATCAGGTTTCCAAATTTTGCCGATTATTCGGCATAAAACATGTTTTCCAAAACATTTTTTACTTCCTTTTACAAAAAAGGAAGTATTGTATTCGCGAAAAAAATTTCACTCAAAAATCGACCTTAATTTCCATTTTGCTCACCCCCAAATGAATGTTGAGGTTTTTTTTTTTTTTTTTCGACCTGATCACACGTACATATGTCGATGAGTACATTTTGAAGTCTCCCGAGTTAATTACAACGAGTTTTCTCGTGACGTCTGTATGTACGTATGTGTGTGCGTGTGTGCGTATGTATGTCGCATAACTCAAGAACGGTATGTCCTAGAAAGTTGAAATTTACTACGTAGACTCCTAGTGGGGTCTAGTTGTGCACATCCTTTTTTGGTTGCATTCGGGTGTTTCTAAGGGGGGTCTTTTGCACCTTTTTAGGGAAAATTCATTGTTAATTTCGATGCAAACTCAAGTGGTGTTATAATTTGGCGGACACTTGGCGATACATCGCCAGTATTTTGGTCGCCAACTTTTTTCGCCAACTTTGCGACAAAATTAGCGATTTTTTTTAAAAATCTGGTTTCATTGTGGCCATTTTTGGTGATATTTAGAGAGTTAGAGAGAGAATCTTATTAAAATTGCAATAATAGGGAAATAACATTAAATTGGTGTGAAAGGAAGTCATGTGATGCACACATCAGCTCGTTTATGCATACCTCCAATAACAAACAATGATGAATAACATCGTTAACAATAAAAAAATATATAATTTCTGCAAACTTTTTTATAAAATGCTGTATGAATGTGTACAAAATAAAAGCAAAACAAATAAAGTTAGACAAAACAACGTTAGAAGAAATAGTTTAGAAATTGTGTAAAAAAGTTTGAAATATTAAATGATCATTTCCTAAGTTTATGTTATGATACCCTTACCCAAGCTATTGATGACAAAACTTCTTTTTGTTTTTTTCAGTTATTTTATTCCTTCTTACTCTACATATGATTACATCACACGTTTTAAGACCTAGTCCTTACATTATTAATTTTTGACTGAACAAAAATTAATTATTATTAAATATCATTCGGTTTAAAAAAATTTATGCACATTCTTAATTTTTTGCAAATTGATGGTTTAAGTAACGTTATTTTTTTTTTAATTTATTTTTCTATTTTAAATAAGTATGCACATGTATACAACTTTACAACATTTTTAATGTGTCGATATTTTAATCCTTTAGAATAGTGCTTTTTAACCTTATAATTTTCTAAAGCGTAAAATTCTTGAATTAAATAGCTACTAATAATTTAAAAAATGAATTTAAATGAAAAGTGCTCAAAAATTAGCCGTTACTCCCTAATATTTTTAAAATTTTCATTTTGAGTTTACGTAATGCAATTTTATTAACAAAAAATATGAATATTGGCACCAAGAAATTGGATTAAATTTTGAAATTATTTTGGGAGGATTAGGAAAGTGGAGAAAAACAAATATTCTCTCAGAAATAAACTATTAATTATTTCTTACAAGAGAAAAAATTTAATGAAGAAATGGGTAGTTTTAAAAATAAGCATTATGTTAATTAATCAGCCCTGCCGATTAATCGGTAATCTCTAATCGGCAAATTTACTCATCGGTGCATCCCTAAATTAGAATCAAGCATAAGTCTATAGACGCTTCTTCAAGTGGAAAAACTTGGAATAAATTCTAATAGTTTAGACATTAATCCTGGTGTCCCATTCCTCCCAACTCTCCATTTCTATGAAATAGATCGAATTCTCTTACATAGTGTAATACAAACCTGATTATCTGCGTTGATTCTGAACATTACAATAGGTAATTTTATGTGAAGTACAAATATTTTCAGTGTATACAGTAGTTCCCTTGGTTTATAAAGGCAAGGCTAATGGATACAAATGAGTTCAGAAAATTAAAATGATATTCGGATCCCAAGTCGATATCAAAATCAATAAGCTTGACGATAAAGCTAAAGCAATTTAAACCGGAGTTAATTCTGATAAAATAATTAAACGAGCTTTGTAATAACTTCAAACATGTATTTGGGCTTGCTTCTTCAAATGTCCTTGAGCATATCCTAGTTTGACAATTGCTGTCGGTAGCAAGTTTGAAATTAATTTGTGTGCAATAAGCAGGATGATACATGCATTTACGAATTTATTGGTGACAATAAATATATTTAAGGGATCACAGTACCTCAAAAATGATCAAACGATGAAAAAAAAATTATTGCTTATTTCGAAACCAAAACCCAGTCTGAACACAGGGAAAATGTTTCATTGCTTTAGTTGAAATATTTAAAAAGTTACGAGTGGTTTTAGGTCATGATCGCTATGTATTTTTATGCGAAAGAAAACCATTAAATTGATTTTTCTCGATGATCTTTTTTTTGGTGTTTTCATGTCGTAAGAATCCCTAAGGCTTTTTTTTCTATTAACGATATAGCTTTAGAATAATACTTTTTGCAATTAGGATAATATATTTAACAAAACTGTGCATTGGATAAGCATTTCATAAATTACTCAAATGTTTAGAGTATGTTTAACCTTTAAAAACTATATATATATATATGTATATTTTTTAAATACGATTTTTTACATAATTAATCACAGAAAATTTTCTAATAAACACAAAAGCAAATTAATGCGCAAATTTTTAGAGATGATGATTGTGAGTGATTGTTTAGCAAAAAGTTTTTTTTAAATATTAGTTTAAAAACAAAAAAGCCTTGAGGATTTTAAAAAACTGAAATTTTCCTAATTTTTTTGAATTTAGAAAAAAAGTAGGCAATATTTTAAAATTTTAGAAATAAATTATTGATTACGAAACATGCATGTTATGGTTTCAAAAAATAAATAAATAAATAAAATTTACTGAAATTAAAAAAAAAAGTTTGAAAGGTACTGTGACCCCTTAATTTGGAAAGTAAAATAAGAGCAGATAAGTTCAGGCTTTCAGAAAAAATACAATATCACCAAGGTGGAAAGGAAGACAGAGTTTCTTCGTTCTATCCGAGCTGTTATTAACCAAGAAATTGTTATACATATGATATACTACACAAAGAGAGAATTGTTTTATACTTTTTATGATCAAAATATAGTTTATTTTTTCTTTGTTTTTTGTTTGTCTTCTCGGAGACAGAGTGTTTTAGTTTTTGATTTTGGAAATTCATTCCTTCTTAAGTTTCGCGCATAAATTCTTTAAGTATGACACTATTTTACGTTTAATTGAGAAAGAAAAAAACCAAAGGTACATAAGTACCAACATTAAAAATTTCTTTCTTTCTTTCCTTTTCGCTTGTCTGCATATAGACAGAGTGTGTTTAATTTTTTGATTTGGAAATTTATTTTTTTATTAAGTTCCGCAAATATTCTTAAACTAGTCAATAATTTGAGTTTAATTGAGGTAGTGAAAACCAAAAGGGCGTAAGTTCTCAAATTTAAAAATAGGAGATAAAAATTATAAATGGTAATAAATCCTCTTCTCTCTGTTGGGGTAAGGAAAAGGATTAGTAGCCCTACTAGGTGCTGATATTAAGTATGATATTTAAAAAAAATAATGGAAGTTTACCTAAAATATGAACTTGAAAGCAGTTTTTCTCAGAATTTTAAAACGTTTACCTATACCTTTACTTTTTATTGCCTTGATTTTTTTTCTCACTTTTCTGTTTTGATTTTTCTTGTTTCCTCATTTAAATTATTTTTCGCTTAAACCAGCTTTGAACTCAAACTATGCTAGCGCGGCTCATATTATACAGCTTTGTGCACTTTCTGCAGGCCGTTCTGAAAAGAGTTGGTAATTTTTCTTTTCCATCTCTCTCGCATTGGCAGCATAGTTTATTGATTTTCTTTAATGTTGTCTTGCTTTGTATCTCTTGTTTTAGAATAAGAGAAGGCGTTGAAAAAACATATAATGTATATAATTACTTGTGAATGAAATGCCTACAAAGAATTAGTATTCAATCCACTGGACTGTGTTTTGTGTTTACTTCACTGTTTTCGATCTTTTAGCAATTGTGACTCAGTTTAAGATCTCAATTTTTAACTCACTCTCCTTACCAAATAGCGCTATGAACAATAATAATGCACTTTGAGTATTTTGATCCCAAAGATACACTTTTCTCTTAACTAAAAATTTGTTTTAAAATGACTGAAATTTTATTCTTAATCAACAGCTTTCTTTAAATTGCAGTAATTTAGCTCGATATAATTGGAGCTCACTGATAATCAAGCCCCTTTTTAAAGTTATCGCTAGTTTCTGAAGCATGAGTTGAGACTCACTACTTTGCCATCTAATTTTATAGATACAATAATCATTCTTATACTTAAAACAAACGAGCTGATGCATCACATGACTTCCTTTTACTCCAATTTATTGTCATTTCCCCATTACTGGCAGTTTTAATGTGATTCAATAGTTTACTCTCTAAATATCACCAACAGTGGTCAAATTGAAACAGATTTAAAAAAAAAAAATCGCCAAATTTGGCAACAAGTTGGCGAAAAAGCTTGGCGATCAAAAGACTGGTGATACATCGCCAAGCGTCCGCCAAATTATAACACCACTTGAGTTTACATCGAAATTAACTATAATTTCCCCCCAAAAGAGGGCAAAAGACTCTTTTAGAAACACCCGAATGCAACCAAAAGGAGAGGTGCACAACTAAACCCCACTAGGAATCTACGTACCAAATTTCAACTTTCTAGGAATTACCGTTCTTGAGTTATGCGACATACATACGCATATACGCACATCATACGCACATACATAGATACGTCACGAGAAAATTCGTTGTAATTAAGTCGGTAATCATCATTCTGGATATTTCGCGTGTCTATACGTTCTTAGGCATTTATATACGTGTGGTCGAGTCGAGGAAAAAACTCAATATTCATTCGGGGGTGAGTAAAATGGAAATCAAGGTCGATTTTTGAGTGAAAATTTTTTCGCGAATACAATACTTTCTTTTTTTGTAAAGGGAAGTAAAAATAACAAGCATAAAATGCCGCAGTATTATTAATGACTAAAAACTCTGCATGAAAATACAAGTCTTGTACAGTGTTTTTAACGTTTTGCATCTTTGACACAGGAAATGTAATGAAGTCTCTTGTGACTGCTCCCTAAAAAGCAACCGCCACCGTGAAATTAGTGTCGCACTCTTTCAAGTAACTTCAGTGAAAATCCTTATCTAGAAATCAATCCCCCAATCAAATGAACGCAGCGGTGTGAAATTGAAAAGGAGCACAAGAGCCCATGAATTAAAGAAGTCTTCGAGATATTCTCTCAAACAGCGGCGTAAAAAACTTTATCAACAAGTAATAAATGTAACTCCTTTCCTTTATTCTTTTTTTTACAAAGTAAAAGAAGTATATTGCATTCAAGAACATTTTTTCGCTCAATTCTCAAAATGAGTACATTAATAAATAAAGTAATAAATAAAAGTAATAATTAAAGAAGGTCTCGAGATTTTCTCTCAAACAGCGGCGTAAAAAACTTTATCAACAAGTAACAAATGTATCTCTTTTCCTTTATTTCTTTTACAAAGTAAAGGCAGTAATGCATTCAAGAACATTTTTTTCACTATATTCTCAAAATGACTACATGAATGCCGCCTGCCTTGTCTAGTGGTCAGAGATGTCGGACGGCGACAGGAAGGTTCGTGTTCGAATCCCGGCTTGGGCATCGACGTACTTTCTCTCTCCTGTCCTTGTTCTTTCTTTGTGAGAATGTGTTGTTGTGCTGTGAATGGTTGCCTACCCTATAAACGGGTCCTTATGGCATGTGTGTACTGTAGAAGTCGGACTTCACACCAAATTAAGGTACAGTTCGAAAAGTGAAGCAGCGCACCCCAAATTGCCAGCCTAGCTGGCACACGACAACAACAACGTAAATAAATAAAGTAATAAAATACAGTCGAACTCGCTTCTAGCGAGCCTTGATTTTACGAGAGCTTGTATTTAGCGAGGAAATCAGAAAGCTTTGGTTGGTACATTGATAAGTCAACGTGAGTATAACCCACTTTTAACGAGCAAACCCCGCTTAAAGCGAGCAATATTTTTGTGATTCATAAATTTTCTATTGCTTTCTACCTTCGTTTTTCATTTCTTAGAAAATGTCTTTCAACGTTCTGAAGTTAACCGGAAGTTAACGATTAGTCATTAATCGTGAGAAAAAGTGATGACGGTCTTCTTTTTTCATCTATGGTAGTAGACAAGTATTTGAAATTTACTTAATTGTTAACGCCAATGTAATCACTTCTGAAGTATACTTCCGGGATATTAAAACTCAAATTCAAGCAAATGCTGAAAAAAATAATGAACGCCGTAACTATAAGTGAAGATTTCAAAGCTGAACAAGTATCAGCACACTCAATGACTTTTGACGTGCAGAAAAATTTCAAACTTTTTCGAAGCCAAGGTGCAAATGACCATCTTTTCCGGATCATAAATATTCCTCGAGAAATAAAAGCAGATAATAAGACAGTTCAAAGCAAATTAGCCAACTTCTTTGGCACTTTAAAGAAAAAAAAATATGTGTGAATGTCAATAATTCTTTACCCGAACTCGTGTTTTACGAGCTTTGGATGTATCGAGTAAATATCACGGTCTCTTCGCATTCGTTATAAACGGGTTCGACTGTAGTAAAATAAAACATTAAGATAAAACCCTAGTTTAAATTTCAGCGCATATAGTTCATTATTATCAGAAACACTTAACTTTTCATGTAATTCAAGTTACCTCTTCGTTTTTATCACCCCTGAATGGATTTTGACTCTTTTTTTCTAACCCCTTCGCTTCCTATATATGTACGTATGAACATATAGGCAGTAAAAATATTACTTTTGACTATCTTCGAATTCATTATGGTGAGTTTTGTCGCTCTGCATGTATGTCAGTATGTACACACATTTGTATGTATGTACGAACCGCAGAATATAACTTAAAAACGGAAAGCAGTAAAATGTTGGAATTTTGCCGTGTAGGATGAGTAGGGGAAGGTTGCCGTCAATGAACCACATAACAGTTTTCGATTTCTTTAGAAAAGCAATCCAATTCAAATTTCACATTAATTATAGGAATATATTATCAGCAAATTTCTCTATTAATAATGATATTCATTTTCATGATAAATATACACAGTAAAGCATGAAAGTTAAAAATAAATACTTTATCATGTGGTCCATTCAAGGTAGCCGGTTGCTTGGATGGACCATCGAGTTTCCATCGATGCACCAAATTCTCATATTAAAAAAATCTATGCGTAACTTACAAATATTTATACCAGGTGATCAATAAACACCACAAATAACAATAAGTTATAGAAAAATAGATTTATTTTCTAAAATGTTTTATTTTCGGATAAGATTTACATTTAAAAAAACCAGCACTCGCAAAACACGTAGCTGTTGTCATCACACCTCGTTCACTACTTGATATTTTCACAACCTGTACAACACTGTTCTTAGCTAATATCTTTTCAACCTCTTTTGAACTGTTGAGAATTTTGTTAAATCTATTTTGAAAATCTTCGTTCGACGCAAGATTGTACTTGCTCTCTAAAATGTCAGAGAACTTATTGACCATTTTATTACTGAAAACAGAAGCTTAAGTCTCAAACTACCAGAGAATTATAGTACTAACTGCATTTTTAGCTTAATTAAATCTGTGGGACATATTATTTTACTCAGCCTCTTGAAAGGCCAATTCCCCTAATTCTTCGGAAGTCATTCCAAAAATGTCTTCTCTAGTTTCAAAATATGATTCACTAATCATATTTCCTATTTCGAAGGGCTTACCTCTTTAATTTCTAATTAGTGATTTAGGTAACAACAAACCGGTTTTTATCTTCCATGTGACTGTTTAAAGTTGCTTTCCGGACCTATATTATCGGCCGACTTCGTTAAGGTCCTAGGTTCATGCCACCATTTCTGTAAGCTACTGAAGCACGTAACATGCTCTCACTTGTTCACTGTCCGTTTTAACTTTTTTTTTTTTTTTGGAGCAGCAAAAGTATTTGAAACTAAATTATTGTGTTTTAAAGTTTTAATTAATTTAAAAAAATAACTGGAAATTATAAGAAAGCAAGAGAGTTTCCATGAATTACTGAGATTGTTTTTTTTCAGTGTCATATTTATTTTAAAACAATTGAGCAATTTTCAAAGGTAATTGAGCTGAAGTTGCAACAATACTTGAGATTTTCCATGAATGAACTACTTTGTCAGGTAATCCATTCGTGAAAACACCTAGCGGTTCAATGATAGCAACTGCGGCCTTTTGAATATTCTTATAGGTTTTACTGCTATTACGAATCATGATGAAACATGAAGTATGGGGAATTGTACTTAAAAATACACTCTTTTAAATCATTGTTCACGTTTCATTGATCAGTGATATTCAAAGCATGTTATAACTAAATGAAAATCGCAAGAATTAGTAAGTTAATGGTAGAAAACTTTTCTGACCGAGAAACAATATGATGAAATAATTGTTGCTACTTGACGACTCTGCAGTAGACTGTTTTCAGACAAAGGAAGGTACTAAAACTGATTTTGCGTCTGCACAAACTCTGGCACGTTAAATATCTTCGCGGTCTAGTCATGGAACCGGTTAATTGACGGCAACCTTCCCTATAGGGTCAGGTTATGCATCTCCATGGTTTTAGAGCGTTTCAATATTCAAAAGTAAATGTTGTCACTTTTCAATATATTTTGCATCGTTATAAATCTTCAAAAGTTTGTTAGATGGAATTAGTTTTAAATCTAGGGAAAAAACAGAGCAGTTGTTTTATTTTTAATGATTCAAAGTGAAAGACTTAAAGATATTTATTTATTTATTTATTTATTTATTTTGAGAATATGACGTTTATGATATCTCTAATGTTTAGTCTAGTAATAGTGTCATAATAACATATTTAACGTTAACATATTTACACTTTTAATTAGGTATACAAAAACATAATTTTTATCTTATTAAAATATTTGACATCTGATTTCTTAGTACCATGAACATTTATCCTTTGTTCCAGAAACTTAGAAAAATGGAATGATATAGTACTTTGCCTCTTCCTTATCAGTAATTGAAGAATTATTCTACATGTGTTTTAATTATTGCGTGCAAAACACGAAAAAATAAACCAAAAAATAAATTGTATTGAAGCAATCAAAATTGCGTTTTCTCTGATTAAACTTTTAACGTAGAATTTATGACTTAATTTAGGAATAGCATGCAAATATTTCGGGAATTATTCAGTTAATAATGTCTCCCAAATGATCTATATATCAACATAAGTCCTTGCGTGATTTGTAATCCAGCTAAATAAAAGTAGTTTTAATTAAAGTATTAGATTCATTGAAAGAAGCAAAATTATAATTACTTTTATGCAAAGAGAGGAGCAAATAATCTATATTTAATGATTATGCCTTTTTTATAGCAGTATGTATTAGGATGTAAAAATATTTCAAGCAACTGAAAATATTAATTGGAAAACATTTAATTGAACTGATTGAGATAAACTACTGTGTATCTTAAATATCCAAAGACCTTAAAAATATAAATAACGATTTTGAAAGCTGTTTGCATTGCATTCCTTTTCGTTATTATACATTTTCTATCATTAGTTGATCCAGTATATCATATTAAAATAATAATAATTAAAATCATGGTAATGCTGCTGCTGCTGCAGATGATGATGATACTAATAATAATTGAAATAATAATAACTAGTCGACCCGTGCAGAACTCCGCACTGTACTTCGAATCGTTTCATAAGGCATTTCGCTCTTTAAAAATTTCAAAAAAAGAATATTATGCAGAAAAACCGAAAAAAGTAAGCGCACAAGAGAAGGCATGTAATTTGAAGACATCAGTAACAAAACCTCGTTAAATACAACCTTGTGATAATTTGATCATCCATCACCTTTTGGTTGTACGTATTTTCAATGCAAATATAAATATCATTAAAAGTGTGGCTGAGTGAGTAGTGAAAAATCAGTAATTTTGCATGTGAAAAAACAGGTTGTGGCAAATACAGTCCTGCTGCCCATGTGAGCATTTAACGAAAAAAAAGAAACATTAAAGAGATATTCATTGGCACGGATAAGAAATGGCGCCATTCTGATTAACAGCACGACACTTCAACAAACGAAAGAATTGCGCCTTGAAGGAATGCGTAATAAAAAACAGCAAAAAAGCTTTTTACCGGAAAAAAATAATAAGATCATGCGTCTATGTTTTGTCATTAGCCAGCATGATACGATTTAAAATTATTCGTAAAACATGGAATTTCATTAAAGAATGAGGAAGCTCCCACGTAGTGATTGAAACAAACATTCTAGAGAAGTAATAAATTCGATTCAAAATAAGTTTTTATTTTTGAATATAGAACAATTTCTCATAGCAGGCTGCTTTAACCATTACGGATTAAATGCCTGCACATGTTTTTCTTTTAATCAAACACTTAAAATTCAAAACCAAAACCAGTTGAACTGAGTCCGTTTTTTAAGTGTAATTTTTCGAAAATAGACAAAATGTTTTTTTTTTTTCCAGCCAAAAGCAGAGGAGTAGAAAATGATTTCTTACTAATGAAGTTGATAAGAATTTTAATGTTTTATGTCGTATTCGAATAAATAATTAAAGATTTACTGGATGAAACTCGTAGTTTTCATTTGGCGTAGTATTTTTTCATTTGTGCAAAAGTTCGAACTTCTTCTTCATCAGCACAACAGCCTGGTGCAGGCCCCTCAATCCTTGAAAAAGTTAGCTTTTTAACCGGGTCCAGATCTGCACGCCTAAATACGTGCCCCAGCCATCTGATTCTATTGGCTTTAATTACTCTTAAGATGTTGGGTTGTCGGTATTTACGGTATACTTCAAAGTTATATAAACTTCTCCAAGTGTCATTTTCTTTTACTGCTCCAAAAATTGCCCGAAGGATCTTTCTTTCAAAAATGAGAAGTCTATTTTCCTCTGTTTTATTAATTGCCCATGTCTCACTACCGTATAAAATGATCGGTCTTATGAGGGTTCGAAAACTGCTATTAGAAAAATCCACATTTCAGCATACAATGAAAATGTTTTTTTGCACAAAAAGGATTCCCTTGATGTATATCCAATACTTTTTTATGCTTACATTATGTTTAGTGGTCTGGACAGAGTCACAGCTTTAAAAAAAAGAAAGAACACCCTTCGATTAACAGTTAACTTATCTGAATGATAACTGTAGCGTGCATAAAGGAGTCGAAACACCAAGCAGCATTCCCATCGCATTTATTTTTTTACGTGTGTTATCCGTTGTATGTTATGAGTACATGTAATGCGTAATATTAATGTCGGAAGGTCTATTTTTGTCATTAGCCGGCCCGATAAGTTTTAAAATTGGGGGAACGGTCGATTTCTTTAAGAGATAAGCAAGATCTCGCATACTGACAGAAAAATAATCCACAGAAAAATTATATAAGAAAAGATATTGAAGAAAAGTGTTTTTATTTTTGAAAATTTTAACAATTTGTTATCGCAGGCTGCTTGAACCGTTATGGCTTAGATGGCAGCACGTGTTGATCATGTAACAGCACGGTTAAAATACAAAATAATTTGAACTAAGTGCTTTTTTAAATGTAGCTTTTCGAACGAAGTTAAAATGAGATAGAGTATTTGTTTTTTTGCAAAAAGAAGAAAAATATATATATATTACCCTTCAAATTGAGGTAGTACTTTTTTTATTTGTACAAAGAGTCAAAAACTCATTGAAAGAATCAATATTTCAATGTATGATTTATAATATTTTTCTGAACAAAAAATAATTCCAATGTAGTCTGAAATCTTAAACCTGATACTTATATTTTCGGTAACATTATGCTTTAATTTTCTTACCGGAGCCAAAGCTTTAAAAAAAAAAAAAAAAAAAAACCCTTACCATTAAAAATTAATTTAGCTTAGTGTTGAATCAAGTTTTCATAACAGCAAGGAGCGTTTCCATCTCATTTATTCTACTCCCTCCAATTCGTTATTCATTGTTATTAAGTGTTCATATAATGTTGATAATTTTCTAATTTTTTGATGCAGATTGTCCGGACGTGGGCCTGAACACGCATTTTCCTGCTTACCAGTCGAACGCTCTGCCGATAAAGCTATTCAGCTCTGTCGGTCACACAACAAGTTAAAGTTATAAATTTAACCGAAACCCTCTGGTTCTTTAAAACCGTTTTTTTTTTTTTTTTGCCCGAAAAAACAATTTTTAGACCTTGGGTCTATTTTTCGTCAGTAGCAAGCACGATTAGCTTTAAAATAAGGTGTGAATCAAAGAAATCGATCAAGAATTGAAGAAAATCTCGCGTAGAAACAAAAAAACAGGTTAGAGAAATTATATATAAGGATAACTATTTTTGTTTTCTTGGTTGCAATTTTTTTAATCGTAAGTTTAATTTTAACTTACTTAACTTGTTATCTCTATTACAAGAATCATTCACTAGTTGAAGAGGCAAATTGGTGTGGGAAAAAGATTGTTTGTAGTAAAAGTTTAATACTTTTGGGGTCTTAAGTTGTCATCACTGGGATGAGTTCTAATTAGCTGATTGATCAACATTGGTCTGCTTATACCCTCAAAATTTCATTAAAAGATTTCATGTTCCACGTTTGGTTGAACGACGTTTTGCGATAACTGAAGATGAAAAACCAGCTAATGTGTCCTGTGGAACGTGTATGATGAAAGATGGATGAACCGTGGAAATTTTCACAAGTGGAACGAACAGTTCAAAAGTGGTCGAGATTCAGATTCTGACGAACACCGCCCTGGCCGTCCTGTTGAAATTTCAATTTTCTCACTTCAAACTCTAACTGTAGTGTACAATCAAAACCCAATACTACTCAGATACCCTTTTGAAGAAGGCTAAGTCAACCATGAGAGAGAGAGAGACGTCGTGGATCTCAGGGGAGAGGTTTGATTATCTAGCAAGACAGCATACGGTCTTGCTTCGTTTTTCTCACTTCAAACTCTAACTGTAGTGTACAATTAAAAACGACTACTACTCAGATCCCTTTGAAGAAGGCTAAGTCAACCTTGAGAGAGAGAGACGTCGTGGATCTCAGGGGAGAGGTTTGATTATCTAGCAAGACAGCATACGTTCTTGCTTCGTTTTTCTCACTTCAAACTCTAACTGTAGTGTACAATTAAAAACCAATACTACTCAGATACCCTTTTGAAGAAGGCTAAGTCAACCATGAGAGAGAGAGACGTCGTGGATCTCAGGGGAGAGGTTTGGTTATCTAGCAAGACAGCATACGTTCTTGCTTCGTTTTTCTCACTTCAAACTCTAACTGTAGTGTACAATTTAAAACCAATACTACTCAGATACCCTTTTGAAGAAGGCTAAGTCAGCCATGAGAGAGAGACGTCGTGGATCTTAGTGGAGAAGTTTGATTATATAGCAAGCCAGCATACGTTCTCGCACTGTTCAATCAACTCTTGAAACCATTGATAAAACGGGTCGGATGGTAATGTCTCATACCTCTTATAGCCCGAATTCAGAAACCAATGATTTTCATTTGTTTAATCTAAGAGGCATTACGTGGAAAGAAGTTCCAGGACAACAAGAATGTCGAGAAATTTGCGGGAATTTGACAAGATTCCAAGAGACCAAGACAAAACGTTTCAGCTGGTATAGAAAAGTCAGCAATCCGGTGGGACTAGATCATAGATGCTGATGAAGATTATTTTAAAAAGTAGGAAAACTCCTATTTTGGAAAAATATTTGGTTTTTTTGAAGGTCACTTTGTCTCTTTAATTATTGAATGACCCTCCTACTTCGAAAAACGCCTTGAAAACATTTAACTACGATAATATAATGCAGCAAGAATTCAAGTGAGTTCCAAGACAAGGCAAGTATGTACTTTGTAGACTACTTCTCTTTATATCAACTTTAAAGATACGCCAGCTATATATATATGTAAAAAAAATTTTTACATCTGAGAATAAATAGTTGAAAATGACCGCTGCTACAGAGAATTTTTTTCAACTGTTAACTGTATATTAAGTAGTAAGCTACCTACTGCCTTCTAGGTATCTTACTGCTTAATACCCACTTCAATTATTGAGAGTTGAACACCATTACTGCGGTGTCTCGCCGGTGAGCTAAATTCACTTAAGCTACCATTTTGTTGACACTCTCAGCTTCAATCGGATGTTTTCCGCCTCCAGTTCCGATATTGTCGATTCCAGACTGATGAGTTCATAACAAGGACGAAACTGCAGTTTTTCGATGGTATAACCGGGCTGTCTGTATATTGCATGCCGTAACTACGTATATCAGACTCATTGATGTAGGCGGAGTACAACTGCAGTGCAGTTATGGAAGAGATGCATAAATGATCATAGTGATAACGCAACTGAAAGTGATGAATAACATATCATTAGCTGGACTGCACAATCAGAGTCGTAGAGTTGGATTCGGATTTACTTTCGGGTACGGGAATCGGAATTAAGATTTTGCGAAGGAAGCTAAAATTCTAAGAGTCCGAGTCGGAGTCGACCATTTTCCTTCCGAGTCTGTTGCTCTGCCAAGGCCACGGAATCAGAGTCGGAGGAACTAAAATTTCAGACGTAAGAATAGGCCAGTTTTCTTCACACTCTGCAGCTCTGTTTATTATGTGCTTGCACCAATGTGTATTTAGTATGTCCAGCACGTGAGCTCAAAATAAGCAGAGGCTAAAATGTTTCTATCAGTACTTCCGTCCTGTGATCATAATTATACGTAAAATATAGAATTTAAAAATACAAACAAAAACAGTCAAGAGCAGATACAAGACTATTTGCATTAGTAAATTAATTAACGGGACACCCAGTTTTCGCGTTACTCTGCAGCTGTGTTCATTAGTTGCTTGTACTAATGTTTATGTACGGCACATTGGCTCAAAATAAGCAGAAGTTAAGATATTACAATCAGTACTTCAGTCCCTTGAACATAGTTGTAATTACGATAAAGAATTTTAGAACTCAAACAAAAAACATCCAAAGAGCCGGTACAATATTATTTACATCAGTAAATTAATAATAAGGTATTTCAAAAGCTCTTAAAACGGTAACAACTGAGTGTATAGATGTAAGACAAAACCTCCCTTTTCATGTACAATTTGTTAATCTGCAACTTTTCTAGAAATAGAGTTAAGTTATAAATTTAATACAAAATGTAGGACCACCTTTTATCAAGGAAAAAAATACATTTGATAAAACTATTTTAGTTATTCAAGCATATATTTGAGAAGAAAAGCAATTTTTAAAATTGCGGATGGTTCGGGTGCAATATTATGTCTAAAAATTTGAGTTTTACGTTTAAAAAGCATTTTTTTCGACCGGCATTTAATGCGCCATTCAACTAGCTTTCATGCAGAATAAAATTACTTATATTTCTTTAATAAAATCTTCTATGAATACAGAATGGAGTTTTAAAATTAAATGCATGGTGAAAGATATGGAGAAAGGTTCAAAGATTTCTTTCAGTCTTTATAATAAAGTGAATGTAAAATAAGTTTAGGAAGCGACTAATGCAGAGTTATGTTTTTCATGAATTCGACATGCAGATGCATCGAATTTCTAAAATACTTGAATGGATAACACTCATTAAACAAGCATAAAAGAGTAAAAAACGATGTATTTACGTAAGGGGAAAATAATAAGGATATGTTTCATCTTTAAATGAAATATGAATTGATTCCATTGTGAGCTTTGCATTTTTGAATGTCCTTTTTTCCTACAATTACTTTAAAATTGATAATAATATTCTTATTCATTTCTAGTCTGACTGAAAAAGGCAATGAAAGGGGGAAAAAAGAACTAAGTTTATATTCATTTCGCATCGAAATTTTAAAGTGTTATTAATGTACGTATACTATTTTTTCTTAGAATTTTCATTTATTTCGTAATTAATTTCGTTTTTGAATTTTATGATTAAAAATCCTAATTCTACCAAGACGCATCCAAAAAACCCAAATTTCAAAACTTTTAAACTTAAATTTCATTTGAAGCTCGGAATTACCTGTATTTTAAAAAGTAAAACACCGACAATTCATGCAGTTTGGAGAAGGCAGACAGAAAAAAAAAACATTTATAATTAGTATACTGTTACCAGCGTGAAACTTTGTTCTATATATATTTTATATGAATATATGCCCTAAAGTTAAAAAAAGATGTATTTACGTAAGGGGAAAATAATAAGAATATGTTTCATCTTTAAATGAAATATGAATTGATTCCATTGTGAGTTTTGCATTTTTGAATATCCTTTTTTCCTACAATTACTTGAAAATTGATAATAATATTCTTATTCATTTCTAGTCTGACTGAAAAAGGCAATGAATGGGGAAAAAAGAAACTAAGTTTATATTCATTTCGCATTTAAATTTTAAAGTGTTATTAATGTACGCATACAATTTTTTTCTTAGCATTTTTATTTATTTCGTAATTTATTTCATTTTTGAATTTTATGGTTAAAAATCCTAATTCTACCAAGACGCATCCAAAAAACCCAAATTTCAAAACTTTTAAACTTGAATTTCATTTGAAGCTCGGAATTACCTTTGTTTTAAAAAATAAAATACCAACAATTCATGCAGTTTGGAGAAGGCAGACAGAAAAAACCGAGCTGATGTGTGCATCACATGATTTTCTTTTGCTCCAATTTAAAGCCTCGGAGTGAGCAAAGAAACACTTTAAATATCTTCACCCCAAGTTTGTGGTAACCGAAGCAAAGAAAACGTTTTATACAGATAATTTTTTGCAATATTGGAAGTTTTAATGTGATTCAATGGTTAACTCTCTAAATATGGCCTAATTGAAACCAGATTAAAAAAAAAATAAATAAATAAAAAACCCGCCAAATTCGTCACCAAGCTGGCGACAAAACTTGGCGACCAAAAAATTGGTGATATATTGGCAAATGTTTGCAAAATTATAGCACCGCTTGAGTTTGCAACGAAATTAACAATGATTTTACCCCAAAAAGGTGTAAAAGACCTCCTTTGAAACATCCGAATGCTACCAAAAGAGAAGTGCACAACTAGACCCCATTTGGAGTCTATGTACCAAATTTCAACTTTCTAGGACATACCGTTCTTGAGTTCTGTGAGATACATACACACATACACACATACGCACATACATACGTACATACGGACGTCATGAGAAAACTCGTTGTAATTAACTCGGGGATCGGCAAAATGGATTCTTCAAGTATCTATACGTTCTTAGGCATGTATCCGCGTGTAGTCGGGTTGAAAAAAAACTCAACATTCATTCTGGGGTGAGCAAAATGGAAATTAAGGCCGATTTTTTAGAGAATTTTTTTTCGCGAATACAATACTTCCTTTTTAGTAAAAGGAAGTAAACGACATTTATAATTAGTATACTATTACCAGTGCGAAACTTTGTTCTATGCATTTTATATGAATGCTTGCCCCATTATCGTTACTACTTTGACTATTTACTTATTATGGCATATTGATTTCTTATTATGGCAATCAAACTGGTGCGGTGCCAGTATTATCTGCTTTAATATTTACAGCGATCACGTTTTGGAGTCTTAACTGTTAAGCTGTAGATTTTACAGAATTGAATGGATAATAACCTTAGAGCAGGAATATAAAGGGAGGGAGCAAGTTCCAATCATTGTCTTAGCAAAAGCTGAAGCTACGACTCCAAGTCACGTGACTCAAAAATGACGAATGGTTGACACGTTTGGCATGAAACTAGCGAAAGAAGCCTGATTTTTTCCAATGCTTTGCTTTAAAATCTGTCACGTGACTTGCGGTCTTCGATTCACGTAAGAACGTCTTCACTTCCTCCATGTTATATCTTCTCAATGACAATAACAGCCTTTTTTTTTGTAATTTTTATGCACTAGGAATGATCTAAAAACGCCAGAAAACATTTTGATTTTATTCCAGTGCGATATTTTAAAAGTTATTTACAAGTAAAAATAGATTAGTTTTTTTTTTCTGCCGAAACGGGGAGTCACGTTACTCTCTGAGAAGTAACGTGGGATGTGCCGGCTACCCGGTCACTTTGATGTCTGTGTGCTTTCTGCAGGGTGCTTAAGGCATTTCTGTATTTTTTAGGGCAGTCATTTGGGTATTTCCTGTTTTTATTCATTAGTTAAGTATGTTTCTTTTTTCTTTTGTGGTCATTACATGATTGGATGTTATCAGTTTTCAAACCACATCTTAAACTTCCAAAAAAATATTCACAGCATATATTCAGACGAAACCAGAAGGAACTGTTCTGTTCGTTCCCTGCGCTTGCGCTGTTGTTTAAAAGTTCTGAGGATTCTTTCAATTTACCCTTCGGAAACGAAGAATATACAGATTAAAGCGGAATGACACTTTTTAGGAATTTTGTGACATCGTACACCTGAAGGTGGTCAATGATCACTTGAGACTTTTTTTTAGACGAACAGAAGGCATCGCATAAACAAAATACATATTATAATCAAGGAATTGATTGTGCTTTGGAAGCATATTATCGGAACGGAATGCTTGTATGTATTTTTCATTAATAGATTTTACGATTCGCAACTCCAGAGCTCGAATACGCTACCTTGCGGTGATTAACAATACTGCCGAAAAGGGTAAAACATTCCATTCCACGTGTTTTCTTTGAGATAAATTCCAGGCTTCGGACAGTTTATGGTGTAATGTAATTTCAGAAGAATAGAAAAGAAAGCTTCCTACAAACACGATGAGAAATTATTGTCATTCACAAAGCGTCAAAGCTTTAAGTTACGGCATTTGTTTGTTTTACCTTTTTCGTCCGCCATTACACTGTGGCTGCAGCGCCCCTTATAGTTTATTGGAGTTGCGAATAGTTTTGGTGTCAATTGAAAAAAAATTCTTTTTCTTTTTTTCCCATCGTACTACTAGAAAATTTCTCGTTAGTTGAAGTATCGTCTGACAGCCAAAACTGCGTGCCCAATCAATCGCAAGTTATGGCATTTACTGAGGTATGTTCTCATAGTATCTGGTGACTTTGTTTCATTTGAATTACTGCTAAGATATCAACTTACGCAAGCATGATTGCGACAGTATTAAATTGAAATTCTGTCAACACAACGAACTGTGCCAACCTGTTGCTAAGATACGTTAATTTGAAATGCCCGGAAGGCGCCAAATCATGGTAGTTGAGACAATAAGTGAGTACCGAGAAATGATATAAAATATACAGAAAAAAAACCTAATGACCACAACTTGTTATTTATCCTTAAATTCGCAATAAATTACTGAATTTTAAACTGTTATCAGCCTTTTTTGAACTACACGGTACGTATGATTTTTTTGAAACCTATACTATAGGGGAAACCATGGTAAAGTGGATACCCCGGGCAAAGCGAATATTGGCTATAACTCCCAAATTGTTCGTTTTACGAGCTATTCCTCAGCTTGCTAAACCAATAACAACAAGCTACAAAGATCTACACTCCTGACAAGAACTCCAGTAAAGGAAGATCATAATCAAAAATTTGGAAAAGCAAGAAAGACTGTAATGAAGTCAACAGATGATGTTTCGATTAAAGCTTCTCAAAAGACTATTAAAATGACTACTACTAAAAAAACTGTAATTTAAATATATCTACCACAATACATAAAACTGCAAAATAGAACAATATAAGGATAGAAGGAAAGAAACTTGAATGTGTGGGTAAGGTGCAATTTCTGTGGTGAAATGTACATTGAAAAAGATGATCTGCCGACGAAAAACTGTACACAATGTCGTATTTGTACTCAGTGGTGTCAGGAAGAGTGATCAGCATTCGAAAATGGTGATGAATTTTGTTTGTGATAACTGCAATGATTAGTAATGTAGCAGAAAAATGTTTTTTTTTTTTTTTTAATATGCTCCTATAATTTTGGATGTTGATTCTTCTTAGTTTATTTTTTTTTTTTTGTCTGCAATTATTAGTAGTGTAGCAAAAATGTTTTCTAATGTGTTCCTTTAATTTTCAGTGTTTATTTCATTTTTAAGTTCAATTTCTTTAGTTGTAATAACTACAATTATTAACATAGTAGCAAAAAAAATGTTTTTTAATATATTCCTTTAATTTTCAAAGTTTATTTCATTTTTAAGTTCAATTTCTTTGTTTGTAACAACTACAATAGTTAGCATTGTAACAAAAAAATGTTTTTTGAATTTATTCCTTTAACATTCAATAGTTATTTTATTTTTAATGTTTAGCTGTATGACAAATAATGTTGTTGTTCGCTTTGCCCTAGTACCGAATCCACTTTACCCGGGGTAACGGGCAAAGTGGATGTTCATACCATTGTTGAAAATTGGCCTTGTATCTAAAAGTTTAATTAATATTAAGGGCAACAGTTATTGCATTACGTAAGTTCATTAAATGAAGGTGTTTAATTATAAGTGAAGATGTATAAGTTTAATTATAATAAGAAGGTGATAAATATATTTTTTAATTTCCCCAGTTATAACTAAACGACAATAAGCAAGGAAAGCTTAAGGTATTCACGTTGCCCGGGTTTCCCCTAGATACGTTATATTCGTATCACGATACATCATTTTTACTAATAATAAAGCTGAAAGTCTTTATCTCTGTCTGGATATCTAGATGTTTGAATGTCTGTAACGCACACAACGCCTAGACTGCTTGGCCGATTTTCATAAAATTTGGTGCAAAAATAGTTTGTAGCATGGGGGTGTGCACCTCAAAGCGATTTTTTTCAAAAATTCGATTTTGCTCTTTTTTTATTCCAATTTTAAGAACATTTTACCGAGCGAATTATCATAACATGGACGAGAAAATTACCATTACGTGGACGACCAAACTACCATAACATGGGTGAGTAAATGAAGATAGCAAAATGGCGAGAAATGTATCATCCATTATTCGTAAATGTACAGGCGAACCAAATGACCTCTTAGTTTTCTACTACGGGCGAAGCCGTGCGGGTACCGCTAGTTGAACATATGTTGATAAAGATAACTGTAATCATACATTTTATTTTCTTGATTATTCCACACATTAAAAATGAAATACGAACTAAAAATACAGCTAATGCCTAAAATATTTAATACCATTTTTGTCTCGTCAGATGCAAAAAGAAAACGCCATTTAGAGAGCAGATGATGGATGGGTTTGAAAATTAGATATAGACTTCAGAAGCCTTATTTCAGCCACGCTTTGCCCATTTCCTCCATTTTTCAACCACAAACCTTAGTTGATATGATTTATTAAGTCTTCTCATGTCCTAGCATACAGAGACATCGATTAATCAAAGCAGACGACAAAAAATGGAATATTTTCAACCAAATAGTCTAGAGAACATATTTGTTATAACGTAAGTTCTTTAAACCACTACTTAGTGTCATTTTAGAGCTTAGCCATGCCAAAACTATTTTTTTTATTGATGTGACTGGGAAAATGTAACCGTTTGAGAGACGAGGAAAGAAAGCTTAACTGCACCCGCAACTGTATCATATCGCCGTTGAGCATCCAAAACCCGATGTGTGTATTTTCAAATAGTTCACGAAGAACTAAAAACGTTATCACTTAGAATGTTCTTAATTTAAAATTTTACTTCTGATTTAAATTTTATATTGTACAATTAAATTTACTATCTTTAAAATTTAATATCAAATTTTTTTCGCACAATTTTTTCACCTTTATATTATTTGTGTATTTAACAGCTTAAGCATCAACTGACTATACAGCTATGGTAAATTCAATAGTTTATGAATATTGATATAACGAAATAAATTAATAAATAATTTAAAACAATTATTTCTGCTTAAGTAAATAATAAAGAAAACAAATAATTAAGTTTTCCCAAACCATTTTTGAATAAAAGTATAGTTATTAAACTTCGGTGCAGAGCGGAAGTATCCAAAATTTGCAGAGTCGAAATTGAAAAGGTATTATTCTCAACTTTTGAAAGAAATCACTTTGACACATCAAACGATTACGATTCGACACCTGGTATTCAATTCTCAGACAATCGTCAAAAAAAAAAAAAAAAAGAAAAAAAAAAAAAAAAAAAAATATATATATATATATATATATATATATATATATATATATATATATATATATATATATATATATATATATATATATATATGTATGTGTGTGTGTGTGTGTGTGTGTGTGTGTGTATCTAATTTGAATTCTGACACTTTTAATTCGAATTATGTTTATCGCAATAACGAAATGCGACAGGACCCTACTCATTGGAGGCTATTGTTTCTAGAAACGGCTCCTGTCTCCCCAAGCCTGCCCCTTTTCCTGGATGGTTATGTGTGTATAGTTGTGTGTGTGTAGGCGTGTGTGTATGTGTAGACGCGCGTGGATGCTTGTGTAGGCTTGTATGTGTGCGTAGACCTGTGTGTATGCACGTAGGCGTGTGTGTATGTGTGAAAAGGCTTGTGCGTATGAGCGTTTGTGTGTAAAGGCTTATGTGTGTGTGCGTATGAGCGGGTGTGTGGGGTAGGACATGGACGCCATCGACCAGGAGAAACAGATTCCAGGAGGCAGTGCTCGGAGCCGCGCCTGCAGAGGCCGGTGGGTGGTGGTGCTGGTGTCCCTGGTCCAAGCTGAAAAAGGAACCACAACATCAAGGACGGTCAAATGAAAGCAATAAGCAATCTTAATTGCTCAATTTAGAAATTAAAAATGATAACAATTCCGTAGGTATCGAAACATTTTGTTGGAAAACTTTCTGCATAAATCCACAGCACAGGAACCTTTGCAAGGCTTACTCTTTGTAAAGAAGAATCAAGTTTTTGAGTACCGTAAACGCTTGCTACTTTGGCCCACATTTTGTTGTTTCTCTCGTCTTTTCTCACAATAATTTTGTAATTATTCATGTTTCCAAGTTTTAGAAATCTGTTTTACACTTCTATTAATTTAGTTTTCTAAAACTGATCAATTTGTTTCGAAGTATCATTACTTCGAAGTTTGTTTACTTTGGCACAAAGTAGTTTCTCTTATTTAAAATCATTGTAGAAATAGCTTGAGCCAAAGAAAAACGTGTGTTCATAAGAAAAACTATTTATTTGAAAGAAAAATACATTTTTTACAAAAAGTTTGAGTCACACATATTTATTTTAACGAACATTGAAAGTTTTTAAAACTTGTGTGCATACCTAGTTATTGTCTCAGTAATTACTGATGGAGAACAATCATATTTCCATCAGGTTTGAAGGCCTAAATAATTTTATTAAGATAACACCATTTGTAAAACAAATGATCCTTAATTCGCGGGCACTTCCAAAACATTTTGGTGCAATCCATGCTCTCAACATTAGCTCCTTCTTCTTTCGAATGAATAGCTATCTCTGGACACCTGAGCTCATTTCCTTCAACAGTAACAAAATCCCGCAAACCTTCCAACACATTTAACAAATTTTGTAAGAAGTAGATACCACTGGGTCAACGTTTTCTAAACTTCCTCTGCAATTTTTGGTTTCTCTTCGTCTTCCATAATAAAAGCCTTGAAACTGAGCCCCGAGGATTTAACTCTGTAATCGCTCCCTTAATCCGTTGCTGAGAATTTGTATTTTTTTCTTGTATTTTTCCTGTTTGCAGTTAATTGTGTTTTTTCCTTTTTGCTTTAATGTCTTTTCAAAATCTCTCTGACGGATTTTTTCAAGTTTTTATGCTGGATCAAAGTAGGTCGTAATTCTTAAGTTAAAAGATATGTTGTTATTGTGAAATTTTTAAATAAAAACCTCAACAGAAATGAGAAATACTACTATGCTACAACATAAATTATTGAATAGTGTTCATAAATATCTACTTAGCAAACTCTTAGCTGATAAAGAACTGCTTCTACGTGATAACGTTTGAGAGGTTAGAAAGACATACGTTACCACAAGGAATACAAAACCAGTAGTGTTGCACCGTGTGGACAGCTATGAAACTAGTTGGTATACATTACTGAGTCCTTGAGGCTGCTCTCTAACGAATTTTCTCAAAATAGGTTTCAAAATTGCTTCCTAAAGGTTTACAGAGAACGTTGAATCTTTTTCTGAATTTAGGCCGAAGAAGCACCCTAGGGCCAAAGTAGCCCGCGTTTACCGTATACATAACTGAATGGATAACGATTAACACATATTTTGTGACGCAATCAAAGTGAAATTATATGTTAAAAAAATATCGTGAGAAATATTGACATCGTCTACAATTTTACAAACAATCGCACTATACCAACATTGTAAATAGCGAATGTTCCTTTTTGTGCAGGTCTTTTACAAAATGCTACTAAATAAGAACGACTCAGCTTTTTCTGTTTTGCTTCCCCAGTTGTTTTGGTTTTTATCTGAATACGGAATAACGAAACCTTACATTGTATGCATAAAAAGCGTGGAATTAAACATTTTCTTTAAAGAGTAACATTGCCTTCTAGGCTTCGCTATTTATCAGTTAGCTGTCTTACTGCTATGAAGTACCAAGAAGAAAGAAACTTTGAGAGTACAACTCCTTAAGCCTCACTATGTTTTATCAAGTTGAATTTACTCTTTCATTTTCTGGCTGATTTAACCACAAAAACTTAAAGAAGATGCTACACACTAATAAAACAAAACTTCAAAGCAGCAGGGAGTCTAATTTCCCTAAGGAACACCTTTTTTATTTTCTTTGGTTTGTAAGGAAATAAAACAAGAGGAAAAAGAAACAGAAGCTCCAAACTCAATCAAACACAAATACCGCCTAAATAAGTTTTTCGTCTAGAACTAACCAAGCCTACTTACAAAAGATAATATTTTTTTTTCAAATAAAGTGTTATTTGCTATACTTTTTGTAACTCTTAGCAGCTGCATAAAAAGTCCTATTACAGACATTTATGATTAAGCATATGCGAAGGAAAAAACAGTAAACTATGTCTCAGAGGTTTCCAAAGTGAGTGCCACGGTACTCTGGGGTGCCGCAAGGAGGGGCGAGAGGTGCCGCAAAGTGTTATGTTTTTAATATGTATGTATAATAGAGAAGGACTGGGTGCCGTGAAAAAGATGTAATTCTTCAGAGGGTGCCGCGAATAGGAAAAGTTTTTGAACCCGCTGCCTTTGTCTATTGGTATCTTCCTACGTCATCGTGCAAACTAAAAATTTTTATATTTTTTTTAATTTTATTTTTTTTTAGCTGGTTTCATGCAACAAGATTTTTTTTCAAAATAAGAACGAATGGAAGCAAAAAATCAAGTACAAAATGATTTTTCATTTTATAAATGAATTCAAAAAGTGAGTAGTAACCCTGTGATTAAAGTACGCTTTAAAATTTTATACAAGAGTGGAGCTGTAGCGTTAAACAAATTATCAGAAAATCAATATTTGTCACAAAAAACGTACTTTCCTAACATTTTAAGTGTCTGCAACGCAACATTTCATGTTTATTTTTACGTCACGTGAATACTTTTAAGACTTATGCTATGTTGATTATTTAATGACTTTTTCCTTTAACAAGTATCGTAGACCTTACTTTGTATCATATAATTATGAACATTAAAAAAACCATACTATATTTTTCTGGTAGTTATTGAATTACGAAGTACGTTTTCTAAAAAATGGTAATGCATATAAACACACATGCATAAAACGTATTAGTAAAGCTCAAGTTTTGACACAAAATATTTAAATGTTAAGGAAATTTTACTATCATTTTAAACAAAAATATCACAGAAATAATTTAGCAATACGTTATTACTTTGAGGCATTTTTTTCAGAAAGTATTCTTTTTTTATCATCCTCATATAAAAAAATAGCCGATGATCGAGTAACCCGCGTGTTTCAACAATGAAACTCTCGCCAATGGCAAGATAATTTGATAGTATGTTTTGGTAATATTTAAACTGCAAGGAAAGGCTTTATTGTGACAAGGCTGAACTCGATCTGGTAACTTAACTGTTTTACTTGTAAGACTGTGTCATTTCGTGGGAATAAAGAAATGAAAAAACGGTCAACGATGAATGCTACCTACTGGAGTTTAGGGTTAATCCACTGGAGTTAGGGTTTCAATTTCAACCATCAAAATATCACCAAGCAGGCAATGGCTTCGTTCAAATGTAAAAGAGTAGAAGCAATTTTCACCCGTCATACCTTGACAGGTGGCTTTCTAGTTATTTAGTATGTAGTTCGACAATTACTATTCCCAAACGAGTTTGCTTGTACTTCGCAAGTTAAATTAACAAACTTGTATTTTGATATTTTTGGCTCATAAAATAGCAATTGTTTTTTTTCTTTTTTGTAAATGCTTATAAAGTTGAAAAAATGAATAAACTTAAGAGAGTAACATAAACGTAAAGTAAGTTAAACGTAATAAAGTAAGAGGTGGCTTCGTTTTTAACTATATTTATAATCACTCATAAAATTGCAATTGTTTTTACTTATTTATTTATTTTTTTTGTAAATGCTTATAAAGTTAAAAAAAGGAATAAACTTAAGAAAGTAATGTAAACGTAAAGTAAGTTAAACGTAAGAAAATAAGAGGGTGCTTTGTTTTTAACTTCATTTATTCACTCTTAATCTACTTTATTTCAAATACTACAGATATAGGACGATATATTATATTTAGTTATCATTACCAAAATTTAGTAGTTAAAAGAACTGAAATATATACTTGAAGAGTGTATTTAAAGAGTTTGATCTTGTTTTCTTAAATAAATATTCACCTTGCTTGTTTAAAAAAAAAAATCTTTATTGCTTTACTTTATACTTGATATCGTCGCCTCAGAGCAACATTAAGATATCTTTGTATTATTTCTGGGATTAGATATCTTACTATGGCTCTGAGGCGACGCACAGACATTAACTAGTTTAATAACACATTAACTAGCAACAACTTACTTAAGGTTAAAAAAATCTGAATTTGTGAACGGTTGTGTCGGTAACTTCAGCTCAGCATGAACTTTAAGTCATTAAATATCAATGCCTCACAAATAACTAAAATCGTTTAACATGCCTTAATTGTTGCTTTATTTTCAAAAGCAACAAGCATTTAACAAAACATTTATATAAAAATGTAGCAGTTTTAACGCAATGGCGACCATCCCCCCTTCCGAAGAGCGAAGGCGCACCTCTTTTAATACTACAAAGCACCTCCTTTCAAAAGATCGAGACACTTAAAAATCACTTTGGAAAAATTTCTTTAAAACTTCAATGGCGTCGTGGTCTCCCCTTCTAGTGGGCACCTGTATTTAAATGCTTCTAAAAGATTTGAAATCATTAGGTTTCTTTTATCAGTCATTGCCATCTTTTCAAAAGTAACAAGAAATTAGCAAAACATAGTTATGAAAATTTAGCAAAGTTAACACTTTGCAAGAATTTAAATAGTTCAGTTAGCCATTGCTTTCTTTTCAAAATCAATAAGAAATTAACAAAACGTAGTTGTAAAAATTTAGCAAATTTAACACTTTGCAAGAAATTAAATAGTTCAGCTCGTCATTGCCTTCCTATTAAAAATAGCAAGCAGTTAATAAATAAGCAGTTAAGAATCTAGCATCTTCATGTCGTTAAAATATATTCTGATTATAATAATAATTTAATATCATATACATTTTAAAGAAATTAATCATTACGTAAATCCTCCGTAATCATATTCTAAGCGTATATGTACACACCATAATTTATCCAACGGGTTTATATTTATGCAACTATTAATTTACATGAAACACGAAATCATTCCTCGTTGCATCATGGAGAGCTGAAGTGGTTGTAGTTATTGCGAATTCACGAGAGCTGTTAGTCTGTGCCCAATACATCAAATGGTGACTGGAATAGTTAAATTAGAAAATTTTGATGTAGTCGGTAGAAATTGCTGCTGCTTTTGCGACTTCTCTGTTATATACTAAGCAATACTCTTTAACAACAGTTAATTAAAACTTAAGTTCTTGTAGGGTGATCGACATATTACGCCAAAATTTAAGTCCTTTATTTAGTAAGAAATATATTAATTTAATTCATTGACTTGTATGTTGTTTCTAGAAAATATTTAAATTTATGTAAGATTAAATACACTGTAGCAGCTTTTGTTCTCCAAATTTACGAATTTATTATAGATTAAGAATTTTTTTTACTTATTGGTACTTTAAGTTAATTTTTTGCACTACTCATTTTCTGAGAAACATGATTTTTAAATTAGTTTAAATTTTATGTTTGGGATATTACGTTATACAAGTAAAATGTTCTGCGTAGTAACAGCGATATGGATCCTCTTTACAAACTGCGTTCCTAATAATTACTATTATTATTATTATTATTATCTTTTTTTTTGGGTGAAAAAAGAAAAAAATGGTATCCGAAAAAAAAATTAGTAATTCAAAAAAAAAAAAAAGTTGAGAGTGTGTGATTCTAAGCACGTCGCAAATTTTACTCAGTAAAAAGTTATTAAAGATGATAATGATAACGACGATCATGATAATTGGTATGATAATGACGATAAAAATGAATACTAAAGTAATTTAATAAATAAATCAATTACTGCAACTGGGTCGTTAAACTTCTTTAGTTACATTTATTTCATACCAACTTCAAACACATTACATAAAAGGAAGTAATACTAAACGTATAATTGAATTTTTATTTCAGGCACAGTAAACATTTAAATTTAAACAAGAAGTTCCGTCCAGAACTAAACGAGCTTACTTTCCCGTAAACCAATCGACTTTCTCTCTATGTTCAGGATTTATATTTACCTTGAATTTCCCCGTAGGGTACTAACGTTAAGTTTCTTTGAACTGTTCAAAATTGAACAAAAAATTGTTTAAATCAAAATGTAAACTATGGAATTAAGGTGTATTCGAATTGGACTATTCAGCCAAAAGTTATTAGGGGGAGGGGCGACAGACAGACCGACCGAGAGACCAACAGACAGACATTTTCCCCATATCAATGACCTACTTTCAAATATTTAATTTTTCGATATTTAATTAGTTATTTTATTTATTTTTCACTTTTTTCGTTTTTCGCGATATTTTTAAGATGCATTAAGTCTTCTTTCATGCTCCTTTTTTCGCTTTCTGACTTTTATTGGGAAAGTAGGCTAAAAAAGAGCTATTAGAAGTCGTTATTGGATAAATATATGACCTAAATTTATAACTATTAGATTAATCAACAGCCAATTTGATAAACAAGCTCTGTACTCTCCTTATCTTAAACACATAATGACGAGAAATATCCATATGAATTGAACAAAAAACATTCATTTAACGAAACTAAAATGAATTACAGGGGTTTTGTGAGGGTAGTTAAAATTAAAATGTCCTCCAATATTTTATGCGCAAGTATTTCATAGTTGGCCATACTCGGCAATTTATTAAAGTCAAAATTTGCTAGACCAATCTGTTCTCAATGAGAAAGGTTAATATATTGTTCTCAAATTCTCAAATTACTTTTATGATGTATGAAGACCCATCCCCGTTTAATCCACTAACTTATATGCAACCTACCTGCCATTTTAATAGGATTCTGTCTCTTCAGAAGTATCTATCTCCCATAGCCCCCCCCCCATTTCCCATTCTCCCATTAGCGTCTTCTAATATTCCAAGATCGCAATAATGTAATCTGAGAAGCAGTATAGAGCAAATAGTTCTACAGAGGATTTATTGTTGGTTCAATTAGTTTATTCCGTTTTCATGCCTAAGCACATTTGATTGTGCCAAAGCAACTCGAGAATTGACTATGGTTATCTTTTTAACTCTAAAAACCTGACAGCTTATTGTATATTTTTTTTTTACAAATTGCTTACACATACACTTACTAAACATTGTCTAACTTATAAACCATTAACGCATCAATTAAGAAACAGTAAATTAATGCGAATGCACAAAAGTTTTATGCACGAAAGCTGTTTTATCACATCATTTTTTACAAGCCGAATCAAAAGTTGAAAATTATTCGTTTTTCACCTTCATTTCCTTAAATATCGAAAAAAGCTTGCAGTTAACCATTTTGCAATTAATCAGAGTTTGTCAGGATATTTTCTTCCAATTAGATTTTAATAATAATAATACAGTTTTGAAATAATATTTGAAGACATTTATTCTACGAAATATTTTTCTCTATTTGTGGAAAAATTATACGTTATTAGTAAAAGTGAAAATAGGTATTGATGCACTATCGATAATTAAACTTGTTTTGATTTAAGGCGCCGTCATAAATTTAATTTAAATCAGTTACTTTAAGGGGCAGTAATATTGACTTAATACCACATACTATTTTATATCAGAAAAATAACTTTTAATTTTTTGTAGTTTCGTAATTTTATTCACTACACGTTTAAAGACGTTGATGCACTTAATGTCAAAAGTTATCGTTCCAATTTTGTAAATTCATGACTTTATGCCATGAGTCAAATTTGCCATCAGTCAAGTCACTAAATGTTTTCTCCGAAAACTGAGTGACTATGAAAGTTCTTTTGTTTTATTTTTAGTGAAAATTTGCTTATACCGTGTGAGGAAACCAAGCTTTATTTATGTGGAACACAGAATCAAGTTTTTCAATAGATGACCGTAGCTAACGATGATGACGTAGCTAACTTAACCATGTTAGTTCGAACAGGAACTTTCAGTTCTTGAATAAAGTGAAAATTATATTTCTTCCAAGATTCATCATCATTGTTGAAAGCAAATTTCAGAAGTTGATGACAAGGCACCATTTGAGATACTTTACAATGTAAGGAGATTAAGATGTGACCCAAGGAGACTAAAAATTGCCGTCCGTGGGTACACATGGTTATGTGTCCTTGGGTACAAAGGTACGCCATTTTGGTTTTGCAAGCCAGTCACATCGACAAGATCACAGTTTCACAACATTAAAAATCAAAAACAAAAGCTTCAAAATATTGGGAATCATGATACCTACAACAAAAATGAATACTATCCACGACGGTCGAAAAATAAAGAAATTGCTCGTTTTTTTTTTTTTTACTTAGATCCTACTCTACAGCACTTTCTTCAGTTGTACAAAAAAGGAATCCTCTGCAAATGTGTCGGCTTAGTGTCCAAAAGTTTCAAAATTGGTTCCTGAGCATTTCGAAATGCATACCCTAAAAACATTCCGAAACGTTACTGGTAATTACCATAGAACGTTTTCGGACTTCACAGGCTTTCACCTATTAAAATTAAGTATATTTTTTCAAAAGGTTTTCTGAATAACTCTAAGTTGAACGAATGCAAACTTCTCAATGTTTGCAAAAAAAAAAAAAAAATATATATATATATATACATATATATATATATATATATATATATATATATATATATATATATATATATATATATATATATATATATATATATATATATATATATATATATATATATATATATATATATATATATATTTAACTACCAGTTTAAGGATTAGCTGAACGGCCCATACGGATTGACTAAGCTCCCTATGAGCGAGAATAAGTATCTCGATTTCGCAGCTTATGAGAATTGCAAGCAAGTGAAATGCTTGATTCGCGCTATTCAAGTCTCAGCTTTGGCCCTATCTGCAATAATTCTTTTGGAATATTCTTGGAAAATCAGGAAGGCGAAAACTACACAAGGTATTTCTGTATCACTTAGAATGATTTCAGGAAGGTTACTGTCTTTTAGCGAAAAACATTCCTGTTTTTTTAGCCTACTTTCCCAGTAAAAGTCAGAAAAAGAAGAAAAAAGCATGAAAGAAGGCTTAGTGCATCTTGAAAATATCGCGAAAAACAAAAAAAAAGGGGGGGGGGGAATAAATAGAATAATCAAATAAATATCGAAAAAATAAAAATTGGAAAATAAGGTATTGAGATGAGGAAAAATGTCTGTCGGTCTGTCTGTCTGCCCCCTCCCTTGTAACTTTTGAATGAATAATCCGATTCGAACAATTTTTTTTGTTCGAAAGAGCTCGACGAGAATTATCTTATATTTTACTTTTTGATTTGAACAATTTTTCGTTCAATTTTGAACAGTTCAAAAAAACTTAACATTAGCGCATACGGGGATATTCAAGGCAATTTCGAACTTAGAGACGAATTTGCTTCAAACAAACTTTGTAGAAAATAGCTTTTGATGAAAAACCTGTATATAAAAAATATTTTTGATTTGAACAATTTTCCGTTCAATTTTGAACAGTTCAAATCTCATAACATTAGCGCCTACGGGGAAACTGAAAGTCAAAGTAGATCCCTCACTTGAAGGCGGATATACTTCAAAAAACTATTGTTGGAAATAGCTCTTGACGACAAAATCCCGGCTCCGACTCCGAGGGTTTTGAGGCACTTGACTCCGACTCTGACTCCTGTGCTCGACAATAAGTCGGACTCCCGACTCCGGCACCTTTATCCCAAAATAAGTACTACTCCAAATCCGCAAACATTGGCACAGTTGCGAACTCTAAGGGAAATGTCCGATTCTAACTCCGAGTCTTTTAATTAAATGCCTTCGGATCCCGAATCTGACTCTTTTATCCTAAAATGAGATTGACTCCGACTCTGCAGCCATGGTTTAAACTGTGAAATAATTAGTTAATATGACTTCTTTTATTTTCACTCTAAAGTTTTAATTTATGTATTCAGTTTTCGGCGGATATATCTCGAAGTCCTTTATGTTTTTACCATAGACTAATAATAAGAGTAGACCGAGCTTTCCCAGACTTGCTAATGAAAAAAATGGTTCATGGATACATCATGTGACTGGTAGAAGGCTTGGCGAAAACTTTGGCGGCATGGTTGCTAGATGGCAACATTATCTATAGTTTGGCACTCGACATGTATTTTAAGACGTAATGTATTTTCATTATAATTTTTTTTCCAGGTGCAGAGATTGAACTGTTTTTCTTTTAGTTATGCATTATTCTAGCATTAGTTTTTGATCACAGTTTTCAGTAACTTTTATTTCATTTGGAACTGCTACGTCAGCGTTGGCGTGAACGAAATGGCGTAAACGTTTTGCGTTAACCCAAAAATGTACTAATCGGTATCTTGAATTGAAATTTTAGGTAAAAATCTTACCGTTTGCCGATTCTTTTTGGGCGCTTGCATCTTTAATTGCTATTATTGAAATTGACTACAGAAAATGCACTATACGATCTAAACGAAAAACTCACTATATTAACAAAATATTTACAACTTAAAATAACAAATTTACAAATCGGACTCCATAAAAGATCATTCTTCCGTGTTCCATAAATTCTATTTATTTTATTTCTCGATCGTCTGCTACGATCAACGCCCGCTGTTGCTAGGATATCCACCAGTCACATGGTTTGGTTTATGAGCAGCAAAAGGGTTGCCATAGCTCGGTCTACTCTTATTATTCGGAACTCCAGCGCTCGAATACGCTACCTTGCGGTGATTTACAAAACTGCAAATGAAACTAAAACATTGCCACGTTGCGTTCCATGTGTGTCTGTTGACGTAAACACAGGCAGTTTGTTCTGAGTATTTATTAACGCAATCGATGTGTCTTAGTTTGCTTTCAGCTACAGAAATTAATTCGTCCCTTAGTAGTATTCTCGAGCTTCTCAAAATAATGTTAGTTTTCATTATTTCCTTAATAATTGGTGAAAGCGAAAATTCTGGATTAACAAACTTGGATAACAATATACAAGGTAAAAGATTTTATTGTTTTGTATGAATTTGTAAGAATATGGGGTTTTTTTTAATCTTAAATTAATTAAACTTACCATATTTTACAGCAGCATTTAGTTGGAATGGACAGTATGCAAAATATTTTCTTGAATATATTATCGTAGAACAAAATGAATAACCGAGAAAGAATTTACTTTATTCCTTTTATTCTCAGCTGAAAGGTTTCGCCAAATTTGTTTAGGGTTATAGTTTTAGTATAGTGCGAGCAAAGTAGCCTTGGCGAGATTTCGCGTTTTTAGTTAAACCATTTTTAATTTTTATCATGAGTGGAATAAAATGGTAGTAAGATTACAGAATTCGATAAGTGAAAAGAAATAATGGTCAATCAACTGAAAAGAAAACTACCACCATATATCCGTGAGAATTTTGTTGATGATTTGCATAACATGCCACAAATAAATCGTAACTCAGAAATTAGAACAATCGAAACAGAAAATTTTTAAATTAACCGATTCGGGAATTCGAGAGAAATAACTCAGCTACAAATGGAAAACAATAAGCGCTAGCCAAGCAAGGCAAAAAAGTATCATCTTCATTCGATAACAATTTGTAATGTCATAGTGAATTTTCTAGCATTAATTGTTATCCTTGTCTGGCCACAATTATTATTTAGTTTTATCAAGAATTGATAAATATCGAATTCAACATCGTGGAAATAGCTGCTTAGAACTACGAACTACGTAGTTTGCATTAATCTTTGACGTTTAGTAATGCTTCTTGAATTCTCATTTCTTTCTACGTGGGCCAGAATATCCACAAGACTTTGAAAATTAATTTAAAAAGAATAAAGCGAAAAAATCATACGTACGAACAAAAATCACAACACTTTTAGCATTTTCTTCGTTACCATGTGCGTTTGTTTTAGTTTTTAAGTCCGCCATTAGACAGTGACTTCAGTGCCCCCTATAGTTCGTTGGAGTTGCGAATTAGTCTATGGTTTTTACATAAAGATATGAGCAGACGATATTTTTATTTTTGACAATGAAAATTATTTTTTCACGTTGACATTTTATTGTTTTTATTTATTTTAGAAAGTACATTAATTCATTTAAAAAAATATTTTTTGGCAACAGGGAAAAAAGAAATGATTTTTTTTTGGTATGATGTATTTATTTTAATGAGCATATTAATATATAAAGTTATTTATTTATTTTTTTTTTTGAAAGTGGTTAAAGATTTTTTTTTTAAATGGAAAGAAGTTTATTAGCTGCTTTAAAAGGTGCTGTTATTTTATGTGTTTTTTCTTTTTTTCTTTTTACGCATCTAGTTATCTAATTTTTTAGATGAGTGAGGCATATTTTATTCCTAGAAATCAACTTAAAATTAAAAAAAAATTATAATTGAAAGAATTTGCGATTTTAGCTATTTTTGAGAACATTGATCAGATACTAGAAAGTAGATATGGGTATACGGGAAAGTAGACTCGTTTAGTTCTAGACGGAATTTCTTGTTTTCAAGATATGTTACTAGGAAAAATAGGGCACATCAGCTTCCCATTATTTTTCAGAAACGTTTCTGAATCAATTTTACAGTGTGCCAGCTTAACAGATATTTTGCGCTAAAAATTAATAGTGTTTTAATATGAATTATTTCATAAGATTAACCTGTGTTTGTGTTCTTTACTAAAAAAATCCTCAGAACTTGGGTATCCGTGGATTTGTTAGTGAAGAACCGTAAAATTTAATTTGAAATGTTTTTTTGTTCCTACTATGAATTATCTCGTAGGTAAAAATGAACAAGTGAAATCCTACTAATACTACATTCAAATAGAAGACTAAGAATGTCTTTCAAATTAATGCTTTAAAATCGTCTCGAGAGTCATGTAGTTTTAAAATTACAATAATTGCTGCAGAAAAAGATTTTTCAAACAAAGAACTTTTTAACGGCAATAATATTGTATTCCCGGAAAATAAAATCATCGGCTTTAACGTCATGCAAAAGTTGGCGCTCGTTGGACACTTCCTGGCGATTAATGAAGAACACTGTTTCAGTAAATAGAGTATGAGACGGGGAGGGATCTACTTCTGCGGGATGAAGTTACTTTTCTGGATTTATCCACCATCCCATTAATTTCAGAGGGGATGAAAACGTCCCGGATCGTTTATGCTACTCCCAAGAGTCGAAAAGCCCTCTAATATTTTCGAATGAAATTAAACGTGTTCAAGTTCCATGCTCACTGTTGCAAATGACTTAATTTAATTTTCAACTTCGCTAGTTTTCATGGCTCAGAATTAATACGCCAGAGTAAAGATGATAAATAGAAGACTTAGATGTTGGTGCCCTTTATCTAGCAGAAGAGAGAATATTGCTTTTTGAAACTTATGAGGAATCAAATAAACCGTACACTTCAGTAACGTAAGCGTTATTCTGTTTTTAAACAGAGCGATGTAGCAGGTACGTATTTGAATTAACATAATTCCACTTCGTAGGGTAACGAAGTACTAGTCTAGTACAATTTCTGCCACCAGGTGCAGTTGCTCGTTGAATCGAATGATTAAAAACAAGATCTGAATAAAGGTTTACCGCTCAGCAATATTTAAGAACTATTTTTAGCTCTTCTTTACATTAAGTATATTAAAACTACAAGTCGTGGTCATTTTCTAGGCATTACTAACACATTATACATTACACCATAATTATATAATGTGAATCATATGAAGGTTGAAATTTTAATTGATGTAACTGTTGGCATCGAAAATATTGATACCATTTTTGTATAGAACTACATACTTTTGTATGTACTTTGTATACTTTTGTATAGAACTTTAGGCTTTCTAATCGTTTATAGCATGTTTTTCTGTTCTTTCTTTCCAGGAGACCACATGCCATCTTCGAAACTTTTTTAACGTAGATTGAAAGCCTTGTATTATGCTAAGGCGTAAACAGTATATCTGTTTACGGTAAATACTCTTATTTGAGCAACGGAAAGAATTTTACACCTCAGGTAGCACACGCATCGTTTGAATATTTCGTAAAAGTTATGAAATAAGTGTTACAACGTTCATAACACCTCAGGTAGTGCACGCAAAGTTTCAACATTTCATAAATGTTTTCAAGAAAGTTATTCCAAAAAGTGTGCTTCAAAGTGTTCTAATTTAAAAGACAAGGGCCCGTACTCCGAAGATTTGCAATGCAAAACTAAGTAGATAAACTGTTTAAATTTTGATCATAGTATTCGACTCCAGCAGCCAAAAATTACATCCAATACATTAAAATTGTGTCAGCTAAAACAGCCTCACTCTTCCCATTAATTCAATGATCAACATTGAATTTTAATTATTTCGTTACTAATTGTTATTTGTCTGATTTTTTACTCCAGAATTTCCTAATAAGGTTCGGTATAGTATATTATACGTATCAAGAACTTTTTAAAATATTAATGTTCCTTTATAATTAAAAAAGTTTAATTTAATTACGTTTAATTAACTGCAAACAAAACAAGTATCATTACTCTCTAACGACAAGTGTCCGCACTAAATATTGGTCTGTGAAACAAGTCCGCTAGCTATGAAGTTCGAGAAACTCTGATTTAATACTTCTTATCGCAAGAACATGTGGAGTTTTTATTTTAAACAGATAGAGAGACATATCAGCAGATACAGTATTTAATACTCTTTGAAGGTTTAAAAACAGTTTCTGTCCAACATTTACTACATATGGAATTGGTTCATAGTTGTCTTCAAGCAGCTCAATGCGCCATTAAAAAAAAAGCCTCCAAATTTATTTAAAACTGAAGATGATTAATTTCTCGCTCTGTATTAAACTTCAAAAGAAGAGGATTTTTAGAGCAGTACATCAGCGGAAATCAAAGACATTCCACAAAGTTTTAGTATCAAAGCAATATGGCTAACAATAGTTCAAAACCAAATTGAGGATTGAACCTTGCATCTCCGTGCGCGATAAACTAACTCCTAAAAACTATATAAGCTTGTTGAATAGTACACTTGTTTCATTTTTGCTGCAATACAATATCAATTAATTTGTACTTCTAAAAATAAGATTAAACACAGTGACTTAATTTAAAAAGACAAAAAATAATTAAAAGACACGGTAATAACTCCTACAAGAAGACGACAGCAAATGCAAATATCAGTCCTCAGTGAAAAAAAATCGCAGACCTTTAAATAAATGCCATGTAAAATTTTAAATCAGCTTAATAAAACTTCTTTAATCTCAATATTTTTATTCAACTAATCGTTATAAGCTAAAGATATGTATATTTAAATAATATACAGTACTTACATATACTTGATGATAAATCTTTCTCCTTCGAAATTAGTTTCCCTTCCATTTTATGTTTTTAAGGTTAAGGAGTACTGTTAAAATCAGTACAGCGCATGTATATTTATTCTCGAAAATTCGCGAATTCCCTCGTATGGAGCTTTGTGATTTAAACAGGATTTCTATGCGTTGTGATTCATCCATGAAAGCATGTTTCTCCGTCGTCTCGGCGGATTTAATTAGGAAAGTAGAAATCTGTTTGTAAAGAGGGAACTCTTCTGCTTTCTAAATTAAGGAAGCTTAAGCAGTTATGTGTGTGTTTGTAACTGAATTTGAAATGTTACCGGCATTCTAAAGTCAGATTTGTTCTAGTTTCGAATTCTCTTTGACGCGGCTTCTTTACTTGTTCGGCTATGTTAGTGGCTCATTATTTTCTTCGGGACTGCTCTTTTTAGAGGCATTTTATGTCTGTGAAGGAATCCGCATTGCAGCTTATACCTTTGCATTAATAATTCGCTTCGGAAATCGTTTTAGGCGGAATAGGAGATTATCTATACTGTTAGATGGGAAAAAAATGTCACTGTTTTTAAAGTTAAAAATGCGTTTTACCAATTATGTTTTACGTTGATTGTGCTTTAATATTAAAAAAAAATCTTTACAAAGAACAGTTTACACATTTATGAATCTTTAATGCTCATTGTGTCTTGCTTTTTTAATCTTTTGTTTTGCAAATAAGCCAATTATTTTTACCTTTTTAGTTTAAACAAAATGGCAATCCCATAATATCCCACTAATAAGTCACCGCTTTCATGCGTCTCTCTTAATAAAAGGGTAGGTAATTACTCTAATTTGTTTTAACGACTACAGTTACGAAACTATTGGTAGCACAAGTATTTAATTTTAAACGCTTGCACGATTGGGTGGACCAAAAAAAAAAAAAGTTTCTAGTTTCGATGATGGTTGGTGATGTCAAAAAGGTGCTATTAGTTGAGCATGAAAATAATTTGAAATTCTTTTCCCTCTTTCTTGATCTGCCGCAATTGCTTTGAAGTTTCGACCAAATGCTTTTTTTTTTCTTTTTTTTTTTGATATTTTTACCAAAATTAGTGGAAAAAAGATAATCTTTTATATTGTCGATAGTTGATAGTGTGGCAAAGGTACCATTGGTGGAATTAAATTACCACCTAAAATTTGAAGTATGTGGTACAATTCCTTCTTTTTCTACTAATGCAAGGAAATTATGACAACTTCCAATTAAAATACTTTTTCGCTGTATTTATCTAAAAGAGTTATCAAGTTTGTTACATATGATGCATTTGTAGATGCTAGGTTGTTGTTGTGTTCGTAGTAAATAAACGCAACGGAAAAATTGTGTGATATTTCCTGGGGAGATTGAACTTTTTTATTTATTTACAGGTAAGGCAACACAAGAATTATTTACATCATAAAGAAAAGAAATAACACCCAAGGCACTGGTGTGTACTATTACTCCTAAATTTCAAAGTTTTAAGTATGGGTAAAATAAAACTTCGTGCAAATTTGTTTAGTTTGCATTCCATACCAAATAAAAGAGCCCAGATCTCAAAAAAGGATGTTCCGAAAATGTTTACCCGCCCTCCCAACAAAGTGTTTTATCTACATTGTTTTAGGTAATTTAAGCTTTTTTCAAGTTAAGTCTCGGCATTTCAGCTCTTTTACTTCTATTGCATTTACTTCTATTACATTCTATTGCATAAACATATCTTCCCTCATAACGACTTGCAGCTTCCCATCACCCTTTTAACAGTATTTCTATTATGAACTGATGTAGAACTTGTGAAGCAGACTGTGGATCATAAAATCGTTTCGAATACTTTCTGTATTTTAGTTTCTTCTGAAAAAAGACATTTCGTGATTGGAGGTTTGCTGATATTGGTTGAGAACTCAATAAAATAAATTGCAGAATTCCGTAACACAAAATTTCAATTTCAGAAACTTGAACTCTCGAATTTCTGCAACCTTGTTCTTTAAATTGCAGCATATTTTTTCATTACTTTTGTTAGAATGTTTTGACATCTTGGTTGTGAATTTTTAGGGTAGAATGATATTTATTTGTCTAGATTCCTTTGTATACTCTGCTGGTAGTTTCTTTAGTTGAATCAGGCAGGAAAATCAACTCATATTATGAATATGAGTATCATATGGCTTCTTTAGGCTTCAAATTATCAAAGTGCAAGTGGTAGCTGTGTGCCACCTAGGTACGTAATAAGCCCTGATCTACTGTCTTGAAATTTCGGAGGGCACAGTCCAGTTGAAATAGTTATACAACTATCAAGGTATCAAGTACAAAAAATGGAAAACCATTACGAGAATGTGTATCGGGGTCACAAGAAAGTATCGTTGAATAAAATTGTAAACTTTTAAAAATTCGCTCAGAATGATGTGCACTGCTGAAGAGGTTCCTCTAGCCCCCGAAATTCGTATCTGAGAAATGTGTACTTTAATATAGTTGAGCAGTTGAGGTCTCATCATAATCTTGAGTCCTGCAATTATGTTTTTATAATTATAATATTTAGCGTCGCAGAAATGCAAAAAATTAAAGTTAAACAAGGAAATAAATTTATGTTATTGCGGAAATGTTAAGTATTCAAAAACAAATGTGCAAATGTCAAATACAAAAACTGCAAATGACCATGATGGAGGACATTTGTTTTTGACAAAACATGAAAGGTATTACTTCATAAGGTTAGCAAACAAAATACACAACCTAATTTTTAGTAATGATACACTAGATTTATCAGAAATTATAAATAATTTCAGTTTTTTGTGGTAAACTTTTTAAAAATTGATATGTACATACATGTTAGCTACGTACGATCGTGAAAATGGTGAACAATAAATATGATGGACGAAAAAGACGATTTTTATAATGCTATTGTTGAAATGTATTTCAAAGCATTTTATCCAACCTATTTTTTGTTACAGGTTAGTGAATTATGTGTAGAGAAATGTTGGTTGGAATGCGTGCGTACATTTAATCCTGAACTGAAATTCATGCTTCTTCCGTTGCCAATATTCAATGAGAAATGTTTGCTTTTTTTTCTGCGTTACGTCAGAGAAATATTTACGTACATAAATTATTGGATAATGAATTACTAAATGAAATCTCATTTGTTAGCATTTCTATTCGCTACATATTCGTCATGACAACTATTTTATCTCTGCATCCTATTTTCAGTGCGACATTTTTGGTCAAAATTAATTTTAGGTAATCTTCTCTCACAAAACTTATGTCATGAAAATGGCATACAAATGGAAAATAAACATTATTTTCAAAAATATATATATGAGAGCCATTTTGTCGAACAAACAAACTTATGAATGGTACAGCATTTTGAAAACACAAATTGTTATTTACGTTGGCGTTGTGCTCTACTTTCCTCTGAATCGAAATGCCAAATGAATAATTTTTAAATATATTTCAACATTTGTTACATCCAGTGAAAAATGAGGGACAGGTTAAAATAGGAACGAAAATACAATTGCGTGATTTAGTAGTTTAGCAAAACATGGATTTAATATATTTTTGTATATAATAGATCATGAACCATGGTGTAAGGCGAAGTATTATAAACTCTTTAAAAATACTCATAAGCACTTGCCAACACAAAACACTTTAAAGGCATTTTTTCTTAACACTAGAACGACTGAAATTTTCTGTATACCTAGAAAGACTGAAGGGGCCAGTGTGGCCCCTACCCATTTTTGGGGTGAATTATTTTAAAAATTCTTCCTGAGTGTGTCCACATGCTCAATGCACCTTCTTTCATGACTAAATAAAAACTTAGTATGCAATTATTTGTAGTGTTTCTCTCTATACTGGATAAAAGCTTGGATCAGTTTTTCTTTTCAAGAGCAATGGCTACCATTAGGCTGGTAAGCAGTCAGTACTGTTTATAGCATTTGGATATCCAACTGGCTGTATAAAGCGAAAGTTACAGGTTACACTAGAGAGAAGGGCCTTTTTTTATGCTAGAACAATTAGGAGAAACGAAAAAAATTTTTTTTTTAATTGTAAAAAAGCTTAGGGGCCACTGTGGGCCCTCCCGTCTTTCTAGGTATAAGGATCAATATTTACAGTACTGTGAGGCGTATGATAAAATGATTAAACAAGCATTCAAATAGTGTCATATAATGAAAAGTCAGGAAGTTACATTACGTTCCTTTAGACATTATCCGAGTTATTAAACAACAAACTATGCGAGGGACCACACAGGCCCCTCCGTCTTTCTAGTGTTAAGGGGACACTGGACCTTGAAAACAAACTTTTTTAATTATGGATGGATTTGCATGAAATTTTAACCTTATACTTTAAACACTAGTAAAAGCTTAATTATAAAATTTCATTAAAAATTTTTAATTTGGAGACCAATTATTTAAAAAAATGTAAATAACTTTAACGATAATGGGGTCTAAGGACCTTTAATCTTCAGAATTTTCTATTTTCTGGAAAAAACATATGTTATGCATAATTTTATTTTGAACAATTTGATACCTTATTTATTACCATACGCCAAAAACTTTTTGAGTTATTGTAAAAATGCGTAAACTTTCCCCGTAGAGATTTATGTTAACAGCCGCTGTTTAAGCCTCTTTTTTTCAGGTGCCGATTTCTTCGGTTTTCTCGTTTTGCGCGCATGATATTTCAGAAAGTTTTTAATATATTTCCGTAAAACTTTTCATGCATGTTTGTCTGATACATCTTAACGATCTGAACCTAAATTTCAACTAAAAAATTAAAGTTAATATTTAAAAATAAATATTTTTTACCCAAAATTTTGGAAATTTTCGATATTAACTTACCAAATTTCAAAAAAATAAATAAAAAATTTTCAAAAAATAAATAAATTTAGGTTCAGGTCATAAATATAAACCAGATTAACATACATTAAAAGTTTTACGGACATATATAAGAAACTTTCTGAGATATCATGCGCGCAAAACGAGAAAACCGAAGAAACCGGCTCCTGAGAAAAAGAGGCTTAAACAGCTACTGTTAACATACATCTCTATGGGGAAAGTTTAGGCATTTTTACAATAACTCGAAAAGTTTTTGGCGTATAGTAATAAATAAGGTATCAAATTGTTCAGAATTAAACTGTGCATAACATATATTTTTTCCAGAAAATCGAAAATTTTGAAGTTTAAAGGTCCTTAGACCCCTTAACAAAACTTTGAAAAGTCCCTTGCGTAATTATTTTGATTTCACAACACTGAAACTTATTTTAAATCATTCTCTATACTATAATAAATAAAATAAAACTCACAACATTGTCCTCATATTCAAATAAATTCAAAAAATAAAAATTTCAAAAACTTGACAAAAATTTCTTTCTTTTGAACGTCCAGTGTCCCCTTAAATATAAAACATAAAATGTAAATTCATACAAAACTGTCTCAAATAATGCATTCCTGAATTAATATTAGTTTTTAATTTAGTTCATCTACTCAACCTAGTAAATTTATCCGCGAAACTGTTTTACAGAACCTTTCGGATTAATACGTTATTAAAATAAACAACTACTGGCTTAAAACGCTGTAAACGGTAAGAATGGATAACCACAGGCAAATCAATGGTGCAATGCATAAAAAGCATTGGCCAAGTAATTGTTGACAAATCCGAAAAAGACCTTTTCATTCACACGAGTCGTCTTTGGATAAAACTTCGGATAATGTGTGACTAAAAATACTGGGGAGGAAATTTGAAATTTCCTCCCCAGTGCAAAACGGGAGGAGGGCGATTTCGTGTCGGCGAGCCTAGAGAGACACTATAAATATTGAGAAACATTATGGGAAAAAAACTATACAATAAGCGGTTAGTTAGTACCAAAAACAAAAAAAAGAAAGTATCAATTTTTTACTCAAAAACAAACTAAAATGCTCAATTCCGAAAGAGGTTCTGAAATAGGGGAGACCGGGGTTAGTTGTTACATTCTTTTTCAATATTTTGTTTTACGCTAAACTATTTCAAATATTTACACGTGTGAAACTTTAAATTACATCTTGATTGTTTAACATTCATAATGTATTTTTTTAAAAAAATATTATAAGCCACTACTCCAAAATACTTTAGTTTTTTTTTTCGAACGTATGTAGATTGTAACGACTTACTCCACCACGGGGCATGTTGTTACACTATATGGTGTTAGTTGTTACATGAGATATTTTACTAATAAATTGAATTTTACAGATTTTTTGGTTTATTTTGTTACAATTTTAAAAATTTCTTAACCACGTAAAAAATCAAAAACCTTTATCTTTACAGATTTACTTTATTAATGACTTATTCTGATAAACTATCATCATCATAATCATTGTCCCGCGAATTACAATTTTTACAAGCATATAATTTATCAAACTTAGCACATCAGTCATGGGCCCATTTGTCACAATTACGACACTGAATCCATTTAGTTGTTTTTTTTTTCTTTTTTTTCTGGATTCTGGTGCGGTTTAGCACACTCTATGCAGAACCGGTCTTCAGCATCTTCAACCTAAAGACGCACTGTTTGGACCCACCTTTTTGCACCTCTTTTTTTTGTCTTTGTGTCTGTTGATTTCTTCTCTGTTAGAGACAATTTTCTGTTCACAGATTTTTGTGCCCCAGCTTCGGCTTGAAAAACATTTTTTACTGGTGCATTTGTTAAAGTGACGCTGACCTATGGTTTCCGCTTGCGGACCGTCTTCACTTATGCACAGTCTGCAGCGACCTACATTTTTTATAGATCTACATTTTAGTAATACATGATTTATTATTATTATTATTGTTATTATTTTTACTCAACCATACATAATTAACAATAAATTTAATCATAGAATGAAAGATCAGAATTATTATTATTACTATAATTGCCATCCAACCACAGTATTTTATATGAATTAAATCATGCAATAAAACAGATCAGAAATACTACTTATCACAACTAGCATTTTTTATCTTACTGCAGAATCTCTCTAGTGTCATGAAATTCATCGGATGCCTTTCGTAACGAACTACCTGCAATTACTTCTTTAGCCACCTCCAGGTATGTTTCTTTAAGTGTTTTACCTATGTTCGTCTTGTTCTTACACTGTAAAAAAAATCCGTAAAATTTACAGAAAAAAACTGTCAGCCAGGACGCCAGTTTTCTTCCGTTCATTTTACAGAAATCTTCCGTATTTTTATTATTTATTCAAGCTGATTTATTATTTTATGAAGATTAAAAAATGAAACTATACTTTCATAAATCCATTTCAATATTTACTATACTACTACGAAATACATGTATACAAAGGTAAATTTCCGAATATGCCTCTGTAACAGATGACAAAAAAACATAATAATAAAATATTGATTAGGATGCAATGAAATGGAAGTTGCAAACGATTTAAGACTTACTCGCTTTAAATAAATATAAAATCAAAAACTCGAGCACGAGAACCAAAATCCAAACACGCGGGCGAAATTTCGAAGATTCGAAGAAAAACAAAGTATAACAGATTACAGATTCAAAAAAACAGAGAAATCCTGTATTTTATTACGAACAGTTTTTTTCTGTAAAAAATACGGATAACTTCTTCAAAATTTACAGTTTTTTTTACAGTGTATAGTCCCCCGCCATATCATCTTTAAAAAGAAAACATGATATTAAATTAAAACTTGCATGGGGCAAGTTGTTACTTGTAACAACTAACCCCAAGAAAATTGTAACAACTTGCCCCATACGATGCCACTTTAAATCTTGGCACATATTACTTGTATTTTATCCTTTGTACAAAACTTTTAAATATGTTAGCACTGAACTGAAAATGTATAGGCTTTCACATGGTATAGAAATCAATCCGTTATCTGCAATGCCTTCGTCACAAATAGAAAAATAACAGCGGAAAGAAAAATTACTTCGAGACGCAAAAAAAAAAGTCACACAATCATCTAGTGCAAGGGAAGTCGGTTTCAACTGGCGGTTAATTTTTAATTCGAATGTAACAACTTACCCCGCGTAACAAATAACCCCGGTCTCCAATACAAAGGTTTTCACGTTCATTGAAGGAAAGGTTTTTCAATTCCTTACAACTAAATACTCAATATATTGTGTCGGCTTGAAGTCCCCATTAAAAGCTTTTTGTTTCGTATTGAATTTAGCATCTTACGTTCGATGTAAATAGTTCAGAAGGTAAAATGTACTGCACAAAAACAAGAAAAAAAGAACATTTTCCAGCATTCAAAGTTACTATGAATGTGCACTTTAATTTAAATAAAAAAACCGTTTAACGTTTTTAAATTCTCAAACATGTCATAAAAAACAATAAATTCATAAAATGGATACTACACTTTTTGGTAAGTATGCAAACGTTTGTAAACTAAACTTATGGCAGTTAGTATTCGTAATTTAAAGCACCATTTCTAAGTACAAAATTTGTTAAGCATCTATATTCTACAGTTTCGCTCCAAATTTTCATCAACAAAATCACGTTATCTGCACTGCAAAATGATTCCTTGAAATCCCGAAACACGTTCAATATATTTTTTTTCGTGTTTTGTTAACGTTGTTTTATCAAATTATTTTCAGTACAATGCTCTTACTACATTTATCTGTTACATTTGTCATTTATGTACAAATCTAAAACATTCTGAAAATTCGAATAACAATTTTTTTACTGTATGCAATGTTATTTGCTTACATTTCTATTCCTTAAAGCGTAGTCTAATGTATTTAGCAACACAACCCATCCCTCAAATCAAGTGAAAAATTAGTTTCAGCAGTTTCCATTAAATATTAAATTGCCATTACACTAATCAAATAACAATAAATACCATTAAGTACTTTGTCGAATCTATTTTTAAAAAATCAATTCATTTTGACATTCCCCTAAAAGAATTGTTTTAACAAATTTCAAGAAATTGTTTTACAGTTTGCGTTCAATATTTAATCATTAATTGTGTTACGCTGAAATGAAGTGACGTAAAATATCCTGTAATCCCCACTGAAAAGGAAATTTTCCATAAACTGCGAAAACAGGGAAAAAATGATCAATCAGATTTTACTCAAGCGAGTCATAAACTGGAGTTTTTTAAGCAACACATTATGAAAATATTTTAGCATCGCGAAGGAAATTAATTTAGCTTCCCATTATCCGAGAGGGTGGTAGTAAAAAAGCTTTTAATTCTCGTTTAAGCATTAGTGTCATTTATTCAGATTAATGGCGATTTTTTTTAATTCCAGAGAGGCATTTTAAGATTTCATAATTCTAGTTCATTGCTTTTAGTTTTAAAACATGGCAATATTTTCTTAGCAGATCTTCGCTTCCTTGTAAATTCCTCATTTGAAAAGAAAATGATTTTTTTGAGGTGCAATTTGGTCGTATTTTACAGTCGTTAAAATTGATTTTATTTATCCTGTTTCTATTTCTTATGGGATTTTATTTATTCTCTGAGTTTTCTTTCTGGATGATTGGGAATATCCATTTGTTCAGTAAAGTTTTGTTTCATTTTATATTTATTCCTAAGCATCATTTATTAATTTCATGGGTGTGCTTAAGATATTAAGAATAAAAAATAGCTTATTAATAGCAGCGTAGGTTCTAAGAATTTGAAAAAGAAAACATTTAACTCATGTCGTGTTATGGAAGAGACGGAAAGCTTTACTTAACATAATGCAGAGATGGTTTTGAAGCTCACGTAACGTTTGTATTTCTGTATATAACTCATATGTGTGGGTTAGAATAATAGTTGCATAAGTCAAAAAATTTGAAAATTGATCTAGTTATGGTTTGGGTCCTCTTTAGTTTCCTTACGTAGTGCACCAACTGCAAAAAAAAAAAAAAAAAAAAAAAAAACATATCTTGCCTACAATAAGTTTATGAAACTTTTAAACTTTTCTCTAAATGAGTTTAGAAATAGAAAACTACGGTGGAGGTGCGCTTTAAAACATCTCTACAAAAACTCATGGAAAACATTAAAACCACTTCATTTGAGAAACATCTTTTCACCACCAATTTTAAAATAATTTTTAACACAATCCAGTTAAAACTTTAAACGTATTTAATTTCGGATCTGAGTTAAAAACGGTTAAATATGTATTTAAAAAAACAATAAAAACGTTTTTGAAAATTGTAGGGAGAAGCGGGGGGCGGGGGATTCAGAAATCTGGCAAAAACTACACTTGTATATGATATTTTATTGTTTCTACACCTTAAAAAATCATATACATTTAAAGTTTTTCCAGATTGCGCTCTGCTAACACAAAAACATATTATTTTGATATACGTATAGCTTTAAAACTGAAATATTTATTTAATAAAAAGCAACGTCAAATCAGCACCAAAGCAGATAATGTATCAAACTAAAGACTTTGTTATATGCAAAATCTTGTTTCTCAAAAAAAATCGAGAGAACCTGTTTGTTGTTATTATTTTCAGATGGATCTACGGCATTGTTGACAAATCAAAGGATCACTGGATACTGCATTTCAGTTTAATCATAGAATCCCCTGTATAGTTAGATTGTACTCGTACATCCCATAAAAGGATTAGTATTTTCTGTAGTCAGATTATATGTAATGTGATTAAATATTTGGATGATTTTGAGTGATAGACTCATGGACAGTTTACATTGCTTTTCTCGCACAGTCGTTTATTCAAGATACTCCCACTGTCAAAGATATATGCGTCTAAGTAAATCTTAGGATTTTCCCTTAATCTATTAAATGCTTCAAAGTTGCTCAAAACTGATCTAGCTTGCTTTGCTGAACATAGCAATGTTCTGAATTTGAGCTGAGTTTGCACAATCTGGATTACATCAAAGATTATGAATGCTTGGAAACATTATGATATCACGCTGTGCAAATATGAATTAACGAGGTTGAAGGGCTTTGGTAAGCTCAAACGACATGATGTAGTAAGAAGATTCTTAAAATAAGAGATTCTACAAAAAGAAATTTTAAAATTTTGTGACAATAATATGCAACGTAAGTTTTTAGATTCCGAAACATTTATGGAAGTAGCATTTTAAATTATCTTCTAAAATTATTACTTTACATTTATCCCTACCCCCTATTTTATGAACATAAACTAAAACATAACACATGTGCATACAAGTGTTTTCTGTAAATTTACGCCTAAAAAATGGTGTTCAGTTTCATTCAAGATTATGTGGAAGTAACTTATAACACAATCAAGTTTTGTGAATTACTAAAAAACATAGGAAACCTCCTTAAAAGTGTAGAAAAGGTGATAGACATTAATGATTTAGAAATTCATTTACTTCAAAATAAGTAACTTTTTTCGTTCAGGTGTATTAGTTCTGTTTTCGCGAAATTGAACTAAAGTGAGGAAAGAAAAAATATTAAAGTCGACTGACTAAACTAAAGACTTTGAAATTTACTTATTTCTTCCTTGATGAAAACAACTGAAGTTATAAATGCTTTGCACACCTTGAAGCATCGCATGGATTAGACTAATTGAGTCTCATTTGAGCATTTTGTTTCTGAAGTGAACCAGTAAGTTTTATCAGAATGTTGCAATAATTTCTCAGTTTTCTGATAACTAGTCACTGATCACAGGTAACTTGTAACTGATAACTAATCACTGACAACTAATGATTTAAAAACCCTGAGAGGGATGCTCAAAAGGTTACGAAAATAATCTTTTTTGAAAAAGAAAAAAAGAAAAAAGAAAGCAAATCCTTAAGAAAATCCATCGCACAGTTTTGAGCTACACTAGGAATAAAGTTGTGGGACTAGGAGAGACACAATATCCAATACAAAAAAAAAAAAAAAAAAAAAACGGAAGTTTTGAGGCACGGAAAAACTTAGGAAAGTCGGTGAATGAACTGGGTATTTCGAAAAAAATGTAAAAGAAAGATACATTGTTTTGATTTAATTTCTAAGCTTATAAGAACAGGAACATAAACCTATAACTTCTAATTTATGATTGAAATTTAACTTTGGGGTCATTCCATAGTGATTAACGTAACATTCGCAGCTGATTTTCTAACTTTTTTTAACTTAAAACCGGGAGTAAAAAGTGTTTTCTTTTTTTTTTAGTTTTAAATGCAGATTTAAAATGTACAAGGTAACTATTTTTCATTTCAACCAAGAATTTGAAGCAAAACAGTCGTTAAAAAAGGCATTGTGACTAATGTAACATTTTTGCAACCTTGAGAAACAATGCTTATGTTGCGAAGCAAATTTTTCTGAAAGTTATGCAGGCATTTAAAATTGGCTGATACATTTGTAAAAGGCAAACAGTCTATTTTTAGAAATGTACTACAGATTTATTACAGCTGAATATTTTTTGGCCCTTAAAAGTAATTTTACGAAAGACTGTGTGACTAACGTAACGTGACTAAAGTAACCATCGAATAACCAGCAATGCATACATTTGAAAAACGTTTTGTAATTAATCTCTCCTAATTTTTTCCCCAACTGTTTGAGCAACAAACAACACACTTATGTTGAAAACCTTTCTTTATCAAATTAGGAGGTATGCAGCTTGAAAAATGGACTATCGGTCAGTAAAAATATTTCAGAAAATTCATTACTCACATTTACACGATGAAATTGCGGAACAAAGCGGATAAATTACGCCCTGCACGTGGAAATCGCGAATTGAGCAAATTTTGTTACTTCTACGATGCATGTGGAAATCGAAGGATATGCAACAAGAGAGTTAAAATACATTACACTCATACCTGTTTTTGTGCGGGGTTTTTTTGTGCGATTTTTCTTCTGAGATTTTTTTTTTTTTTTTTTTTTGTGCATTATATGAAAATTTCAATCAGATTGGGACTTAATTGACGAAATTATTTATAAAACGATTGCGAGGTAGTATCTTCAAGTGACGACAGAAGCACCCCGATGGGAGGTCACTGTGACCTCTAAATTATTTCCTCATTCGGGAAATTATCATCACTTGGTTTATTTTGATTTCGTTTAAGGAAGCAATTCCTAGTTATTTCGTAAGTTTTTGGGTTATTTTCTACTTGAGATTTTTTTTATTTCTGCGGTCCCCTTCCGCCGCATAAAAAATTATTTTTAACTGTGTTGCAAAACCACTTTTTATAGCTACTCGTGAAGTTTCCGGCGATTTTTTTTTTTTTTTTTTTTTGTGCTATTTGTTTTATGCGGTCCATATCCTCCGCACAAAACTACGTTAGGTTACGGAGCTACTGCTTCCCCGCTCTCCGTCACCATTTTTTACGCATTTATGACCATTTGTTTAATGACGATATACCTTTTTCCATATTTCTCGTAGGAAATACTATAAATTGAACATTTTAATACGCAGAATAATTTTTCAAAGCGAAATTCTCGAATATAGTTATTTCATGCAACCAGAATAAAACAAACCGATAAAACATCGTGCATACCAATTTCTATCCATTTCATGTTAAACGTTTAAACAACTATTAGTACGATGAATTTAAAAACAAATTGGCACATCTTTACACATTTGTTATTGTCACTCATGCATGAAATTATCTTCTCTCTGTCTTTGAAAATAATGCTTCTACAGTCCACGTATTTTCCAAAATACGCTCTAAATTCTTGGATGATGGTGTTATATCAAGATTTACTCGTACGTTTCTCATAAAATATTGAGAAACTGTTTTGAAAAATACATATTCTATCCTTACTTGAGATTCGAATATAAGGTTATCTGAGAAAATTTCTCTTTTTAAAGTTTCGAAGAAACTATGTACACGATCAAATGAGAAAGTGTGATGTAAAAGAAAATCGGACGCCGCTTTTTAATCACACGGTTGGTTGATTTCCCACCAACTTGACACAATGCCAGCCAACATTGTTTCTCAAACAAGATTTTCGATAAAACAATGTTATCAAGCACGTAATACAGTATTAGTTCAAAAAATATATTATATACAATTTAAAACTAAAAGATGTAGCGGTAGTATATTTATTGCATTCATTGTTTATTTAGTAAATAGGAAAAATCACTTTTGTCAGATAAATTGCTTAATGTTAAAAAACGTATTTTGTTATAAATGAGTTTCGTTTATTTTCTGTTTCATTGGGAAAAGAGAGCAAAACTTTTAAGTATTATATCGCCCTTTGCGATATTTAGTCACAGTAAACTTCACATTTTCCGACTAGTATTGACGATTGAAACAATCACTTATCTCTTATCATTAGAAAATCGCCCGTCAAGGTATGACGGGTGAAAATTGCTTTAACATTTAAACAAAGCCGTTGCCTGTTTGGTGATATTTTTATAGTTGAAATTGTAACCCTAACGCCAGTGGATTAACCCTAAACTCCAGAAGGTAGCGTTCATTGTTGACCATTTTTTCGTTTCTTCATTCCCCAGAAATGACACAATCTTACCAGTAAAACTGTGAATATGCCGGATCGAGTTCAGCCTTGTCACAATAAAGCCTTTCCCTGCATGTTAAACATTACCAAAACATATTATTAAATTATCATGCCGTGGCGCGAGTTTCATTGTTGAAACACGCGCGTTACTCGATCATCGACTGTTATAAAAATGAGGATAACACCACAGAAGGTATAAAAGTTTGAAACATTTGTCACTTGTATGTTACTGACGAGCTCTGTCTACATGGAACTAATTATGCATCGATGCTTTAAGAAGACATTGTGCCTAACTATTTTTGTCTTAATGCGCCAGATACAGTTATTATATTTTTAAATTACGCTTTGTCACAGTCCTCTCATATTGATGACAGATAAACCATTATTTTTATAGTATTAAACAAGCTGTTATATTCAATATTTCCGCTTATAAGATGTAATATGATTTCACATCGCAATTCAAGTAATTCACAAATGGATAATTATTTTTATTCCCTACTAGCGGCGCCCGCTCGGCTTTGCCCGTAGTAGAAAATTAAAAGTCATTTGTTAGTTTTCTTCAAATACCTATTTAATAAGTGAGTATAATACAGTCTGCTGCAAAAAGTTGGCCCTTGGCCTTGTCCTGCTTCAGAAGTGTCAATTTTCTTGAAGTGGCGAAATCGAGATTAAAGTTGAAGGGCGGAATTTGCAAGTACGTCATTGCTGCTAGAGCTTGAATACGTCACCCTTGAATTTAAGAAGTAAACCAAAGAGGTCAAATATTTTAATTTTGTGTGGCCAAGGCAGATGTCTCAAAACACCATCACATCCTGCGCAAGTGGGCGGGTCTTGATTTTACCTCTTTCAGAAGACATTGGTCAGAGACAACAATGTCTTTTGCAATTCATTTAAATTGAAAATTTGCGATCATTTTTACTTTTTCATCAACTTAATGCAGTTATTGCTGGTAAAGGTTTTATGTGAGACGTTACTTTTAAGGAATAAAAGCAAAAACAGTGAAGTAAAAAGTTTTTAAAATGTAATAGCTTATCAATCGTCCATACTGTTGTACCGTTCTCTCCTTTGGAAATAATAATAATGTTGATGCTAATGATTATAATAACACTAATAATATCAAAAATTAAAAAATAATATTGATAGTAATAATATTGATAATGAAAATAATTATACTAATAATAACAATAATAATAATAATAATAATAATAATAATAATAATAATAATAATAACATAACAATACTACTAATACTAATACTATTAGCAAAAAAATAATAATATAATAGTTACAATGCTGTTACAGTAAATTGCTTGATACATTTAATTTGAGTTCACCTTTGAAACAAACAACTTTGAACAATTCAGTTCAGATATGATAATAAGTCCATGATTACATTATCCCTTTATATCCAACTAAGAAGCATTTTTTCTTCCCAATTTGCTAAAAACTTGTACTTCTTCGGTGAAATTTTTTATTTTTAATTATGTTAGCTCTATGAATGTTGAAAAAAAAACTGTCATACTTAGGAATTAATTGCTTTCATATACCTTTCGTAAAACATTTCTGTTATTACAGAAATAAAATAGCATAAAGTGATAGTTTAATCAACTAAAATGTTCTTTTAGTACTTTTTCAAAAAGCAGTTTTATTACTTATCTCTTGACGGTGCTAATCTTTGCTTTAGACACTATTCGTTAACCTGAAATAAGACGATTAGCTCTCAAAATAAGCTCCTTTCATTAGGATTTTCTCCTTATCTCTATTAAGTATTTGTAAGGATCTTAAAAGAAAGTATTTGATTAAGGAGAAATTTCGATTTGACAGTTTGACAACATGGTTACTACTGTAGACAGAGTTATTAAGAAGTTATAGGAGTTTTCTACATTTAGATAAAAGCAGACGAATTCTTTTTATATTTCTAAGGGCTATGAACTTTTATGTATATTTAGATATGCTTATATATTGACGACTTGAAGACATGTAGATTTTACTCGTCGACATTCGATAGATAGTTAACGGATGTTATGTCACTAAGTATTTGTAAGAATATGAAGATAAAATGTTTGATAGAACTGATTTTCATTTGCACATTACTTCGCATAACATATTACTAACAATAATAACAAAAAAACACTTCAAAATGCGACTTCTTGTTAACGTTGAAACACGAGACTAGTTTCTACAATTGCATTGGAATCTTGGCATTTCAAAAGCTGCTTCAATTTTTTAAAAGCACAAATTACTTATTATTTTTCCCTTTTAAAAGACATACTAAATACTTTGTTTTCGTTATGCGTTTATAAGAGCAAAACAATAGACTGTGCATAATTTCAAAGCAGGATATTTTTATCTTCCTTCTTAGCTATATACTGTCAAAAACCATTTTCAGAACCACTGTTCTCTAATATATATGTGAAAGCCTTTCGCTTTCAGAGTATTAAATCTTATTAACACGATGAACTAAACAAGGATGTAATGACGTGCTCCGCAATATTATTACTCGAAGAAAACCCATATGTTGAACATTAATGTTTAAGTTATTTAACAGACTACCATATTTTACAATTATGATAGTAAAGCTAGTTTTCTTCAGAGAAAAATCACATATTTCTATTTATAAAACTATATCCAAAATATTTTATTCAGATGTAAAACAACTAAAGTATTTGAATGCAACATTTCGAAAAAATTGGAAAATTATTTTTATTAATTCAAAATCGACATAAAAGTAAGAAAAAAAGGAGGAGTCCTTTGCATCAAAATATCTTAGTGTTATCACGGAGCGAATCGAGCGTACGAACGACCGTGGCTTTACTTGCAACGTACTTTGAATCAGAAAGATAATTGTATTGACTCCGAAAGTCCCATTTAGAACTGTCACTTTAACTTTAGGATAGAAAAATATAGTAACAAAGTATTTGAATGCAACATTTCTAAACAATTGTAAAATTACTTTTATTAATTCTTTTTTGACGTAAAAGAACAAAAAGCATGTGTGAGTTCTTTGCATTAAAATATTTCACTGTTGTCATGAAGTGAATTAAGCTAAAGAACGACCATGTTTTTTTCTTCCAGCGTATTTTGAATCATGAAGATAAATAATAGTTAAGTATTTGAATACAACATCTCTAAACACTTGAAAAAATATTTTTATTACTTCATTTTCGACACATAAAAAGAAAAAAAATGGATGAATCCTTTGCATCAAACTATCGCATTGTTGTCATGAAGCGAATAGAGCTTAGGGACAACCATGATTTTTTCTTCCAACGTATTTTGAATCAGAAAGATAGATGTATTGATTTTGAAACTTTGATTTGGAACTGTTAAACTAACTTTAGTACTGTAAAATTTAGATGTAAAGTATTTGAATACAACATCTTTAAACACTTGAAAAATTATTTTTATTAATTCATTTTCGACTTAAAAAAAGAAAAAAAAATGGATGAATCCTTTGCATCAAAATAGCGCATTGTTGTCATGAAGTGAATCGAGCTTACGAACAACCATGATTTTTTTCTTCCAACGTATTTTGAATCAGAAAGATAAATGTATTGATTCCGAAATTCCCATTTAGAACTGTCACCTTTACTTTAGATTTGCTCGCAACGACCCCGTTAGAATTTAGAGGAGACAGATCACATGGAGCAAATTCCATCTTTTCTTGCTGAGGGAATGGAATCGAAAGTGAGCTTTCCGTGATTTTCCTGCCTAAACAGAAATGTAGCTTCTTTATTTGACTTCAATCAAAAGTGCCACGCACGCTCCAATTCTATTTTCCATTCGGAAGGTTTTGCTTTGTTTTTCGTTGCAAGTGTGCCGGATGTTTACATCTATTTCCTTTTATTCTGCTTTCATCACAATGAAGAAAGCGTCACAAATTAAGCTCGTGTTTACATTGGGGCCATTCCACGGAAACCGGAAATTTTGTCCCGCACGTGACGCCTCATATATCTGAATAAATAATACCTTAAAATTGTAATGAATAAAATTTTGTTGCTTAACAAGTTACAAATATATGAACGATATTTTAAGCAGAAATTTTCGTAATTAACCTTTACAATTTTTCCTTGCGGGACAAAGTGGCTACTTTTTCAAGGAATCTCACTATGCATAATTTCTTCAAAGTTTTAAATTATATTTTCTTAGTAAATGAGATAGTTATGTTTCCTTTACTTTGAAACCTTAGATATCAAAATCATAATTTTTTTCCTTTATTTTTGTACTAGAAAATCACCCGTCAAGGTATGACAGGTGAAAACTGCTTCTATATTTGAACGAAGCCATTACCTGTTAGGTGATATTTTGATAGTTGAAATTGTAACCCAAACTCCAGTAGATTAATCCTAAACTCCAGTAAGTAGCGTTCATTCTTCACCATTTTCACCCGGATCGAGTTCAGACTTGTCACAATAAAGCCTTTCCCCGCGTGTTAAACATCACCAAACATATTATCAAATTATCATGTGGCGTGAGTTTCATTGTTAAACACGCGGATTACTCGATCATCGGCTATTTAATATATGACGATTAATAGAGCAAAATTAGTAACTTCATATAGCAAATTGCAAGAGGTTGATTTCGGATGTTCTGCACGTGACGCACGAAATCTTTTAATAAAAGTATAATTATGTCAGGACTATCTTTGCATCAAACATAAAAATTAAAAATGTGCTTACTCCAGTTTCAGTTAAATAACACTGATAAACAAGCCATAGATATTTGGTGTGGTGTTTACATTTTCTAATGCAGTTTTTCGTGCTGATTATAAATCTAAAAACTATTTTGCTCTATAACGTCGGGTTTTCAAGACATCAACAAACATATATTTTTAATCCCCTTTCACTGGATTTTATTTTAATGGAGCGCCGAATTTTCCCTTGGATTGTGAGTAATTTAGCCCCCTTCCCCCGAAATTTTAATGCCCTAATGGAAATCTATAAGCTACAATGCTATTAAAAAATGTTTAGTCCCCTTCACATTTCCATTATCACGCCTCCACTTCATATAAAGTTGGGGCCATGAAGAACTTCGTGAAAGGCACTAGACAACAACTCAGATGCTTTTTGACAACTATCTAACAAGTTTCCAGAGTTGAGTTATGAGAAAGTGAAAGAATGTGTGTTAATGTGTCCACAAATAAGGAAGATCATTGCCTTAATCAACAGTACTGAAAGATATGCATGCTTGGCATTCAAGTCTGTTGTAGCAGATTTTCTTGGAAATAATAAATCTCCTGAATATACAAATATTGTGCAGAAGTGCATTAGTGCGTATAGCTTGATGAGTTGTAACATGTCCCTCCAGATTCATCTCCTCGACTCACATATCGATATTTTTGCCAATAACCTAGGTTCTGTCAGTGTTGAACATGGCGCACGTTTTCATCAGGACATCTGAGTGATTGACAGGGCCTCATTTAAGTGTAAGCTCGTGAAGCCTGGGCTTAGAGGCCCATTAACTTGGGGGCCTCCAAAAATTAGAAACTGTTTTTAACATATATAACTGTTTTCGATAGTTTTGAACTAAGATAATTATTTTTTGTTCAAGTGTAAGTTTAAAAAATTAATTGTTATTGCTGGCTCTGTTTCAACAAAGTTTATGAATTAGTATCAAACCAACTCTGTCCCATTAGGCGAGACAATTATAATGAGTGACATCTATCATAGAATTAGATGGCTCACCTGTCACTCCAACCTTGTTGGGGGCTCACTATTAGTGCTTATGGCATTTATTTTGTTTCTGTTAATTTACAATATTTCAAGATGTTTGAATCTTTTGTTACTGCTTATTTATGTGAACTTCAAGTTACAAATACATTGATTCAGGAATTAAGTAACTTCATAACTTCTTTTTAAGATTGGATAACTATCCGTCTCAGCTTATAGCCATGCAAACGCCCAGGGTGTCACAGGGAAGGAAATCAATGGTGTCACCCCCCCCCCAAAAAAAAATCAGTGGTGCAGACTAGACCAGATTTTTTTAAGGGGGGGGGGGGCTCGGAATCCTTTTTTTTTTTGGAGGGTACGCCACTACTTTTGGGGATGAAAACCAGTGACGAAAAGCTGTGCGATTGAGCACATTCTTCGATTGTGCAATTTATGGGGGCCTCACGGATTTGCTGTGCTTACAGTCCCAAAATTTCTAAATCAGGCCCTGGTGATGAAGTCACGCTATCAGGGTTGATGGAGTACAACAATAATCACTAAATACTACTGGATGCTTCAGCGCAACTTGCCAAATACTCAGCACAAACGCAAGTTACAGCCATAAAATTCAAACCAAACTAACTATAAAATAAGGAACTTTATGTTGTACCTATATGTATTTTATATGTGTATTATACCTTAAACTAGCTGATGCTATACAGTTTATGTCGATTAGTACTCTATTCAGCAATATGTTCTCTACTGCAACTTGTCTGCAAGTTGTTTGCCTTGATACAATGTTAAACATCTATAAATGGCTAATGTCAAATATCTCAAAAACTGTGGGTGATAGAAACAAACGGTTTGCGTATTTGTAATCAGCATGTCTTAATTGTTTTAAAACAAGTAATGGATACCAAGATATCCACCAAAAAATTTGGAGACTGATTGTCTTGCACGCGACGGTGGAATGACCCATTGTCGTTTTCTCCACGGAACTCTATCTTTCAAAACAATCCTTCTAATTTGGTAAATTTATGTAATGTTCATCGCATTACCTTTAACCCAATTCCTAAATTAAAAGCTTCTTCGCCATTAGAAACAAAATTACAATCTTATAATATACATTACATGAATGTTTTACCTGCCACACCAATTTAAAAGTTCGTAAAAAGATGTGCAAACAAGGTAAGTTTTAAATAGAAAAACACTTGAAGAAACAGTAAACCTTGCTCAAAAGGGGAAAATGGAAAGATAAGTAGTGATTTGTTGTTCTTTTTTTTTTTTTTTTTACATTAGTTGCTTTTCTGTGTGATGCCTACTTTTAGCACAAAAAAGCAGGTTTCGCTAAAAGGTAAAATTTTTGTCAAAATATACTCCTTAAAAGGCTAAAGTTTCCTCTTGACGAAGATCTCTCTGTGAAAAGGCTCTACTAAAATTCATAAAACCACATTTCGTCTTAAAAACTTCAGAGTATAAATTTAGGATCATTTTTCATTAGTCTGCTGAAAATGTTTCGTTGCATATGATTTACATAAACTTTAACCAGTCGACTTAAAATGTACATCAAAATAAAATTCAGAAAAAGATGTTTCTAGTGTTGAATTAAAATCGGAGCATTGTCAAGAAAATTATTATAGAGCTCGATTTTTGACGCCTAAAACAGCCTATAAAAATGCTTTCAAAACAAAAAGTAGTGGCCCGTACACAAAGTTGATAAATCCACGTGGTGAGCAGAGATAGCACTGTGAGCCCCTCGAGCTCAAGAAAGGACACTTAATATTTAATTATTCTTTCAACATCTCTTAACATTATCAGTACCAAAATAATTTACAAAGTGTTAACAAAACACATTACCTTCTCCCGCTTAAAAATGTATTTCAATGTGTGTGATTTAAGATTTCTTTCTCTAATTCTCGGCTGAATAGTTGGTTCTTTAGTAAACGAACAACAAGCCTTACTCAACCACACCAAAATTTGATATTCTGATTAGCATCAAAACAAAATTTGTAATAAAGAGTTTTAAAGTCTGAACAAGACAAAAAAAAAAAAAATCCCTTTTTTAATTACAAAAAAAAAAAGAAGGAAAGGAAAGATTTGCTATTAAATTCGATTCAATTTTATGGTTTCTTAGGATTTTTAATTCTTTTATTATTTTTATTAAAAACTATTTTTTTTTCATAAAAAACTGTTTTCACCTCCCTTTAGTTAAAATAAAAAGAAATATGATCCCAATTCTTTCCGTCGTAAAATTAACTTCTTTCGACCACACAAATTCCGGCTTTTTACCATTTTTAAAATTTATTCTATTAAATAAAAAGTTAAACAATATGTGTTTTGTTCTCAAAGTCAATATTTTTTCATCGTTAAAAATCCAGTTTCTATATTTTTTTTCTCATTATGATCTGGTTTTTTTTAAGTGTTTTGTTTAAAATATTTTCACCAAAAAGTAGTATCTCTGTTAGATTTTAAAAGTCATTTTTTTCTTTCATGCTCGAGAATAATTTTGAATAATTTTGCGGCCAATTAGGCTTCGACTTTCATTTATAGCTTTAGGTCTAAAATATAAAATTATGCATTCGTTACAGGTTATGTGAAAAAAAAGTTCAAGATATCACGTAAAAACTATTAAAATAAACTTGGTTTAGGATGATTGACATATAAACCAATACATTTCCATTTAAGGCTTACTTAAGGTAGTTAAATAAAAAATTTAAAAAAATTTACGAAAAAAGTGTTAATTGTTCAAAGTGTTTTCCTCAACGGTGTTGAGAAAAGTGCAATATATCTTACGCTCTTATTAACCTTTCTCGGTCTAAATGGAACGCGATTCAATTAGCAATATTTGAAACAAGAGATGTGGTGCAATCAAACGTTTTTAACCCCTAATCCTGATTGCTATAGTTCAAGAAGTAATGCAAGGACTCAAAAGAATGACTGCACACTATTTTAAATTCTCTCTTGTTCCTTTTTTTTTTCCTCCATATTTGAGAATATGTTTTACTACACTGTCACTGGCATATCGAAATTCATAAAAACATTTCTAAAGCTGGGTGCCTTTTCATTGTTTAAGAAAAAGGTTTAAAAGGGTTTATGGAGCACTTCCAACTCGATTAAGTTCGATCAAATCGAATACTAACTATTGTATCAATCAATAGCGCAGCCAGAATTTGCATTGCTCACCTCAAAGGGGATTCTGTCTACGACACTGGTAGACAGAATTGGATCAATGAATTTCAATTTTATTCCCTTAGTTTGTATTTTAAGTAAAGAAACATTAATATTAAATCGGAAATTTTATTGTCTGTTGCGAACTTAGTTTTAATTAGTGTGAATAAAATCACTGAGAGGAAAGGTCTGATGGCATTTTTTTCCCTCGACGGTGAACGAATAAAATTCTTGCTTTTGTTTTGGGGCTTTTCCTGTTTTTGAGGACTTAAAATATTTCCTTTTTCGTTATTTTTCCGCGAAATTTTACAGATTTGTTTTTTTCCTTTTCAAGCCTAGTTGTTGAACTCGACTCACTTGACAAAACTTTTATTTTCGAGGTAGACCGTGCAAATCGGGACGCCACAGCTAGTATTTTAAATAAAAGAAAAGGTTAATCTTGTAATGAACGCAATTCTGAACAAAACACGGTATGTTTGGGATTTTTGACTGCTTAAAGAGACATGACAGCCATTGTAACTATTCAAACTTGAAAAAACCCATTCTTCAAAATATTAATTATAAACTGTTTTGCAATGGAGTTGTTTCCTTCAGTCAAAAGTAGTACTTTTAGTCACTGAAGTTGATAGAATAAAGCAAAAATAATACATGGACTCAGAAAATACTTTCATTTTCCATACAGTTATTTTTTAATTAATTTTTTAAAATGTCTGATTCTTCAAACAAGGCGGTGGTCTTTAGACTTCACAAATGATGCACTATGGCCTTTCTTAAGCCCCCTATATATACGAGTCCGAAACTTGTTGTGGTAACTCTAGCAATGCAACAATGAAAAATCCGATCCAAAATGCCTAAACTTAAGCTGATGCGTCGGCCTATCTATATAGCTACTCTAGCCTTTCTTTCTACCGCATTTCCACGTTATGATAATCAAGAAACGAATTACGATTGCGCTCTACGCTTGCTATCAACCATATTGTAGCCAATACACGAGAGTGAAGATGCTAATTAAATATTTTGTACCGTAAATGGCAACACTGAATCGCCATTTCATCATTTGTGATGTCATCCGCAGAAGCGTTAAACGATGAAAGAACACCTATTTAAGTAATTTTTTAAAAATATTAAACTTAAAGAAATTATTTACATATGTTCAGATTCCATGTTTTAAGCAAGCTCTTTCAGAAAAAAATACTTTAAAATTTTGGAAACGATCCCATTTGTGGTGTGTTTTAAATAATCATTAGCCTCTTAATAAATTTTTGATAATTTCATCATCTTGTGTACTACGGAATGGTAGAACAATGTGTCTAGAAGATTCAACATGAGGTCTGATGACTCCGAAAAAAATGAAGGACTAAAACTTATCATTATTTATAGTTCATTTATGACTCGTTTAATACTGTCAAAGTATTCAACTCCTAATGTGAGCACACTAAACAGAAGTTAACACATTTTACTGTACATGTTTCAACTTTTACATTAAAGATTATTAAAGAATGGAATTTGAAATTTGTTGCTAACAGAGAGATAAAGCAAAAATTATGTTTTAAGTTCAAAAATCCTCCTTGACATTTTTATTGGAGTGAAATACGTTTTGAAGGGGAGCAGTGGCGGCGATTCGGGGGGGGGGGAGGTCTTCAGCTTCACTATTTATGGTTCATTTGTTTTTTACTTCCTTTTACAGAAAAGGAAATACTGTATTCGCAAAAAAAATTTCACTCAAAAATCGACCGTAATTTCCATTTTACTCACCCCCGAATGAATATTGAGTCTTTTTTTTTTTCGACTCGACCACACGTGGATAAGTGCCTAAGAACGTATAAACACGCGAGATATCCATAATGACGATTCACGAGTAAATTACAACGAATTTTCTCGTGACGTCTGTATATACGTATGTATGCGCGTATGTGCGGATGTGCGCATGTGCGTATGTGCGAATGTAAGTCGCATAACTCAAGAACGGTATGTTCTAGAAAGAGAAAATGATGTACGTAGACTCCTAGTGGAGTCTAGCTGTACACCTCCCCTTTTGGAGGCATTCGGGTGTTTCTAAAGGGGTCTTTTGCCCCTTTTGGTGGGAAATCATTGTTAATTTCGATGGATACTCAAGTGGTGTTATAATTTAGCGGACAATCGGCGATATTTCGCCAGTCTCTTGGTCGCCAAGTTTTATCGCAAATTGGCGACAAATTTGGAGTTTTTTTTTTTAATCTGGTTTCAATTTGGCCACTGGCGGTGATATTTAGAGAGTAAACTATTGAATCACATTAAAATTGCCAGTAATGGGGAAATGACATTAAATTGGAGTAAAAGGAAGTCATGTGATGCACACATCAGCTCGTTTATTTTTTAGTTTAGAGACCAAAACTTGAAATTATAAAAAAAAAGCAGAAATGTCTAAATTTTCAGATCACAATTATTTGTTTTACTTTGTATATCTGTTCGCGAAACATTATTTAGCACACGCAGTAACTTTTAGCTTTTATATTCATTATTTAGATATTTGTAAATCATTTGTTTTACCTAAGCAAGCCAAACTTGCTTAATGAAATTATTACTAAATGTTTGTGACATTTCAAAATGCTTTGGTGTAAATCATGTAAGTCTAATTCATGTCTAAGTGTTTCTTCGGGGAAAGTCATTGTGTACGTAATTCATCAATATCTTAAGATAAACGTGAGTTAAGCTGTTAGATTTGCATCAATTGCTGTCTGACCACGAATTGTATGGAAAGACAAACATCCGTTTTACAGCCGGAAATGGACGAATCTATTATTTTTTACCGATGTCAGCTTTTGCAGAAGCAGAGTCTCATTCAAATGAGCGGAATACGCGCATCAAATTTTTACTTTTCCCCCTTATCCATATAGATTCGTCTTATATGAACGTTTGAAAATTCCATGCAATCCGTGGTTAGACAGTACCACTAATATGCTCCCAAAACCAGCTTTAGCAAAATTTTGTCCTTTTTTTTCCTCTTTTTCTCTTTCTTTCTTTCTTTCTTCTTCTTCTTTTTTTTTCTTTTTTTTTTTTCTTTTTTGCCCCGCCCTTCCTCCCTCACTTTTCAGTTCCAATCGCCGCCTCTGAAGGAGAGCGATAAACAAAATACGTCAACATCACATTTGTAGTCAATGCACAAAAGCAACTTTCTGAAGATAAAATGTAAGATGTCACGAAAACACCAAAAAACTTAAATTTTAAATTTTCATTTGAAACAATTACAATGGCTGACATTTTGTGTTTTAAAAAAATCAAAACATTTTAATGTAACGTTTTAAAATTTTCATGTTATCTCATTTTTAATGCTAAATTTTAATTAAAAATCCAAAGCCTTAAAAATACACTTAACTAATTTTAAAGGCAAACTTCCGATCGCAATACGTGAAATATGCTTGTAGAGGCGGGTAATAATGTATCTGGTTAATAATGTATCACAAAGAAAACTACATTTTTAAAGATATAAATCAAACTAACATTCGGAACATAATTAATGCTAAAATCAAGATAGAATCCCAGAAGCAACATTTCTACACTTTTTTTATTTCAACTAAAGTGTTCCCCCCCTTTTTTTAATTCATATACATCTTTAATTTCAAAAATGTTCCCATCTATTATCGTCGGCCTACCTTTTTTCTCATTACTGCAGCATTGAGCATAATGGTAAAATTTATGTAAGAGAAAATAGTAAAATAGATGAATAAGAAATACATGAATACTAACCGTATAACTGTACATTCACATTTTAAAAACCTACAAGCACCTAGAAAAAGATTTTGAAAACATTTCTTAAGGAAAATTATCGCTTTTCAATTCTCAAAACATCATTATATTTTTAATGATTCATTTTCGCGCTGCCTCTTAAATAGAAGGATATTTGTTTAGAAAGTACTTAAAAAAAGAAAGACACTTGAAGAATTTATTTCAGAAATAGCTCATTTTTATAATGATTTCTCCCCGTTAAAAATCATAATTGGAGACTTTAGAGCGATATTTGGTCACAGGGAATTCTTTCGAAAGAATTTGCTAATTTGGATAAGTAATTAGCAGAAAACAGATCAAACGAATATTTCCTTTTCTTTGTGTCGCATTATTTTCGAAATACATTTAATAACAACTGCGTAATTTGAAATCTTCTTTTGAAACGCTTAAAAACATTCCGGGGTCTAAAAATTAAAAAGGACATTTTCGTCTCAAACTTCTGTCTTTAATTAAAAGTTTTAGACAGAAAGTCAAAAATTTAGCTTACAGTTAAAAATATATTTCATATAATTCAAAGAAAAAAAAACGTAGCTTTCTTTTATGTGATTCTTAGTTTAAACAGTCTAATTTTTGTAGGAACAATATATTCAAATGATAACGTTTAACACTATTTGTAGCCTATATACAAATACACCTATTTACTTAATTAAATATGAAAAATATTAATAATAATACTATAATATACACCTATATATACACCTGTAATAATTAAACATATACACCTATTACTTGGCAGTGATACAAATAAAGTTTTATTACATAAAGAATGCTTTCTACGCCCATGGTTTTCTAGATCGAACTAATAATAGCTGTTTTAACTATTTTTGATTATTGTTTGACTGGAAAAACTCAATCATCCTCCTTCCGTTAAGAAAGATTGGAATAATCTTCTTAATCAAGCTTTTCCGTCTAATTAATTTTGTAATGTTTATGCTATAGAATCTATATGAATAAAATAATATATGTGTATTATAGGGGGAGGGTGGTCCAAAGCGGGTAGGTCGCCCAAAGCGGGTAGGCATTCGTATGCCGCCGCATGGGGTGCAATCGTCGATGCAAAGGTATGTCGGGTTTACCCGAATACCCCCAAGTTTCAATAAATCACAGCGAAGCAGCCGGTAAAGCGGCATGGCGTAGTTATGCTTAAAACTTTAAAAAAAATGGTAGGGGAACATAAGGCAAAGTGAAATGGTGAAATATTTACTCTGTTTTTAGCTCCACCTATCGGGTATTATTTTAACTATATAGTTCCATATGGAGTCTATTCCAGTCAGCAAAAAATTACGCCGAAGATTAAAGCATTAGGTTATACAGGCAATTAAAAAAAATGATACTCATATTGTAATATTTTGTTGTTAGTCAAAAATTATTTTTGCTACTATACAATGATAAATTTATTGTTATTATCATTAGTTAATATTGAGCTTATTTGTATTTTAAATAAATTGTGCAAATAGTCAAGAACATATGGGGCAAAGTGAACGGGGGTGAAATAGTTTGTTTCATTTACTATTCACTCAATCATTTAATCTAAATCACTTACGCTTTCATAAATTGATTACTTCATTTACATTCCTTCAATTAGTAATTCACTTATTTATTCATTCATTCATTTCCTTATTCATTCATTCTTTTACTCGCTCATTTAATTTTCTTCATATATCAATTGGTTTTATTCATTTAATTATTCGTTTTTTGCTTCATTATATTTTTATTTATTCATTCAAGCTTTTATTTACTAATTCTTATGATCAAAAATATGTTTTATAGTTAAATAAAAAAATATTTTATTAGAAAAATATTTTGTTTTTCACTTTGCCCCAAGGGAAAAGAAGGGAAAATTCTCCACATTTTTTTGAAAACTCAAATTGACTACCAAAAAATAAAAAATACTCTTTCAACTCAAATTTTATCATAAAATACAATGTTCTATCTTACCGTACTGTAATTTTCAAAACAAATTTTCGATTTGTTCATTTCGAAAAAATCTTAACCATTTTACTTTGCCCCACATTCCACTACATTTCTAGAAAAAAAACTGAAGGTATGTAACTTGTGATTATTCGAATACCATTTTACATTTTTTGTTTGTCAATAAAATATCCGTTATTCTGGCACCATTCACTAATAAACTACAATGGTCATTCTGTTTTGTTTTGTCTTTTTAACGGAACCGTATGAGTTGTTAAGGTTTTCCAGTAGTTCTTAAATAGTCATTCGTCTGTTTAAACGAATCATTGTTTCCACTTTTTGCACATTTTCTTCTGTTTTTGAAGTTACTGGACGTCCAGTACGCTGCTCGTCTTCATGAGTCTCAATTCCGTTTTTAAATCGGTCACACCACTTGGTTCGGCGATATTCTAAGTGGACTGTAAGTTTTGTTTTCTGTGATGACTAATTGCTTTTAGAAAAGGACTTTATAAACTATTTACAAATATTTACAACATGATTCCAATAATCATTTACCGCTAACCAATATAGCTGTTCAAAATTTTAGGGACGAATACCCTGTTGAGAAAGAAAGCTATGCTCCGTTGCGGGAGCTCTACAAAAACACAACCATATTCGAGCAAGTCGGCGAACAAGCTAAAACCAAAACAGTGCTAGGCGCGCATGCTGCGTTGAGTTGTTCTGCAGAGGCTTGCAGACGATTTCTATAGTTCGCTTGTCAAGGCTTGTCTGTAGCGTAATGACGCAACACCACTTGTATGCAGACTTCAGACTTAGCACATTATCACTGTGCAAAAATTTTAGCATTTTGTGAGCTCTTTTGCAACTTAAAACAAAACTTAATGTCAATGCGTTGTTCGAAATCCATGTTGCGCGATAGACACGATAAACTCAACCTCACTCTATAGCGGCTCTGACAGCTCACTGACAACTGCGAGCGTGTTACAAATGGTCCCTGCTAATCTCAGATGATCAACCTACTAGACAAATCACAGCATATGGGTGTAGTTTCAGCAGTTGCTGCTATAAAAATTCATTCACCTTACTTTTTGATCACATCTCGTACATTTTCTTCATTCTGTCCTTCCCATTGATCATGTAGAAATCAGTTTGTATCATGTTTCTAAAACTATATCTACAATTTGCTTAGCTTTAGAAAAAACTTTTTTTAAATAAGTTAAATATTTTAAAAGTGTTTTACAAAAGCCATTATTTGTCTCAAACTTAATTGATTGCATATGATCAAAAAATAAGAAGCTACCTTTCCGTTAAAAGGGATCCCAGCATCCCAAAACCGTTTTTACACTTTCCATTGATCATTATAACTAATAATTTGGCAATTTTACCGAAGAATATTTTAAAGAATTCAATGAGTTATGCTATCAATTATCAACCATTTTGTTACCAAGCATTCCTTCCTTCCCTTCTTAATCACAAACAAATGAAGTTTAAAAATCCAGAGCTCGCACACTTTTAACTCCTTAAACCACTTCCAATTTTATAAGGTCTCAATTACCAGTATACTGGAAATGTTTGTTTCTTTTCGAATAATTTCACGAGTGATTAACTAGAAGATAGTTTTGTGCTATTACTGGTGGAATATTTTATGCAAAATGGGGCGTGGTTTAGAAGTATACCAACCCTGGATTTTTGAAACTAATTTATTATTGAATTAAAATAGGAAGGAGGGAATGTGTAGTAAGTAGTTCTTGTAGATTGGTTGCATAGTACCCTGAAATCACTGAAAAATGTTTAAATAAAGTGATAAAATCATTAGTTTTAATATTTGTTTACAGAAATATTCAAATGCAGAAACAAATTTAGGACAGAATGTCGATCTAAATGTACCGACTAATTACGAACAGAGAAAGTACATACTTTTAAAAGCAAATCAAGCAAAAATCCTTACACTTTGTATCATATTCATGTTTAACTCCGGATTTAAAAAATAGTGCCGACCATCTTTAAGTGCTTTCATTTAAAATCTTCCTTATGAATAAGGCGTAGTATCGTACGTTCTTTCACGTTAAATTCCTAATAGAATTCCATAATTGAAGAAGGAAGTATACCCCATTTCTGTTCTCCGAGTAAATTTCAAGCTCCATTTGACCATTGCAGCAGCTCATTGCTTTGAATTATGGAGCACTTTTTCTGAAAAACATCCTGCTGCTGGAATGCATCGACAGAATGGAGCCATAGATCAAATCAGGGTCGATAGATTTTACACGTTGAGTATATAGGGAGACTTGGAAAGAATTTTAAAAATACTACTAGGTCTCAAAGGAAGACTTATTAAAGCAATTTATACGCATTATTTATTTATTTCAATGAAATTATAAACAATAGCAAATTTTTCTAGACCTAGATGCGATTAACATCTTTTTAACACGCTTTTATTAGCTTCACCTGTATGTATGTATGTATGTATGTATGTATGTACCTTGTAATGGAATCTTGCAGCTCAAATTTCGTCCACTTCCTGCGATCGGATTCTTTTGAAATTTGGCACGCGACCTCAGACCCGATGACAATGCAATATTCTATAATCAAATTAATTAATTAACTCTTTTAATTGTTAGTTTCCTCCAATTTTAAGCAATATTTTGGCATAAATCCAACAATGTAAATTAAAAAGGAAAAATTTTTAAAAATACATTAATAAATGCTCGCAAAAATTATTTCAAAATATCTACAAAAACCTTTAATTTTTCTGCATCAGACAAAATTTGTTCCAATGTTCCAAGGTAATTAGAACATGAAATATAATTGTTTTTAACTAATTTCATGCCAAAATTTAGGTGAGCCTTCAATTGGAAATTCATTGCTGATCAGACCATTGTTGAACAAACTTTTATTCAAATGCATCTCAAATTTTCAAAGTAATATAAATATGATTTCCGCAAACATACATCGATGACTCACAGTAGCTTCCCATCGGGGTGTCCTTGTCTTAACGTTAAGATATTACCTCGCACTCGTTTTATAAATAATTTCGTCGTATGATAATTCTCCAACATAAGACTAAAAAACAGAAAAATAAAATAATAGTTTAAAAAACTAAAAAAACGCGCTTTTGTAGCAAAATGAACTAAAAAGTGAAAAATAATCTTTGGATGATAGTAGTTGACCAATCACTTAATTTTAATGTAATACAAAAAAGCGTGGGGGGTTTCTTATCAGTTGTCTTTAATTTCTTCCATTTGTTGTCCAAGCAAAAATGTAAATAGACAGCACCCCACGCTTTTTTGTATTACAATAAAATTAAGTGATTGGTCAACTACTATCATCCAAAGATTATTTTTCACTTTTTAGTTCATTTTGCTACAAAAGCGCGTTTTTTTAGTTTTTTAAACTATTATTTTATTTAAATCATCAATTACCTGCACGTCGTAGAGAGGAGTTTTATTTTGTCAGTTCGTCAGAGCTGTTTTTAACATACGTCGCTTCTTTATGTGGTACTTTGTATTCAGACTTCAGTAACTTATTTTAATTTGGATTTAATTTCCGGAAACTATAAGAATCCTACTTTTGCCTTGATATCTTCAGAGCAAAAACTAAACAGGTAAAATATCTTGACTCTTTGAAAATTAGTAAAGCAAACAAGCATTAAAAATTTGTTGCTGAGACATAATTAATTGCTGAGACTTCAATGAGTGAAAAGTAGAGATCTTTTCGTTAAATTTCGATATCAACATTGACAAATTATCCAAGCTCAGTTACAAGTCAGAAATGGTCAACCATACACTCTGTCTTCTTTAGCTGAAACGTGTCAAGAATTTGCGCATGCGTCTGGTCTGCTTTAATTTTATCAAAATAGGGGTGGAAACTCGGAAGTAAAAAAGGATGCAAATTAGAAAGGATCAAATAACATGTTCTGCAGTTCTTCCTAAGTAGTGTCGACAGCAATAAGTGCGAGCGAAAAGTGCCCAACCTCAACCTATCGCCCCTTTTTAAGATAGAATCTAACTCGAGTGCTATTATTATAAAATTGTTTTTACTCATATTAACGTCAAATGCAATTCCCTTAGTATTTTTTTCGAAGCAAATCCACCTTTCAGCTTAGTTTTTACGTCTGCCTGAATTCACATGTACGTGGTATTGTTAAAAAAAATTGAACTGTTTAAATTGAATGAAAAATCATTAAAATCAATTAGTTAAATCTAGTGTCTGGCCGAAGATCTTTCGAACAAGAAAAATTTGTTTGAATATGACTATTCATTCAAAAGTTAAAAGAAGGGACAAACTGACTGAACCACTTTCTCCATCTCAAACACTTCTTTTAATATCTTTATATATTAATAATCTGATAAGTATTTGATAGATTTTTTAATCATTTAAAAATAATTTCAGAGTACATTTAGCATCCTTTGAAGACTTTGATCTTTTTTTTTTTTTCAAAAAACTTTTCAGGGAAATAGACTAGAAAAAAATAAGAAGAAACAAAAAAAACAACTTTTTTGGAAACCTTGATAACTTTATTTAATTGTTGAACTTATTTTCTTTCGAACAAATATACTGAAAATTATTAAATAAAAATTTTCAATTATTTTCTGTTTAATGACCGTACATAAAAAAATACAAGAGCAAATACAGTAAATTAAAATCTCATTATATTGCTCTAAATCGTTCGGACTAATGCATCATTAATTAAACTAATGATTTTTAGACGTCGTAATTACTATGCTTAAGATTTTGAAAAACAAGTTGGGTAACAAGAGAAAAATTAAAACAGCCATGAATAAAAAAGACCCTCTAATTATGGTTATCTTTTATTTACGCTGACGAAAGTTAAAAATTGATAGCTATGATGAGCGTTGTTTCCAAGAAAATAAGTCCAAGTTCTGCCGCAATGTTTACTTAGAAGGTATAAGTTGGATCTAAATATATTTTAAGTGTTATTCACGATGGTTGAATTCGCAAATGAAGCGAGTTGTTGCAGAATCTCTAATTTTTTCGCAAATGCGTTAACCCATCTCCAATCTCGTGCGTTTGCGTCGTGATAGCCAATTTGTGCTATATCCTTCCCGTCGAAGATAGGGAATAAGTAAATGGGAGGAACAATTCCAACCATTGTCTTAGCAAAAGCTTGGGCAAAGAACTCAAGTCACATGACTCAAAAATGACGAATGGTTGACATGTTTTTCTTGAAACTAGCGAAAAAGTCCCATTTCATCCAGTGTTTTTCTTTAAAATTTATCACGTGACTTGGGGTATTTCCTTCACGAAAAAAGTTTTCGCTCCTTCAATCTTATCTCTTCTCAATGAGTAGGCCGACCAGTGAAGAAACACCCTTCAGTTAATGAACAGTTCCTAATATTTATGAAAAAATGAGGTTTCTAAACATTTTTCTTCTGAATTTGGAATGAACAGTAGCAACTTCTTTCTACACATTTCCAGCAAGAAAACGGCCCAAAAATGCTTTGTTTATTGATTGGTTGAGCTGCTCATGCACTGGGTTGATTTTCTATAATGTTAAAAATCCATCAAAGTTACAACCAGATTCATGAAAATACCTGAATAAAAGAATATTCCTGAAATCAAAGGGAAAGAAAATGTTATTCATTCAAAATGGGCATAAAAAACATAAACAAACTGAAACATTGTAAAATACATAACATATTTAAGGAACACCTTTGATGTAAAAAGCAATGCAACACATCATTTGTGCTCAGACACAATAAAGATTTTCAACATTTGTGCCTTTTTTTTTTTTTTGCCAATTTTAAATTATATAGTCAGGAAATTTGAATTTATTTAGTTTTTTTTTTCAATGTTAATAGCATTACATATTTGATGTTCAGTGTAAAAGTATAGGTAAAATATGATAAAAATGAAATACCAACGTAAATAAAGCACAAACTCGGAACAAAGTACAGCATAAAGCTATTTCAAGGCTACGATGGAACCTCTTCATCAATGCAAAGAACTCACCAGCACAATCAAAAGTTGTCAGAGAACTAACAAAAACCATATGGAAACCGGTATTTATACCAAAGGCGGCCAACCAGTAGAAATTCAGGACACAAGACATCAAAAACCAATCATCAATCGACAGGTGAACCCGGGCTCAGAGTAAGGGGAAGAAACAACCAATCAGGAGCCAGGAGACAAAAAGAGCGATAGACAACAAAGAAACCAAAAAAAGCAACTATAAAAATTGCTTCCAAATATGATGAAAAATTGGAGTGATAGAAAAATCATTGACTAGAGAAAGAGAGTTTTTTCAAACATAGTAAGCTTCCCAGAAATCGAGGTCATGGACCGAAGAACATTTACAAATAATCTTTGCAGATGAAAAATCAAAACAGTGTCCAGAAGTCCAACAATGATAATCAATGAAAGAACGAGAAAATTCTTTATGTTTAACATAATTTTCATGCTTTTTCAGACGGTGGTTGAGAGTACGTTTAGTCTGACCAACGTAACCATTTCCACACTTGTAGGAGACGCTATAAATACCCCAGTTGCTATGGTAATCAATAGGATGCTTCAAGTTTGTAAACTTATCTTATTTACAGGAGAAAAAGCTACATCGAAACCAAATTTCTTCTTTCAAATTGTTTCAACTTGATGACTAACTTTTGGACAATAAAACAAAACAATAGTTTTTGATTTTTTATATGCAAAGATTATTTGTAAATGTTCTTCGGTCTATGACCTCGATTTCTGGGAAGCTTATTATATTTGGAAAAATTCTCATTCTCTAGACACTGATTTTTCTATCACTACATTTTTTCATGATATTTGGAAGCAATTTTTATAATTGCTTTTTTTGGTTTCTTTGTTGTCTCTCACTCTTTTTGTCTCCTGGCTCCTGATTGGTGTTTCTCCCCCTTGCTCTGGGCTTGAGATTGACATGTCGTTTGCTGATTAATTGTTTGATGTCTTGTGTCCTGAATTCCTATTTGTTGGCCCTCTTTGGTATAAATACCGGTATCCATGTAAGTTGTTGTTAGTTCTCTCGCAACATTTTGTTGTGTTTCTGAGCTCTTTGCACTGATGAAGAGGCTCCATTGTAGACTTGAATTAGTTATACGTTGAATTTTCTTCAGAATTTGTGCGTTATTTACGTTGGTTTTTCCCTTTAATCATACTGTAGCACAAAGCTTATATGATAATTTTTCATTAATAGGTGGAATAGTTGGAGCTTTTATCTTTATTGGTTAACTGTTTCGTTTTGCTGTTCGTTCATTTTAAATCTATTGATACACAATCAGTTACATGAAGTTTCTAAAAAATATTACAAACATTTTTTTTCAACACATGGCAAGTTTTTCTCAATTAATTCTGGGTAATGAGGTAGAAATCTGCTATTATTGACCCTGCAAAGACATCACTGGAAAGAAAAAAAGTGCTCCATTTAAATGGAATGCAGTTTTTTGTGTATCATGTGAACATGATACTCTTTTCTCAACACAAAACATATTGTGTGACGAAATTCGATGCAGTTTGAAAATTCATATTAGTACGAAAAACATTTCAAAACTACACTAATCAGTTCTCTATAATTATATGTACTTTTTTACTCTATCTGTAGCTGTAATGCTTCTTAAAGCTTAGCATTAGAGTTAAAAAATTAGTTAGAGAGATAAGGATAATTGTGAATAATTGCAGGCAATATCAACATTATATTTACTGAGCAAATGTGTAATTATATCTAGCTCATAATGTAAAACATTTATGTTTTATGTAATAAGCTACTAACTTCTTAGGCACAGCACATTACGTGTTATTTTGGGGCTAAAGGGCTCTTTGTTTTTCAAGGAAAATGATCTGTGAAGTGAAAGGGTATTTTATTTGGATATAACAATATACAGAGCAAACAAGAAATTGGGACTGGATTTTTAAAAAATATAATTTCAAAACTGTTACACATTTCAAAATAAGTCAATCAATTAGTTAAAGACATTCACGCAAAGTATTTTTCGGTACTTATATTCATTATTTCGTCGTCCATCTTTCGTCAAAACCAAAATTAGAGCCAAATGACAATAAAGAATATGAAATTTTGCGAGAAATTTATATCCGAAAGTTTTTTTTTAATAAGCGAAGAAAGTTTGGAGACTGTCATTGGAAGACTATCGTGGGTTTGGCAAAGTTTTGGTTTTGATGAACTTGCTCGACGGAACAATAAATACCTTCTTTTACATAAGTTATTTTTAATCCTTGATCCTAAGCGACAAACATCTTATGTGCAATCCAGTTTACTCCACAAGCTGTATGATTGCTGTTTACGGGATTTCTTTTCAAAAAGAAAGAGAGAAAAAGAAAAGAAAATATTTTTTCCTTAAAAAATAATTTTTTTTTTCCTTTGGTCTTTTAGGATTACTACAGCTTTCAGAACAGTTTTTTGACTAAATATGCGCTGCACAGCAAAAGAAGCCTCTTAAAATGCTTCTGACTTTTAACTAAAATGACCCCTTGAATCCACATATGTGTCTGACCACCGTTTTTTCCCATTTCCCACCACTTTTGGAGATAACAGTTTTCTAGCCATTAGCTTATAGCCACAAGTTCTACAGCCTATATTTAAATTTAGAAAAAAAAAGGAAGCATTATATTGACCGTTAGCATTCTTCGAAAGACGCTAAAGAGATAAAAAGTTTACAAGCATTAACATCTGTAGTAAGGAAAGAGTCTCGTTTGAGGTATTCCCCTTCCTTCCTCAAAATTTTTTTCAACTACCGGAAAATCTTCTTTCCTGAATATCTCCACCATTTTTTCTCCTCTGATCCTCATTTTCCAAAAAAAATCTGGTTGTTATAGATATTTTTTTAAAAACCTTGAAAGCATTGCATGCTGCATATATATCAAGAAACGATAAACAATAGGGGCGGTGCAGCCCCCCCCCCCACCTTAAAAATGCATTAATGCTATATAATATATTATAAGCGTACGTGATATTTTTAAACTAAATTATACCTGTTGATGTAACTTAAGGTGGGGGGACATGACTCTTGAATTTTAAAACTTAATATTATGTCACTTGCCATATACCATTCTCTTCAGAAATACATGAGTTTCTTGAATCTTAACTTGTTTTTCCCAAATAGCTTGACGACTTTTAGAAAATCAAGTGCAAAACTAAGTTTACTCTTGATGTTTTTACAGAGAAAAAATCTCTTTTTTGTTACATACTGTAACTTCAATTAACTTGCTATCAGCATATACTATTTAGGTTGCCTTTTATCTTTTGAATGTCTAGTTAAACTTTTTGGTAAGTAAATTAAAAATCTTTTTTTCTTTCCAACCATGAAATAGGTCCATTACTAAGGTGACTATTTTATGTCATTCTGTTACCAAAATGCTGCATCTCAGTTAGTTCACCAAGAACCTATTGTATATAGAAACTAATGCTTTTTGATGCAAAAAATATGTCCCTTGTCAAGGAGGCACAGTTAGAATTTCAATATATATTAAATTTATATGGTTTTTAATGGTAATGGAAGGACAAACAAATACGGTAACGGATGGACATTTAACAATAAGCTGGGACAGGGTAAAATTTTAGAAAGCTAGTACAAAACAAACTATTACTTAAAGTTATTAGTCACATTTAAAACATATATGTACAGTAAATATATTTTGTACAGTATTATTTGTACAAAGATTATGTGTGATTTTATTTAAAAATTTAACTTTTATTTAGTTTTTTTTTAAATGTTTCTTGATTTTATTTTTTTTTTAAATGTTTCTTGATTTTATTTTTTCTATTGTATGGGATGAAAATCATGAAAACTACACTTAAAAACTCCTAAGCATGTGAAAATCATTTTGGTATGACATGTTTGTGGTAAGACAAGCCAGTTCAAGCAGAAACATTTGCTTAAAAATTGAAATTTATATTGGAACAATACAATGTTGAAAGTACTTTCAGATTTGTTGCCACAAGGCACAGGAAAGGACTGTTGAGAGCATTGATTGAACCGTTAAACGTACTGCGAAGAGATCAGTAAATTCATAGATCAACTTTCAAAAATGGAGGAAAAAAAAAGGTTCCAAAAATATCCATTCTCATCCTGACACACAAAATATGCGCTATTTGAATCTGTCAACAAGTTATGTTATTGAATATAGTAAGTATATCATTAACTTGAAGGAGAATTCACTTCAAAGTCAACAGACTGATTTTGAAAGTCAATAAATAATGTTGAAAATGGAGATACAGCTAAATCAAAAACACCAAATCATAAAAATAGCCAAAGGATTCATTAACGTCCAAACAAGTTTTGTTAGTTGGATGTGAGGGAAAGAAATTAACAAAGAGCAATGTTGCACAGGTACTTCATATAGAAGATGAAGGAATAGAAGTATCTTGTTTGAGAGTGCGTAATAATGTGGGAATGATCATCGTGTTTGCTGAGAAAGAAGACAAATGTTCTATGGATTATGATAAAATTATTGAGTATTTAGAGAATTCAGAATTGTAACAGGTTGTCAGGCATTAGATATCATTGTTTAAGTCTGCTGTATTAGCTCAATAATTGTTTGCAAGTTGAAATTTACCAAGTTTTATTGTTTTGGACTTCTTGTCCTTCCGTTACCCTTAACAAATACATAATTCATATGCTTAAAATGATTAGTTTTTAAAACTAAAGGGGAAATGGTAATGATTGAACACTCCCGTATGCGCTCTAATTTTCGTAGAATTTTCCCTTTTATAGTTTAACTGAACATTTGGGGAGAGTATGATAGCGTGAAAAACATGTCGCAAAAATGTCCTTCCGTTACCGTTTTTTAAATTTGATTTAAAAAAAAAAGTTTCTAACACAAAATTCTTAGCTTTGGCTTTTTTAGCAACTTACTGTGATGTGTATAAAAGTCTATGCATCAGTTTTTTGATATGCTCACTGAAAAAAATGCAACAATATTTTTTTTTGTAAAACTGTCCTTCCGTTACCTCTGGAATTCACGTTAAATAAATTTCACCAAAACGGAAAGTTTCTTTAATGAAGATGGGCCATGCGAGTCGTCCGCAACATGCAATGCTCCCAAGATAAAAAATAAAATGATATTTTTTTTCCGTCTTGGAGTTCATAGTAATGAAGCTGATACTCTGGTTTTTAACCGAAAAATGATTGCAAAAATCTAGAACAAAAACGTTGTTTTGATGATTTCAAAAATGTTACCCAAATGTAACTTCCTCAGAAGAATGATAACAGTTATTCCATCCCCTCCAAATAAAAATAATAGCTATGAAGCTGTTGAAAATGAAACAAAGTAGGGAGGGGGGATGCTATCTTCAAAAGGCGGTGGGTGATGCAGAAAACGGTGCTCAAATTGGGATTTAGGGGGTCATTTTAGACGGAATCAGCTAGAATAATGTCAGAAGCATTTTAAGAGAACTTTTTTTTTTTTTTTTGCCGCGCAGTGATATTATGCATTGCACAAATAAAATCCACACCACCCAAACCTTGATGTCTCTATACGCTTTAAACTTGCACTCATAAACTCCATCAGCATTTTAAATTCAAAAATAAGTAACTTTCACTTTTTAGTGTAAGAGAAATAATTTTATCTTTTCAACTTTCACAACAAATTGACTTCAACTTCTATATCTAACTTCTTGAAGTATTCCTCTGACTCAAAAAAATCAGAAAGAAAAAGCCATCTAAAAGCTTTAGCATGTTTAAGTAACACATTGATAAATAATAATGAATTTCAGCGACTGAATTCGCAGTGCTTGATGGCTTTTCGGATGTGACAATCACAGAGTTGGGATTTGTTAAATCAATTTTAATTTAATATGCGCCTACACATAAGCAAATCAATTTTAAATATTCACCTGCATACAAAGTGAGCCTAAAATGATGGAAATGAAGTGACAAGTATTGCGCTTAATTGATGAGCTGAAATCACGAGCTTTCAATAGGAACTTTTAAGGCGCTGTAAAGGTCATTCAAAAGTAACTAAATAAAAAATAATGGTAAGTGGAAAGGATTCAGTTCGTTAATAGAGACAGTAGAAGAAATCTAATGTTAACGTTGACTTAATTTATTTGTATAGCTAAAGTCATAAAGGGCTATTCCACGGAAAATTGTCATTTTGTCGCGCACGTGACGTATCATAGATTTCATTCAAAAACAATAATTTGAAAAGGTAATAAACAAAATTATGTTGTATAAGAAATCCCAAACGTACGCGTGACTTCTTAAGGAAACATTTTCGCCATTATCTTTTAAAATATTTCTTTTTTATGAAATATAGGAACCGTTACCTACGTCACAAAATGATCGTTTTCAGTGGAATGGCCATATACATATTTTTTTTTCAACGGTTTAAATTATTGTTTTTCAACAAATGAGATACATTTCCAGCTTTCAAAACCTAAAACTCGTTTCATCACTGCTACAAAAATAGAGCAAAAATATTAAGTAACGCATAAAGCAAACTACAAGATATTGGTTTTGGATGTCCAGCACGTGACGCATGCAAATGAATTAAATCTTAAGTAGTAAAGTTATTTAATAAAATTAATAATGCGTCAGGAGTTTCTTTGTATCCAATGTAAATATTGAAAAATGTGTTTACTCCTGTTGAATTAAAGTACAGGGTGTCCAGCAAAGGACTCCCTGGTTTCAAAATTAAATATCTCGAAAACAAAAGACGATGTTGGAATAAAATAAACGGTATGTTTATTGTGAAACCCATAAAAATCATGTACGGAAACTTGGAAATTAGTTTTCAAAAGTGCCAACAGGTGGCGCTGCACACTGTAATTGCAATAGAAATCTCCATATATAGTGCTGCGAAGAGGTTGGACGATAATTTCTAGCGTATATGTAGGCATATCTGAGAGACTAAACTACTGCTGAAACAATTAACCTCTTCGCAGCACTATTTATAGAGACTTCTATTGCAATTACATTGTGCAGCGCCACCTGTTGGCAGTTTTTAAAAATAATTTCCAAGTTTCTGTATATGATTTTTATGGGTTTCACATTAAACATACCGTTTATTTTATTCCAATATCGTCCTTTGTTTCCGAGATATTTAATTTTGAAACCAGGGAGTCCTTTGCTGGACACCCTGTATTAAGATCTACAACAAAACAATGGTGAAGTTATCGAGTCGGATTATCCCGCACTTGACAGTGGAATGACCCTAAACTGGAAAGGAACATAGTAAAAATAGCATTTGTTATGATGAGGATTAAGTTGAAAGATTAAGCAGTTTTTTTTCAGTAAGTTACCGCCTTATAGCCAGAGCTAAGGCAGAAATACATGAAATACACCGCCAACTCAGTCATTCCAGCCGAGGACTGCAGTTCTCGGCTGGAATGACTGAGTTGGCGCTGTATTTCATGCATTAAGCAGTTATTTAGTTTCAACTGGATAAACCATTGTAATCTTTTTTTCAATTGAGGAAGGGAGGTTCTTCAGAACTTTAAAACAATAAGAAAGTTAAGAAAGACACACACATTTGCAAATTTGTGCTTCATCTAGTGTAGTTGTGTCTTTCTTTACCGATCAGCACAAAGGTATTTATTTATCTTAATAGGAAAGTTGTTGAATTTATGTTACATGCATTCACATTCATGCACAGGATATTTTTTGGAGATTTGTACCAAATAATTGCATGAGAATATACTGAAATAAATATTTTTTTCTATTGCTTTATATAAAAACTAGTGGTACCCACACGACTTTGCCCGTAGTTGAAAATTAAAAGGTCATTTGGGTCGCCTATATATTTACAAATAATGGATGACGAATTTCTCGCCAATTTGCTATGTTCATTTGCTCATCACAGACATCCAGACAGAGATCCAGATATACAGACAGACTTTCAGCTTTATTATTAGTAAAGATTTCACTCATATTCCACTGAATAAAAGAAAATAAAGAAAGCAAATTTATTTTTGAATGAATCATATTGTATGCACCTTTTACTGTCTTAGAATAATCACTTTAAAGAATGCGTTTTGGATTTAATTCTATAGTCTTGAAAATTATCTACAGTTTTGCTATTCCTTAGCAAGGAATCCTACAACTACACAAAAAGCAAAAAGAAAAAAAAAGAACAAAATAGAATTAGACAAGAAATGCTATAGCACAACAACATTTGGGTCATCCATGTCAAGTGATCCAAAATTTGGGAAATTTTTTCCCTCACCATTTTGTATTTCTTTGAAATTTGGCTCATCGATTGTACCCTTCGAGGTTATCAAAAGTCCAAATTTTTAGATTTTTATCTCTATTATTTTTTTATTTATGACACTTTGATTTTTCGAAAACCCCTCTTTTTTTCATGGATGCTTGAACATAAAATGGACGATAATTCAGCACCAAATATAGATAAAAAGATTTGGTAAAAAGCATTTTAAAGTACATTAGTTGCTGTTTAATGGAATATGCAACATGACTAATTTCAAAAAAATTTAATTTTTAAAAAATTAAATTTAAATTTTAAATTTAAATTTCTCAGAAAAGGTATAATGAATTTTTTTTTTTTAAATTCTCAAAAATTTGTGTGTATTTTATCTTTATTTGTGCAAAGTTTCAAGTTGGGATCTCAATGGGATCATATTTTTATGAATTTTTAAATAAAATTTGACTTATGAAATAATGACATTTTTCAGATTCTAACTAGTTAAATAAGGCGTTCTCTTACTGGGGATGATCTAGTAAGTAGTGATTGATCATGACTATGCTTGAAATGAGCTGACATGAATTTGTAGATTAGTATCCCCCCTTAAGCCACACAACCACTTTTTATCATTTTTTTTTCAAAACTTTTCAAAATGTAAAAATAAGTAAATAAATAAATAAATAAGCAAAATGAATAGTAAACTTATTAAAAGTTGGTAAACGTTCTTCTTTAAAGCAAGAACCCCCCCCCCCCGGAACCACCACTTTTATTATTATTTACTTTTTTTTTTCAAAATTATTTTCAAATAAATAAATGAATAGAATAAAACAAAATGAATAGAAAACATATTAAAAGCTGATAAATTTTCTTCTTTAAATCAAAACAAAGTACATTACCCCCCCCCCCCCACACACACACACCAACGATTAACACTATACTAGTCATGCCTCACCTGATACTTTTTTTTTTTCAGACCAAGTGTTTCTTTTTCAATCCTTACTTCACAAAGTGTACTTGATTAATTCACTATCTGATAAGAAGTTATGATTCATTTCATCCCCTACCCCTGCACCAATTTTCAATTTTGGAGGCACGAAAGAAATAGTTTGTCCCAAGATCATTGCAAAATAGGAGTGTTTCCCCCGTGTTGTTCCATTCTTTTCACACTGAACTAAAAATAAATCTAAGTATCAGATCATATGTCTGTCCGCATAAAACTGTCTTTCTACAACATTTGGAGTGCAGCTGTTTTTTTTTCTTTAATTTAAGGTTTTCTTTTTAATTTCAGTTGTAAAGGAGAGCAATGCAGCGAGATCTATTTATACATATATATATGAAGCAGTTATAGATCAAACAAATTTTGCTAGTTTGAGCATAACCTTCCTTGTTGTTAAACTTCATTCCAGATTGTCCCCTCCCCTCTACCGTCCCACTTTCCGAAAGAAAAAAAAAGCTGCAAATGAGTTTTTCTATTTGTCTGTTAAAGTTTTTCTGACATTTAGTTTTTATGCCCCCCCCCCCCCCCCCCCATTTATAAGCCTTAGTCACTACTGATGTTTAGCAGCGTGCGTCCCAGTTTATTATGATTATAACTCTTACATGCCAGCTTTTTTTTTTTTTTTTTTTTAATACAGTTTTGAAAAAAAAAAAAAAAGATGAAACGTGGTTGTGTGGCTTGGGGGGGGGGGGGGGGGGGGGGTACTAATCTACAAATTCATGTCAGCTCACTACAAGCATAGTCATGATCAATCACCACTTACTAGATCATCCCCATTAAGAGAAAGCCATATTTAACTAGTTAAAATCTGAAAAATGTCATTATTTCATAAGTCAAATTTAATTTAAAAATTCATAAAAATATGATCCCATTGAGATCCCAACTTGAAACTTTGCACAAATCAAGATAAAATACACAAAAATTTTTGAGATTTTTTTTTAAAAATTCATTATACCTTTTCCGAAAAATTTAAATTTAAAATTTAAATTTCATTTTTTAAAAATTAAAATTTTTTTGAAATTAGTCATGTTGCATATCCCATTAAACAGCAACAAATGACTTTAAAATGCTTTTTACCAAATCTTTTTATCTATATTTGGTGCTGAGTTTCGTACATTTTATGTTCAAGCATCCATGAAAAAAAGAGGGTTTTTCGAAAAATCAAAGTGTCATAACTAAAAAAATAATAGAGATAAAAATCTAAAAATTTGGACTTTTAATAACCTCAAAGGGTACAATTGATGAGCAAAATTTCAAAGAAATATAAAAAGGTGAGGGAAAAAACTTTGGATCACTTGACATGGAATGACCCATTTGCATTTTGTAAAGAATATCTTTGTCGCCAATTATTTCAGAAAACCAAAGGTATACCTGTTAAAAAAGGGTTAATTTTCAACCGTCAACTTAGTAACGTTCAATGCACTTCTTAAGGTTTACGTAAATTAAAACAAGAAGGAAAAAAATGACTGAATAGACATGTTGAACACATTTCATAAAGCACAAAATTTTAAGAGAAAACTAATGCAACATTTTCAGAGTACTTAGCATTTTAGCTGTAGACCCAGTTTTTTATTCTTTTCAACCGATTACATGTAAATATTTGTCTCAAAAAAAATATTTTTTGTTAGTATTAAATAGCAAAATATAAAGTGACATTTAGAATTTTGAAAATGCTGTACTTAGCGACGTTTTGGAAGGCAGCAACGAATTCAATTATGACATGCATTTTCAAAAAAAAAAAAAAAAATTCTTTCTGCAACCCCTCCCCCTTTTTTGTGAATAACAAAGAAAACTTGAGAGTAAAAATAGAATTTACAAGGGGAAAATTGCTCTTCAAAGAAATGCATCAGCACAGAACTAAATTCTTTTTGATACTAAATGTTAAAGCACTGTTTTAATACCATTACGAGCTTTTTGTTTGTCTAATTATGTTTTCTAGACTTTGTTTTAATGAGCTATAATATTTTAGGATTTTAGGAAAGATTCCGTAAATCTTATACTGTAGACACAAATCTAGAGCTAGCTTAAAAGTTAAAGGTGAGTGATCATCTCACGTTGTTCTTTTATTAGTTAAAAAAAAAGGTAACCTTTTCTTTATAGTTCCGACAAAGAAAAGATTGCTTCAAATGCTCAGCACTACTTTCAGGCGTAAGAAGATTTTACAGCGAATTCTCGAGACAATTAATTAACAAAACTCATCAAGATTTAGACAAAAGCCTTAAAATGAACATTTAATTAAAACAACAAACCGTTTCTAGCAATAACGTTGTTTAATAGGACATTTACTTTGTAACAACTGCGATATAAAATAATTTCATAAGGAAGAAAATTACTGTTTATTGCAAAGTGTTTGGCATACTAAACATTTTAATTTTAGCTCGTTTTCTATAAATATAGCATTAATAAAATGTACTGAAACTGATCAGTTAAGTGCTCTTTAATCCATTTGCACCGGTGTGAAATTTTTACGCATATATTTGTACTTTGTTCCTGGAATTTTAAACCTATAACTCAACTTGATTAATGCTTTTTGTTTTGTTTGTTTCTTGAATGACACACATTATAATGAGGTGACTTGTTTGCTGAATGGAGTTCGCTCTGTTTTCGTTAAGCAATTTATTTCTTTATGTGTTTTGGTTAGTGATTTGAAAATAAATAAAATCTTTTAGCTCAGAAATTTTGAAAAATTGTATTATTATTTCAATTATGTCCTATGAACGAAAAGCTTTAGTAGGCAATATAGCTGTGTCTTTATTTTGCAATGTTTACATATGATGTGTAACTAATTGCTTTCTTTTTTTAACACAAATTTAAAAGATATTGCCTCCCATAGTCACTCCCCCCCTCAAAAAAAATCTTCTAAATTTTAAACATCTATCACTTTCAAAAATGAAAAAAATTAAAAACAATTAATTTGAATTTTGTCATCTTGAATACAAATTATGTTTTTCGCAATCACGAGTGTGTGTGTCTATGTAGGCGTGTGTGTTTGTGTGTGGGGGGTATGTGTGTTTGTGTGTAGAGGGTATGTGTATGTGGGCATGTGTGTTTGTGTTTGTGTGCAGGCATGAGTGTTGGTAGTTGTGTGTATGAGTGTTTGTGTGCGTGGGGGCAGGGTATGTGTGTGTGTGTAGTCATATGTGTTTGTGTCTGTGTGCAGGCATGAATGTGTGGGTAGTTGTATGTATGTGTAGGTGTCTGTATGTATGCGCGTGTATATGTGTGTGTGTAGTTGTGTATGTTTGCGCGTGTGTGTGGGACATGGATGCACCTGGAGAAGGCTTTCGCTATAGGAGCAGCATCGTGAGGAGCCGGTCGACGGGGATGGTGCGGAGGGTGGCCAGCGGAAAATAAAATGATAGCACGCCAAAAACAGTCAAATAAAAACAATAAGCAATCGTGATTGCTCAAAAAAAAAAAAAGAGTTGAAAACAAAAGGCTCATCAAACTAAATATATTTTAACAAAAAAGAAATCGTTTGTTTCACTCTTTTTTTTCGGGTAAAAATAAAGCGCCTCGGATTTTATTTTTTCACCGTTGCTAAATACTATAAAAAAGCAATATACTTTAGAAAATAAATAAAAAGTAATAAATGCGGTTTAAACAAATAAATTTATTCATCAAAAAGAAAAGAAAGGAAAACAGTTGTCTGCTCCGCTCTTACTGATAAAACATAAAGGACTCCATGTTTCCTTTTATTATCCGTTGAAAAAAAAACAGAATAAATGAGTTAAATATTTGAGTAAAAAACAAAAAATAAATCATATCAACAATCTGAACAAGTATTATATCACAGTATCACATGCGTCGGAGTCATTGAGTCGGAGGCTATCTGATTTTAAGTTCGAGGAGTCGATCAATGGCTCTATAATTCCAGAAGTCGGAGTCGGAGTCAGCTGTGTCCTTATTTTGCAATGTTTACAAATGATGTAAAACTAAATGCTTTCTTTTTTACTTCCTTTTACATTAAAGGAAGTATTGTATTCGCAAAAAAAATTTTACTCAAAAATCAGCCTTAATTTTCATTTTTCTCACCCCTGAATGAATGTTGATTTTTTTTCGACCCGATCACACGTGGATATATGCCTAGGAACGTACAGACACCCGAAATATCCATTTTGACGACCCCCGAGTTAATTATAACGAATTTTCTCGTGACGTCCGTATGTATGTATGTATGTGCGTATGTGTGTATGTATCTCGCACATAACTCAAAAACGGTATGTCCTAGAAAGTTGAAATTTGGTACGTAGACTCCTAGTCGGGTCTAGTTGTGCACCTTTCCTTTTGGTTGCATTCGGATGTTTCTAACGGGGTCTTTTGCCCCTTTTTTGTGGGGAAATCATTGTTAATTTCGATGTAAACTCAAGTTGTGTTATAATTTGTCATACACTTGGCGATATATCGCCAGTCTTTCGGTCGCCAAGTTTTGTCGCCAACTTGCCGACAAATTTGTAGATTTTTTATTTATTTTTTCTTTTTTTTTTTAATTTGGTTTCAATTTGGTCACTGTTGGTGATATTTAGAGAGTAAACAATTGAACCACATTAAAATTGTCAATAATGGGGAAATGACATTAAATTGAAGTAAAAGGAAGTCATGTGATGCACGCATCAGCTCGTTTTAATACAAATTTAAAAGATATTGCCTCCCATAAAAAAACATCCTCTAGGTTTTAGAAATCTATCACTTTCAAAAAAGGAAAAAAAAGGAGTTAGAAATAAAAAGTTCATTAAACTAAATACATTTTAACAAAAAAAAAAATCCATCCGACTCCGCATCCCCGGAAAAAAAACAGTCATAGAGTCGGAGTCTGATTGATTTTGGAGCGCAGGAATTGGAGTCGGAGTCGACGGTGCTAAAACTCTAGAAGTCGGTTTCGGGAGTCGGTCATTTTTCCTTCGACTCCGTAGCCTTTGATTTCATTTCATTTTGATTCAGTCATATTTGTCTCTGACTTGGGTCTATGTTAGGTCTACGGGATATGGTGTTTCGCCTTTCATTGGTAACTCATTTCTTTTTTTCTATTTCTTGAAGTCCGAAAGTACGAGTGCATTTTTTCATGTTATTTTAGACATCAGAATCTTAATATTAGCCGAAAAAAATATTAAGTCACTTTACAAAAAAAAAAGTTTTTTTTTTTTTTTTGAAAACACCGCAGTTTCCAATATTTTACTAATTACTTTTCTATATTTTCAGAGCTAATAGCCCTCAAAAGGTTAAAAGAGCTAAAATTAACCACAGTATAGTCAAATATGGTAGTAGTTAATTACAGTAGTAGTTCTAAAGTTAAGTGTAGCTGTACAGATTAGAAATAAAACCGAATGACTTTATTCTATTCTGTGAACCATCAAGTGTAAATTAAACAAGTCTTTAAAAATGAAGTACGTGAATGAGTACGTAGCGTGGAAATTTCTTCAGATTTATCAATACAAGGTCATTAATGGAATATTTTGTATAATTTTACCATCGTAACACTCCGTTTAGTTTACTCAGCTAAAATATCTTATTTGTCCATGGAGAACAAACCTCGAGCCTCAAAATGTGTAAGAAAAATAATAATTACGCTTACAAAAGTCGTTTTTCACTTTTTAGAAAATTATTCCAAGAAGGGTCCTTTAAAGTTCCGAGAACTTCAAGGGCCTCTCGATATGAATTTATTACTCTAAAGTGCGCGAATGCCAGAATTCTGTTATTTAACGGTTTAAGCTTGAAGCAAGGCTTAAATAAATGATGAGCAAGAAATTAATTGATCGTAAGATGAATAGTGACTTATGCTTTGGGGGTAAGTTAATGATTGAAGACTCTTCAAACTAATGGGAAGAAGCTAGAGAAACAGGCAAAGTGCAAAAAATATCTTATGAAACTATGTAGTACTCCATCTTATTTGAGAGCATGAGCAGAATCCTTTTTAAGCAAGTACTTCCTTTTGTGGATACCCCTCAAGGGTTTAACTGCTAATTAGCGTAAATATGCTTCTCTTCTTCTGAGAATGTAGTATCAGGGCTTACTATCAATTCTCCTGAGATGAGTGATGTTCGTCAGAAGAACCAAAATAAATTGAGCGCCGTTGGTAGCAGACGACAGAATTTTTAATACAAGATTTGATCAGATACGTTATGAGAGGGGGGGGGGAGTCTGGCGTTTTTAAACTGGAAAGCTTTCAGAAGAGTAATAGAAACATATAACATATCGAACTCACTTTATCTTTTTTAAATGAAATCTGTGGTTGCTCGTAGCTGGGAAGTTTATTATACTCGCTTAAAAATAAATCTGAGAGAGTGCAAGAAATCTACGGGCATAACGCTGCGAAGTAATTGATACACAAAACAAGAGAAGTGTGGGGACTCCAGGTCAGTGAACTCCGGAACTCCTCTGACAGCTCCTCCTCTGTTTTACAGCTCCAGTTGATCAGCGCAATCAGTAGCGAACATGCGCGCTACTCAACTCGGCTCAGGAGAGTTAACTCACGTGCGCTCCATCGAAGCGAGGTTGTTCCCGGAGAGCTTGCGACCAGGTGTTTCGCCCGACAGCGAACCTTTCAAATGTTACCTTTTACTGTTTAAAAGTTTTAATGTTTTAGTAGCCTTTGCTCAGTTTTTAATGTTCATGTAGATCTTTTATAAAAATAAATAGTTTTAAAGGATAAGCATTCTAGCGTCCTTAGTGGTGACCCGGTGAACTGTAAATACGCAACCATATCAATGTGGAGTTAGAGTTGGTGCTGCTACGAGACTTTAGTTATGCCTGCTGTTGTTTCGAGCTACCTTAGCGACTGTTTTCCGTTTTCTGGTGTAAATGGATACTTTCAGGACTGACGCTAAATGTCGGATTTCTACTTCGCAACTGGAATGGAGGTGAGTTATCTATTTCTGTGACCGAGAGAGTCCCCCCCCCCTCACAATTTTTTGTCTTGTATTTTCATTCAGTAATATGTCTGAAAACGAACAAGCAGCTCTTAACGGTTTGCAACAGCAAATTACGCAGTTGACATTGCAAGTTGGGAAATTATCTCAAGAGAGGGGTCGCTCGCCTTACAGAAAGCGGTCTAGCTCCCGCGATAGAAATGACAGCAGAAACGGGCAACATACTCGGGGCAATTCAGATTTTTGTTTCTACCACAATCGTTTTGGTCAAAAAGCAAACAAATGCAGGCAACCTTGTACATTCGCCCAAAAAGAACTAGTGAATGCTACCACTCACGATGGGGCAGGTAGCAAGATGTGTTTGGTAAACACCACGAATCGACTCTGTGTTTATGATCAGGGTTCGAATACCAAGTTCCTAATAGATACTGGCAGTGATGTTTCGTGCATTCCCGTCAAGGGTAATCAGCAAAATTGTCCAAATGCTTTTGAATTGTTTGCTGCAAATCATTCAAAGATAAAAACATATGGTAGAAAACTGCTGCAATTAAGTTTGGGTCTCAGACGTGCATTTAAATGGCACTTTATTATAGCTGATGTTTCTATGCCCATCATCGGAGCAGATTTTTTGACACATTTTAATTTATTGGTCGACCTAAAACGCAAACGATTAATTGACGGTATTACCAAATTGGGTTCCCGCGGTAGTCTTGACTTTAGCCAACAGACAGCAGTTAAAGTAATAGTAGAAAATTCTATTTATCATGCTATTTTAAGTAAATATCCAGATATAACTACGCCTAACCCAAAATTTAAATGTGTTAAACATTCCACAGAACATCACATAGAAACAGTCGGTCCACCCGTGCATAGTCGCCCTAGGCGATTGCACCCTAAGCTGTTAGATACAGTTAAAAAAGAATTCGAGTTCATGATTGAAAAAGGTATTTGTCGACCTTCGAAAAGCCCTTGGTCGTCTCCTTTGCATGTTGTCAACAAAACTTCAGGCGGAATACGTCCCGTTGGGGATTATCGAAGGCTAAATGCAAAAACTGTCCCAGACAGGTATCCTATTCCACATTTGCAGGATTTTTCTTCTTCATTGTATGGAAAGAAAATTTTCTCTAAACTTGACATTTTTCGTGCTTATCATGCAATTCCAGTTCATGAGGAGGACATCGAAAAAACGGCAATAACTACTCCGTTTGGCCTTTTTGAGTTCCCTTTCTTAAACTTCGGGCTTTGTAACGCAGCTCAGTCTTTCCAGCGCTTTATTAACGAGGTTTTGAGAGACTTGGATTTTTGTTTTGCATACCTTGATGACATCCTGGTATTTTCAAAAAAAGAGGACGAGCACGTAGGACATCTGGATCAAATTTTTCAAAGACTTAATGATTACGGAATTCAGTTAAATTTTTCAAAATGTGTCCTAGGGGTACCTGAGTTGTCATTTTTGGGTCATATAATTTCATGCAAAGGAATAAAACCTTTACCAGAGAAAGTGCAATTAGTTTTGGATTATAAGGAACCAAAAACTGTAAAGGAATTGCGCGCATTTTTGGGTCTAATAAATTTTTATCGTAGATTTATTCCCAAGGCAGCTAAAAAGCAGGCTATTTTAAATGAATACCTTAAGAATACCCCCAAAAACACAAATAAAGAAATACAGCTATCCGACGAAGCCAGAATTGCCTTCAATGAGTGTAAACAACAGTTAGCTGAAGTAACCTTGTTGGCTCATCCATCAAACAGTGCTGAACTTGTTTTATGTATGGATGCCTCAGATTTCGCGATAGGAGGTTCTCTTAACCAAGTAATCGATGGTGGTCTTCAGCCTCTTGGGTTCTTTTCTCGAAAACTTTCAGACACAGAAAACCGCTATAGTACATACGATCGGGAATTGTTGGCCATTTTTGCGGGGATAAAACATTTTCGGTACATGCTAGAGGGAAGACAGTTTTGTGTATATACTGATCATAAGCCTCTTACTTTTGCATTTCGCCAAAAATCTGAAAAATCCTCACCTAGGCAAAATAGGCAACTAGATTACATTGCACAATTCACAACAGATATCCGTTTTGTTAAGGGGTCTGAAAATATTGCTGCTGACACTCTCTCTCGGTTATCAGTTTTAGATACTCCCTCTAATGTCGAGTCCTCTACTGAGCTTGAAAAGGCATGCATGTTTCCTGCCTCGAGTGTCAACCAGATAGATCTTCCTTCGTCGACGGACTTTGTTGCTATCGCAGCAGAACAGAAGTTGGATACAGAGCTACAGAAACTTCTTGTTGGTACGGCGCCAGAAAACAGCCTCAACCTACAGCCCATGCAGCTTGGCCAGGACACAACTCTATATTGTGATGTGCGAGATACAAGTATCCGTCCATACGTCCCAGTGAAGTTCCGCAGGAAAGTTTTCCTGAACTTTCACCGCTTGTCACACCCAGGCATTAAAGCTTCGCGTAAACTACTGCAGAAGCGTTTCGTTTGGCCCGGGATGCACAAGGACATAGCGGAATGGACTCGTGCTTGTATTCAGTGCCAGAGGTCTAAGGTGCACCGACATACAGTTAGCCCTCTGGAAAGCTTCAATCTGCCTTCACAACGGTTTAGCCACGTCCACGTCGACCTCGTTGGACCACTCACTCCTTCGAATGGATATCGTTATTTGTTAACTTGTGTTGACCGCTATACCCGTTGGCCAGAAGCCGTCCCTCTGGTTGACATTTCTGCAGACACAGTAGCACGACAGTTTTACAGAACGTGGATCTGTCGGTTTGGAGTTCCAGATTTCGTCACTACTGACCAAGGTAGACAGTTCGAGTCCGAGCTCTTTACGTCTCTTACAAAGTTCCTGGGAATCTACAAAATTCGGACATCACCCTACCATCCGTCTTCTAATGGATTGGTGGAAAGGTTCCACCGTTCCCTCAAGCAGTCGTTACGCTGTCACACTTCGACTCATTGGGATGAGGTTCTTCCTACAGTGCTTTTGGGGCTCCGAACAGCTTACAAAGCTGACCTTTCTGCAACCGCTGCCGAAATGGTGTACGGCTCATCCTTGCGTCTTCCAGGAGAGTTTTTCCAGCCCATGGACACCAGCATAGTCCTCGACCCTACCAAGTTTGTGTACAAGCTGAGAGACTGTATGTCATCCTTAAAGCCAGTGCCTACTAGTGCCCACTGCAAACGCAGTCCTTTTGTGCAGAAGGACTTGTTAACGTCGACTCATGTGTTCCTTCGCATTGACTCTCTACGAAAGTCTTTGGAGCCAACTTATTCCGGTCCTCATGAAGTGCTCGCTAGACAGGAAAAGACTTTTCGCATTAAAATCAACAACAAAGAGGCAGTTGTGAGTATAGATCAGCTAAAACCTGCTTTCCTTTGGGTTACGGATACTGGATCAACCCCATCACCTCCAGTACAACCTGAAAAATTGACTCCGGCATCCTTGGAACTACCTACTAGTGCTCCATCGAAAACCACAGAGGAGTTTTACACCACGCGATCAGGGCGTCGTGTTCGATTCCATAAGTATTCATAAAAGCGTTTCGTTGTCACTGGAGGGGGAGTACTGTGGGGACTCCAGGTCAGTGAACTCCGGAACTCCTCTGACAGCTCCTCCTCTGTTTTACAGCTCCAGTTGATCAGCGCAATCAGTAGCGAACATGCGCGCTACTCAACTCGGCTCAGGAGAGTTAACTCACGTGCGCTCCATCGAAGCGAGGTTGTTCCCGGAGAGCTTGCGACCAGGTGTTTCGCCCGACAGCGAACCTTTCAAATGTTACCTTTTACTGTTTAAAAGTTTTAATGTTTTAGTAGCCTTTGCTCAGTTTTTAATGTTCATGTAGATCTTTTATAAAAATAAATAGTTTTAAAGGATAAGCATTCTAGCGTCCTTAGAAGTTTCACACCTGGGTCATTCCATGCGAAATGAGCAAATCAGCTGTGGTTGACATGTCACAGATTTCAATAAAAAAATTTATTTAGGTAAACCATGCATATCTATGAGGGAATGCAAAGTATGGAAGTTTAAAAACTGTTTGTTGCTTTGTTACTGAGATTAGAAGTTGATGCTTACGCTAAGCCTAAATTTTCAGAGTTCATCGCTGCCAGTTTGTGACTCAATAACTCCATAAGTTATAAACCTACACATAAAAAATAAATATTTTCGCATGCTATAAACAAATCTCTATTGGGAAAGAGCAAAGTAAAATTTATTCGGTTTTTTTTTTTTTTTTTTTTTTGAATCTAAGATATTAACATATATTGAAATTTCGCCAATTTACTTCAGATTTCAAACCTCTCTTCTAGCTCTTTTATGAAAACACAAAAATTATTCAGACTGAAAAACTATCTTTAACTAACTATCTGCTCCGATTTATTTTTATTTTATTTATTTATTTATTTATTTATTTATTTTTTTTTTTTTTTTGAATTCCTTAATGATGAAATCGTACTTTAAAAAGTCAAAATTTTCCAAAATTTTCAGTTTTTCCTCCATTTTAAATGATTGTTTGAACATGAGAGAATGCCCTTAATTTACTCTTTTTTTTTACGTAAAAAGTCAGTACGTTAAAAGTCAGTAAGATTTTAGTTGTTCCTGATAAAGTGCACCGTTATTGTAGCTATTAGGCATTAATATAATTAGAATTTCAGTTACTGAAATTATATTAGACATTTTTATTTTACATGCATGCAATGGGCGATAAAGTCACTTTCAAAAAATCATAAAACATTTAATGGGAAAAAATACGGGATGCGGTGTCTATCCACTTGTTAAGCATTATATGGGGTTCAAATGAGCCAATTTTTTAGATTTCTAAAAAGTGGGTTTTTTGAGTAAATCACTTCAAAAATCGCTAATTTTCGAAAATTTTCAAAATTTCAAATTTTATTTCCTTTGCTGTATGCATCCAAGGATTATAATAAAATATGTTGTGAAAATATCATATAAGGGCTTTAGACTGCCATCTCCGTTTAGTAAAAAAAACTTTTTTTTTCATGGAGAAAAAAAATTATAAAATCGGTAAAAATGCAGTTTTTTCGCGGCAAAAATGAATTTTTTTCTTTATCAAAAAACCTAACTAAGCTTTCAAAAACGATGTCTAGAGGATATATGGGTCCTTATTTATTTTTAGAAAAAATAATTATTCAAATAGGTTAAATACTTTTGAAATAGTGACCATTTCAAATGGAGTGTTTTGCCGTTTTTTTTCCAAAATGGCGGATTTTGTTCAGAATTTTAATAGGCTGTAAAAGAAGAAAAAAATTTTTTCTTGCAAAATCCTTTTGGGATATTTCATAAGTCTTTTAGTTGTAACTACTGTAATTTTTTCAAAAAAATCGGTGATGGTCATGTGACAGACCCTGCCTGATCTGAAATGGAATGGCTCTTCACTTTTGATTAAGCAAAGTTATGAATTGCCATATCGATGAAACCCTTGGGAATATCCCTTAACGATTGAAAATTTTAAAAAGATATATAAATATATATAGGGAGAGTGTGGACTAATGGTAGAAATAGTAGAAAAATTAAGTAGACTTTCATCCGACAGCGTGACAATTAGGATTAAAAATAATAACGATGACAATACCTTTTTGCAGTTAAACCGAAAAAAACCACCAAAATATATTTAATTTTTGCAATGAAAATTTTATCGTATACTCACTAGTCTGCATTAGTCTTTTAAAAAGCTAATTCATTTCTCGTTTCACTAAAAACGCTCAACGAATATTTTATTTTAGCTTCAAAACAATAAAAAACAAACGAAGCGGCAGAACTTTTTTTTATATTTTGTTAACATTCAGTTGCAGAAATAACTATTTATTTACCATTTAACTGTCTGAATTTAAGTCCGGTAGATTTGTGGGCATCATTTATGTTTTAAATTCCTAAAGCGTCTTTGCAATTAAGCCCTTTAGCCTCTAGAGAATGTTAAAAATAAAAGAGGCCACTGTTTTAAAAGAGCAATATTTTGTTCTTATTTTGTAAATGGAGTTGAGGATTATTTTATAGGAAGGGATTTTTTTCTTTTGTCTCATTAATTTAAACGAGGAAATAAATGCGGAAATGAATGACTTGCAAAAACCTTTTTGTAATTATTTTTTCGCTGTGTTTAAGGCTTTATTTAAAAATTTTTAGAATGGTATTTAAACATTTGGTTTGATTTTTTTGTAATATACTCTCATCGACATAGCTAATTGGTTCCCAAACTAGCTACATTTTTTTCCTATGCAAAATTTGAACCCGTAATTACAACAATTTATATTACAACAATTTATATCATTATAATTCAACGCAATATTCTAAACTTCACTCCTGTGAATATATTACCTTCTGAATAGCGTATTATCTTTAGCACCCTGGACATAACATTTTTTTTTTTTTTGGAATAACTAGTTTAGAGTGGATCGTTCTATAATCAAAAAAAAAAAATTCTATAATCGGAGAGATGCCATACTTTTCGTTGAAATTAAGAAAAAAATTCAAAATGGGATGTAAATCAACCCTGTATGTTTTATTTTAAAGTTATACTACTATTGAGCATTAAAATTACCATTAACAAGTTTTAGACTTGAATAAAAAATAAATGAATAATAAAAATTGTAAGTTGACAGCAGGCCACCTCTCCCATAGTGGAAGAGACGCCATATACGGCGGAAGAGATGCCATATTTGTCAGTGGCGGATCCAGCCGATCGTTTTGGCAGGGGCCATTCGAAATTTTTGAACAAACATTCCAGGGCCGAATTTAGCTCCATGCCGCCCCTAGGCAAATTTGAAATCTGCCGCCCCCTCCCCTCCCTAAAAGAAGCAAAATATCCTTGACTCCAAAAAACGTAAAAAAGTGCTCCCCAGATTCAAACTGTCAAACTTATGAAGAAATGATGGCGTTTCACATTCTGAGGGGCCCCGTTGAAATGATCACAGTGATTTCCCACAAAATTTTTTATTTGGCAAATTTTGCTGACGATTCTGCAAATACCATGTTTGAAAAACATTTGACTTTCATAAGATGTGGGAAAGTAATCATTATTGAATTACAAGAAAAAATTGTCTCTGTGGGAAATGAAAGAATGCTAATATTTTACTTTCAAGAATAGCAATTTAATTCAAAAAATGTGTATTATAATAGCAAATTTGCCGCCCCCTGAAAAGTTTGCCGTCCTAGGCAGCGGCCTACTCTGCCTATTGGGAAATTGGGCCCTGATAACTCCCCAGAAATTTTATTAAAATGAAGTCTTAAAAACTCAATTTTCGGGGTATCGAGACATTAGGTGAGAGGGTGGATTTAGGAATCTCCCTCGAAAATGTTTCAAAATTTAAATTTCCGAGTAATTTTTGAAAATTAGGAAACTAAAAACGCATTTTGTCTATTTTTGATGATGTACGAAGAAAAGTCAGGTTTCGGGCGCTGGCCCCAAAATACTTTTTGAAAATAAAGCTTAGAAACCAAAATATTCTGTCATTATACATTGAGAAGTTAGAAGAGGAGGGGTACTCTTCTAGCTCTTCAGCTGTCCAGCCTAAAAATGCACCTTTAGGTAGTGTTTGCTTACATTAAAGGAAGTGTGAAGGTGCTTAGAATCCTTTCTTCCTGGAAATATTTTGCCTTTGAGGCTCTAAAAATTCGATTTTTAACTATATTTATACATATTTTAGAAAGAGGTAGAAGATTCGTGAGCTCCTCCAAAAAACCTCCTTTTAAAGCTATCATCATGATAGGGAGGGGTCCTATCAAAACTCGTTTGTAATTGAAGTCCTAAAAAAAATCATTTAAGTTACGTTTAAGCAAGTTAAGTGATAAGGGCTGGATAAGCTAGTTTCCGTTGACATTTTTTCCAAATAAAAGACTTAAATTGCAATTTTTTGCTACATATCAAGGCATTTGTGAAAGGGCATAGGAAAAGGGGGTTCTATTCCTAGGTTCGAAATTAAAGCTATAAAAACGAAAATTTAGACTCTCTTTGGTCTTGTGAACAATAGGTATACTCTGAGAACCGCAGCATTTTGCGATCGTCCAAGTGTCTGTAGTTGGAATCAAGAAATGACGTAAAAGATGGAGAAAATTTTTGGGAAAAAAAGTTTTGTTTTGAGGATAGGGATATAATTTATCTCTCAGTTAAGGCCTATACTTCTTTTTCAGTAAAATACATGTGTTAAATTTTGTTATCTTCTTATATTTTTTTTTTTACTTTTTTTTTCCTTAAAAAAAATTCCTTCAATCACAAGGCTTTGGGAGGGGCCATGGCCCCCATGGCCCCCCTCTAGATCCTCTCCTGATATTTGTTATTATTCCTTATTTTTGAAATTTTTTGCGGATTATTTCCCCGCTACAATTATTACAATTCCGGAACGTACATCGTACATTACTCATTCAGCCATTTTTGGCATAAAGAATGTTTAATCCGAATAGGTTTTTTTTTTTCTTTTTTTTGTTAAATGATAGTTTTCTTTGCAATCCACGCACACACGCAACTTGTTTTCGCTTCACTGTCGAGCTAGGTAGTTTTGGGATTGGATAATATTTCTGAAGAATCTTTGTAGGAATTTATTTACTAGTGGATGTTTGTCTGGAAGTTGGTGGTTTTTGTTTAGACAGAGCTGGAGTGGCAGCCTTTTCAAGAGGAATGTTAGGAGTATTTGCTTCAATTAAATCAGATATAGCAAAGAAATGATCTGGAATAGTTCTAAAGATTGTAGAACATTCCCACTCGATCCTAGTACTATTACTACCTGATGTAGCATTTCCCACGGCATTAAATAAGGATTTTCAACTTCGTTTTTCGATATTTTTCCTTTTTTTTACTTTTTCAATAGACAGAATTTAATTCTCTTCACTCCACTGCCCCCTAATTATCGTATGCGTCCTCACGTATTTTCTCGACTTTCTAAAAAACAAAAGAATAATTAACAGATCACCCCTTCACTTACACGTTTGAAAAGTTTGGCATCTCTCCTCAGCATGTGGGAGACATGCCATATAGGTATAAAGTACGTAAATATTAACATATATTGCAAAATGCAGTTGAAACAAATTAATAACAAGCTAAATCAAACATTACCACCCCCCCCCCCAGTTCTTACTTTAGAGTGTCTTTGTTTTGAAATTAACATTTATTGAAACGGCAGCGACTCAAAATTTTTGTCAACTAATGCTGGCACTAAAATAATCTTTTCGCCATACACACACCAGACTCAAACGCAGTCAATCAAGAACTAACAAGTTAAGAAAGAAGCGTCTATGAGTAAATAAAAACAGTGAGAAATATAGCCATCTCTTTCTTAAACCCTGATTTTCTGCAGGTATGTTGTCTCTCCTCATATGGCGTCTCTCCCACTTTTCCCCGATTTCATTTATCTTAAAATATCTCTGTTACTTCACTCAAAAACGATATGAAGTTCATTCTTGCAAACTGCTAGGTGTCTATATTTTAGTAACTTCCAACAGTTACTAATGGAAATGTGCGTGTAACTAATTTAGCTATGACCACCGGCTTTCTTTGAGATACTGAATGCAAACAAATAGATTATAATTCGGATAATAGAAATTACTCAAAGAAGTTCCTGCAGACGACTTGCTGAAATGAACTCAGCAAAAGCTGCATCATATAAAAGCAGAATAATTTTTCTAAAGAAAAGGTTTTAGAAAGAAGCTTGTAGAAATGTAGTACTCAATCAATGGATCGTAGGTCTATTGCAGCCCGCGAAGCTGACCAGTGTGATCCATTATTTTGTTCAATGTTACAAATCGAAGACTTCGATTAGTCAAAATGTCATACATTTGCAGCTACATATTTAGAAATCGATTTCTGGAACACATATGTAAAGTTCACATTAATAGGAAAAGCAACAGGTAGCAATAATTGTTCTTGTGTTTGTAGTTGGTTCCTTATTTTTCCATAGCTTTCAAACCTTTTAAACATTTTCCAAATTTATATGTGTTCTGACTGGCCCACAAGAATCATTCCAATATAATCTGCAGTCCTCAGGTTAAAAAAAAAAAGATTGAAACCGTTCCAGAGCTTTCTTTACAAATAAAAAGTTTTCTCCAGAGGCACCACTACACATGCGTACTTAAATATATCAAGTAAACTCCTCAGCCCAATAAACGGCAAAACTTTCCATTTGAAGCAAAAACACATTATGTAAAGCACAACTAAACAACTAACCCATAATTAGCTTCAAAAATAACTCTAAGTCCTTAAGAGTATGTCTCAAATTGACAGTTGCTCTCTTCATCTGGTATTTTAAGAAGCGAAACAGCCCTTGATTACGTGGTCGGGAATCGCTGGAAATCGTGTAAGTATTATTAATCGTGGTGACCATTTGTTGTCTATTTAAAAGCATCCAGTCAAATTTTAGGACAAAAATGATACTCCAAATTCAGTCAGTGTTGATGATCTAAATGAAATTTCCAACTTTCCTCCCGATAGTTGTGCAAAGCCTTTGCATTTATTTATTGTTTTTCTTATTACCGATTGACAACGAACTGTAAGAACTTTTTCAGCATTGCAAGCCATGTGTTTTGTCATTCAACCATTATATTATGTGAAATGTAGCTGTGACTTTTGTTTTCGTGCTAATAGTTTGCTGACTTTAAATAAAAATAAAATAGTTACTTAAAGTTATACAGTCCACGCTTATTCCTTTGCGGACCACGACATTACAGTCAGCTTTGTGATGGTTTTAATTATAGAAAACAGCTACGATTGTATTATCATTAGTTACATTTAAAAGTAAACATTTCAAGCTTTCAGACAATCATTGGATTTTTTTGACCACTTTCTGAACGAGGATACTAGTTTCTTTTTTGGGGGAGGGGGCGGGGGGAGGGGGAAAATTTGAAATTCCATTTTTGGAGCAGCTTCCAAAGCACTTTTACGAAAATTTATCAGAACACTTATTTGGTTCAGCACACGTTTTTAACATTGACCTGTGTCCTTTCTTTGAAAACACTTTGGAACACTTTTTAGTTATACCAGCAGTTTTTATTGTTAATTTTATAGCAATCTCGCGGGACAGCTATCAACCACCGCCGAAAAATGAACGATCTTTAACCAGGGAAGTCCATTCCTTCCGACGGCCTTCGCGACACCAACCGACAGCAATGCATTGCAACAAGCTGTCTAGTAGAATCATATTGAGAGATTCTATTGACTGGTAGTTATAGAAGGTTGTCGAAAATACATTTTTACGGAAGAAAAATATGATTTCCCAAGTGCGCTCATATGTATTCCCAGTCCTTTCTCAAATATGTTCCAAAGTTCAAACTTAACAAATATCCTGAGCTAGACACATTTGCAATAGATTCCGTGCAGAGTTCAGTGAACTTTCTTCTCAACAGAGCATATTTGGAACACATTTTAGTGAACATTCAAGCAACTGGAACTCTTTCTCAAAATTAAAGTGTTCCAAACGTTTTTTTCTATCTGTACCGGGAATTTGCAGTGCACTAAAGAATAGGACTGACATTATTGTAAACTAAAATTGTAAATATATTATAGTGGCCTGCCAAATTAAACTCTTGGAAATATAAAAAACCTTTTTTTTAAATATATACTCCGGGATTGTAAAAAATCTAAGTGCCGTTTCTTCAAGAATTTGATGTCTATATTTTTTTACGAAAACTAACTTGCACACACTTACAATACACATTCACAATGTGCAATGTACTGTTATTCATAGAATCGTTCATGGGAAATCTCTCTTCCTCAATTCGTCCTCTTCTTTAATGAAAGTCTTCACTGCATTAAAGAAGATACTCTAATGCTCCATATTTTATATTCAACTAATAACTGTATAATCATACATCAAATTCATAAAGCAGAGTTTCATAATTAAAGCCAAGCCATTCATCAAAATATCGTACCCTGCAATTTTATTGCAATGATTCATTCTAATCAATACCTGTGGAAATTTTCTTCCGAGAAATCTACCATTGGGTATGAAAGTTGGCAACAGTGTTAATAAGTAACAAAAGGTAGAAATCATCCAACATGATAAATGTCTTTAATTCCGAACATTAAATGGTAATTAAATATCAGAATAAATAGTTGAAGAAAGTTACGAAGGTGGAGAAAACTAGAGTGATGATTTACTGTGCACGTAAAGGCGTGACCGATGTAGAAGGAAATTATTTGCCAACTAGCATTTCTTAATTAGTTTCTGAATGATCATTCCAAGAAGCTGAAGTGCAACGAGTTTGTAGTACATAACCTTTTACCGAGTTACATTCTGCTTCCAGACATTAACTACCAAAAGCATGTAAGCTATATTCAACGCACTGTTATGCTCAGTAGAGTGTATCGAAAAAATTTTTTTTTCGAAATTCAGTTTGTCAAGTTGATAAAAAGTTGACCCTACCAACCCACATCTTACATAAAAAAATTTATATAAATAAAAAAGTATTTAGATGTCCCGCACGAGGACTAAAGATCATAATTTTCTTCAAAAAAGCTATTTCTTTCTCACTTTTCTTTTTTTTTTTTTTTTTTTTTTTTTTGAATAACAGAAACAATGTAAAAAAAAATTTCAAGTTGAAAAATGTACACAGTAAAGTCGGAGAAAAAAGTGAGGGGAAAAACTCATAAACAATATATAGGTTTCCCACACATTTATTCTAAACTTCAATGATTTTCACAAAAAAAAAAAAGTATTTTACAAGGCCATGTGACTTGGTTGTATTAGAAATGTAGGTGGTACCTTGAAAATTATGTTGGAAGAGTTAGCTGACTAATCTGCAACATATTCCCCAAAGAGGCGAACTAAACGTGGATGAAACACAGGATGACTCGCAGTATCTTAAGCTGCTAAAGTTTTTGAATGTCTCTTTTAAGTGAGAGGTAAAATTAGCCTAATAAGTTCTCAGTAAAAGTTATATAAAAACTTTTACTGAGACTGTGATTTGGTGAAACCAATTAGCGTTAACTCCCTGCTGTAATGAATCAAATACACTGATCACATCACATCACACCCAAGGGTCCCCTGTTCCTATTACAGTAGTGACTTTCCCAGATTAGGGACCCTCCGGAAATTGCAACCTTTTTTATTTAATTCCAAAGTAACAGAATAGAGAATTTAGAAAACAGTAACTGAATACGGAATACAAATAACATGATACAGAATACAAATAACAGGATACAGAGTTTTGAACAAATACACTGATACAATGACTAACATTAATGTAGTTAAATTGGCTGCAACAGTACGCAAATCGAAGACATCGTATTTGTCCAAAATTTGCTGTTCTTGAGCTAAAGTCAAGTATGACTCCCATAAGAAGAGAAGAATATTAGAAAATTTATTAAAAGGTCATGAGGTTTGTGGGGATCTTTTGCTAAGTCCCCACAATTATTTAAACTCTGTAAAACTAACTGCTGTAGAGCCATAGCCGGCGTTTTTATCAAACGCATTATTTTTGGGGTAAAAATCCTTTCCCATGCCATACGAAGCGAAGGACAAACTTTTGTGCACCAAGCGATAGTTGCTTATTATTATGTGACTTTGCAGTATTGTACAAATGGTGAACTGAAAAAGCCTGCAGCAAAATTTACGCATCCTTTTAGTGCTGTTGAAAAACAGTAGTATGGAATAAACTTATATTATATGATAATACATGTAATATTCTACATATGTTTTGGTGTTTAGTTTTTTTATATTTAATCCTTGTTATAACATACTTCTATGTAATAAAAGGAAAACCATGTTTGCAAAATTATTTTATTTATTTATTTATTTTTTGAACTTCACAAAACCAATCTTACAATATTATAAGAAAATAAACTCAAATAATTTTTATCTATAAAAAAAAATAAATGTATAATGTATATTAAGCTGTATATTTCTTGATTCTTATAAAAATTTTTATGCAAGATGTGGGTCGGTAGGGGCAACTTTTTTATCAACTTTATAAATTAAATTTCAAAAAAAAGTTTTTCCCGATACACCCTAGAGGGCAGGTTCTGTAGAAAATTTTATTCCTTCCAACTTGAACTGCGAACATAGGGAAGGGTGTCAAACGTGCGTAGGTCGTCCAGAGCGGGTAGGCCTTCGTATGCTACCCCCCCCCCCATGGGGTGTAAGCGGCGATGCATATGTATGTCGTGTTTACATGAACACCCCCGAGTTTTAATCAGTCCCAACGAAGCAGCAGTGAAGCGGCACGGCGCAACCAGGCTTGAAATAAGAAAAATGATACATTTATAAAAAAAATAAAGTTTTGTAACTTGCGATTAGTCGAGAAGACTAGCTTTTTTTTTTTTTTCTTTAAATAATTATGTTATTCTGCACTGTAAAAAAAGATTCAGATTCAGAAACGTTCCTGGAAAATAATGAGCAGCTGATGTGCCCACTTTCTTACAGTAACATATCTTACAAAAGCCAGGAACGTTTTTCGCTAAAATTCAGTAAACTTCCTGAAATTATCCTGGAAGCCTCCTGAAATATTTATAAATCTTCTCGTTTAAAGCCAGTCGTGTCTCTGGAATTTAGAGTAAACTTAGGCAGGTATAAGAAAATAGCTTGGCATCTTCCTGACTTATGAAGGACGTTCCATTAGCAGTATTACAAACATGGCCGAAGCTAAGACAGAATTGCAAGTAAGGGTCAGGAATTTTACTCACCTGCAATTTCGTGTCTGCACTATCTAGGGAGTCTTCTAGGAAGTAGTAATGAGTACAGAGACCTCGAGTTCCATGTGGTTCTTGAGCCCAAACATCGTTTATGAACGCTGTTTTAAAACAGTGTTCTTACTTCATCTATATTCCTGTGGCTAATGAAGCCCGACGTTTCACAAATTTCGTGAAACTACTTCAAACTCGCTGCAATTAATACTCGGCGCACAACTTCAACCTTAACTGCCCATAAATGCTGCGATTCATCGTATTACAGTATCCATAAAGCGTCTGAGAAAAGGAACTAAGAGAGTCATTTTTAACAGGGGCACATTAGTGGCAGTTAGCTATCATGGAAATGTATCAATCCACGCATAAATCCTTACAAATATTTTAACTGCAAGATGCATTCGAACCCGCTTAATGGAATAGTCATTTTACCATGAAAAATATTCTAATAATCGGGATATTCTAGTAACCGGGGTAGAAAAAGCTAGTGATGTTCCGGATATCCGAGGGAAAATAAAGATCTGTATCCGTATAGGTCAACTTTTTGACGGATCTTAAACGGATCATTTCTATTCTAAAAAATTTTAAATATTTGAATAAAAGACTCTTAAATTCCATTTCAATTAGGTTTTACTCCCTATTTAAATTATAAGGTATCATTTCAGAAGCCAATTTGTACCCCCCTTCCCCCCGTTGCAAAAAGGAAGGGGAAATAAGTTTTAAAAGTGTGTATCAATGTGTCTTTTTGTGGCATCGTAGCTCCTGAACAGATGAACCGATTTTGATAGTTCATTTTTCGTTCAAAAGGTGACTTGATCGAAAGTGTTCTTAATTTGGCCTCGTTTTTCTAGAACTTTAATTACCAGAGACATTAATTAAAAACCGATTTAACGTTTTTCACAATTATGGTAGTAAAAGTTTACCCGTACGTTAAAAATGTTGGCCCTAATTAAAAGAACGAAGTTTTTGCGCTTGATATTTATTTGAAACTTCCAACTTATGTACAGTATGAGCTATAATCTAGTTAAGTAAATTTTAAATGCAATTCTAAGCCTTTAAGCGTGTGATTGGTAGCGGTTTCATAGTCGGAAGATAAGACGAAAAAGCTCAATGATTTAAAAAAATTTCTGCTGTCAGTTCATATTTGTTAACAAATGTGTGTTCTGACCCGGGAAATTCATCTTAATATGAGGTCGGCTCTCTGGGACATGTTTTGTTTTTTGAATTTTTAATTTAATATTAGTTTTTGTTATTGATTTGGGGTTTCTGTTACTCTTCATTTTTGTTTTTCTCGGCATTCTTTAATAAAAAATGAGACTAAATTCTCGATTTACTGTTTGTAAAGGTGTTCTCGGCTCTGTATTTCGTCGGTCGGAGAAGTTCGGTGCAATGGGTCAGCGCTGCATTTATGCTGAAATAAAATGGGAAAAATTATTTCTAGCCTGTCCAGCAGCTTTACACTCTTGCTCTTGTGTCTTACATCTACCGAGTAAGCTGGAAATAATTTTTCACGTTCCATCTAAGCATTAATGCAGCGCTGACCCATTCCTTCCAACTCTCCCTCAATTTTAACGGAGGTTTCTTTAAAGAGTAAATCATAGTCTTGATTATATTTTTGCCGCAGTTGACATTTTTTGAAGAAACTGCCATTATTCTGACGGGAATACCTTCCTTAACAAATTTTACACTTGGATAGTTGAATTGATGAAAAAAATGAGATCCGTATCCGTATCCGCGGATCTTGACACAAAATATCCGGATCCGTTTCCGTACCCGCGGATCTACTTATTTAACGATCCGACACATCACTAGAAAAAACACATCACCTTGCTTTGGTACATCAAAGTGTATTATATTAAACAGGATATTCTTTCAACCGATATTCCAATAAGCGGGCTCGACTGTTTATCTTCTAGTAAAAATAAATAATTCCGTTTCTACCAAATTATAAATTACATAAAACCTTCCATTTTCAAAGAGAGTTTTTACACCTTAGAGAGGATTAAAAATCAAGTGTGACTCCACACTTCGCGTTCTCTATTTTTTGACAAATAAATAATGCTTTAGTTAAAAACACATAAAAGTTCTATAACAACAAACTGCTAAGAAGAATTCAAACCAAGGAAGGAAAGTTTGGTTAGGAAAGGGGAAAAAAGGAAGGAAAGAAATATAAATAAGAGACATTGGAAAACATTCTCGATAAAAATTCATACTGGAAAAAGTAACTAAAACTATTTATGTAACATTAAATTACAATTAATTAACATCGGAATACGATATTTAAAGCAACACGATAGGTCAAATGTCTTGGTCTAACTCTATGAAGTGAAATAAAAATTGAGGCATGTAAAATGGAATAATGTACCAAAAAAAAATTCTAATAAGAGAAGAAAGGTTGAAAATAAATAAGATAATTAAATAAATACTCAGAAATTAAAATTAGAAAGTGGTTTTGAGATAGGGAAAATGTCTATCGGTATGTATGTGCCCCTCCTAATAAATGTTAAGGAAATAGTCCAACTCGGAAGTGTTAATTCATTAGTCAGACTATTCTATTAAGTACTAAATATACAAAAAAATATCTTTAGCTACCAGTATGAAGATTTTCTCAGCTTTTTTATCCAAACTGGCCAGCCCAAAACAAGGGCCAAACTGCAGTGTTTGGGTGCTGTAGCTTAACAGGAATTACAGGAAAATAAGCTGTTCGGCATTTACTTGCAGTTCTGCCCTAGTTCCGACCGTGGATATACTTTAAGAACCTTTCTGGTAAATTAGCAAGGTACCAGGCTATTGCTGTGTCTATATTTGAATTTCTTTGGAAGATTCCTTATGTATTCCAAAAGCGTGGTTGACTTACTAACTGAGAAGGTTTTTAGGGTCTTCTGAAAGATTCCAGATTAATTTCAGTCGATATGTTACTGATTATTAGCGAGAAATTTTCCTGATTTTTTCCATACATGTTAGTGTCAGAAATTGCTTCCATTTCATATCACCCCCGCATATGAGACACTAGCTGCCATTTATTTTTCTCAAAGTTTGTTTATTTATTTGTTTATTTTTTATCGTGCAATAGTTATAGTGGTTCGTGAGAGTGTATGAGTGTGTAACATTTCACTTAAATCTTATTTTATATTTTTTATACAAATACTAGTAATAGTAGGAGCTTTTTTTCACTTCCATTTTCTAATTTTTCAAACAGTAAATCGATCTTCCAGAAAATGGTATGTTTTCATAGCAGAGGAAAATAAATGGTATTTTGTTCCGAAAAATATCAATTCCTTTTCCATTAAGCCTGCAAAATATATTTGCTTAAAATTAATTGCATGTTTCTCGATATCGCTTTACCGCAAAGTACGGGAGCAACAACTATCTATTCTCGCATAAACGTGAAGAAATCTTTTCATAAATCTATCGTCAAATGCACATAATTATATGCAGAGAGCCATAAATGCGTGTAAAATTAATGGGAAAAGTAAATGGTAATTCCCGATAAATAGTTGTGGTTTCTAAAACAGTTTAACTACTAAATCTCGCAAGTTATCTCGCTTAAGTTGAAAAGTTTTGGTAGGTTATCAAATAAAAGACCACATAGAACAAAGCATTTTTGAAACGATTGTTACTATAACAATAATTTAACTTTTGATTAATTTTAATCGAAAATTTTAGACCTAATTTTTCTAAATAAAGAATGTTCATTTGCAAAATTTGCCAACTATAAGTCTTTCGCATTTGAAAACATTTGAAAGCATAAATTTTGCATCTTCCTGAATATTTTTCTATTCGTCAATACATTCGTTTTATCAGGCAACATTTTGAGAAACCGTTACGATAAATTTGCTTTTAATCCCCTTGAAAGCGGTTCGTAGAAAATTCAGAACTGCATCGTGTAACGAAATGTAAAATGTTTACGCACTTAATGGTAACGCCGCTATGTATAGAATTTTTGAGACTACATGTAATGATCTTTGTTTAATCCCATTCTAACCAAATAAGTTTTAAATTATTTTTGGTGAAGGAACATTTCACAGTAATTTTGCCCAAATGTAGAATCCGCAACATGACATTTTTTTTTTTGGCCATAACCACATAATTTACTGTTAGATTATCACATTGTTCTACTTTGAGTTTGTGCATTGTTAGAACTAACTCAAAATAAAATTTTTTGCTAATCAAATTGTAAATTAAATTGTTATGACAAAACAAGTGTCATGTTGCGGACTTGATATTTGTATAAAATACTGCGAAATGACCCTGAAACAAGTATAAAAGTTAAAAATACATATTTTACAGCATGCCTTCCCAAACTTTATAGCCAGCAGACCCCTTTCGTAGACCAATATTTAGCGCGGACCCCTTCAAAAAAAGGTTCTTGGGGGCTGTCCATAAATGATGTCACTCTCTTTTCAACATACTTGACCCCCTCCCTCATTCGTCACTAAGTGGCACACTTCATTTTGTTACATGTAACGCTATTTTTCATAAGCATATTATTACAAAAATGTGTGATGTCCCTCTTGTTACCTTGTCCCTTACCTCATTGCAAACTAAAAAAATTTCCTAAACCTCCTCCCTCTCAAAGCATGACATCATTTGTGGACGGACCCTTGGTAGGTAGTTTGCAATATATAAATTCATTTGCAAACTCTGAAGTACAAAAATTTAATTAATCAGAAATAAATAAATTGGTAACAAAACAATGAAAATTCAAAATTGAATATCAATTTAATTTGAAGAGTGAAATTGGTTTAGCTGGCACAATTTTGCTACATATGTTTGGGTTTGCTTTTTGACTGCTGGAATCAAATATTAGGCTCAGAATCTACACCGTTTCGGCATTTAGTTTTGCACAGTTATCTCATACTTTTTGAGCAAGTTTTGAACAGGTACACTTGTTCCCCGTTTTAGAAGCCTTTGAAACTCTTTTTGGAACTGCTTTCGAGACATTTATGAGAATACTTTTCAGAACTTTTATTTGGCTCTGCACACAATTTTACATCTTGGGCACGAATTTGAGAACATTTTTTGAACACTGACACTTGTCGACATGTCTCTTTTTTTAGAACACATTGTAGCCCAGTTTTTGGTGCACTTTTTATAGTACTTATGAACGACTCCTTTGATTATAACAGTAGTTTTTGCTGTTAATTTCACCGCAATATTGGGGGGGGGGGGCATAGATGTCAGTTGCCGTCGGCAATGGACGGTCTTCGACCAGGGAATGCCCTCCTTTTTTCCGACATTCTCGACATCAACCGATAGCGACTCTTTGAACAAAATTTCTAGTAGTATGATTGTGAGACATTCTACAGACTGATAGTTGAAGAAAGAGGTAGAAATTATATTTGTACGAAAGGAAACAATGTTTTCACTTTCTTTTTAACGGAACAAATTCTTTTTCTGAATGAAGGTATTCCAAACGTGTTTCCAATGTGTACCTGGAATTTGCAGTGTGGAGGTTGCATAATCTAACAGCATTGTACCTCGAGATGTCAGAATGTAATGTTCAAAGGATGATTCCATACTTCGAAGATGAAAATTTTAATTTTCAAATATAAGAGAATTATTAAATGCCATTCCACGTGTTTAAAACATTTTTTCCCCAAAACTTGTGGCGGACCCCCTTATAAGGCTTGGTGGACCCCAAAGGGTCCCAAGGGATCCTAAGAGGACCACAGTTTAAGAAGCCCTTAAGCAGAGGGAATAAATAAGTGATGTGTAATATGGGTAATAATTGTGATTCTGAATTGGGCTGCTAATCCCCATATACATTTGGAGCACGGTAGTTCAGAAAAAGTGTCCCAGTTCTCTAACTGTGTCCAAGAATGTGTTTGGAATGTGGTCCGTTATAAATAAAGTCTTCTGAAGTGTGTGTTAAAGAAATGATCCGAGAGAATATTCATTAAATTAAAACTTGGAAACACATTTGGGAACAACAAATTGGAGGCACATTTGAGAACAGATAAGGATCTTACCTAAGCACACTTATGATACTATTTATTTTCTTTTTTTTTTAACTTGGGCGGGGGGGGGGTGGAGAGAAACCTCAATTTTTCCGTTTCCTATGTCATTCCACATACAACTAAATAGTAAATAACGTACTATGGCATCAGGAATTGACATAGTTACGAATAAATAATGTCTTGTAGTACCCCCCCCCCCCCCAACCCACCCTTCCGGTTTCGATTTTTTTATTGAAAATTTGAAAAAGCTAATATTTATTGTCTTTCATTTTTGATGAATTTCCGTGAGGGGAAAAGAGTAACTTTTTTGAACGCTCAAAACCTTAACAGTTCCTACAACAGCCAGATCCTGCAACATGATCCGAATAGAAATCTAGTTCCGATTCTGCAATATTCGATTGGCGCCACGAATTCTCTAATACAGCATAACCTTCACCGGTTAAAAACCGTCTACAACTTTTGAGAAACTGTAAAAATCAAGATAGGGAACACCTGTAAAAATCTTTGAATAGAGATGAGTGTTCCATGAATTGTGTTTATTTTTTTTTAAGTGCTACAAAGTGTTCTAAAAAAGAAGGATAACTTTTCAGTGCTCAAAAAATGTTCTGAAATGCCTTCCCAAAAAGTGCAAAACTAAATAAGTATAAAATAAAAAAGTGCGCTTCAATGTGTAATAAAAAAAGGAGACGTGTCATTGTTGAAGAACAGTTCAAAAATTGTTTTAAGATTTGCAGTGAACTAGTAACAAATGCTTAATATGCACTAAATGTTTGCAGACATACTCTAATTCCTCGTGGAACTAATGCACGTTCAGTTGTTCAACCGCTCGATAAATTCTTCCTCATATTTCTAAGTAAAAACCGCCTTCCCATTTCAATGCAGCATCGTTTATTACAGATGTATAGTTTTACTTCCAATCTTCTTTATGTAGGCAGTAAATGTATGGTCTTGGTTTTTATGCTGAAATTTTATCTTCTGCTTTATTGGAGAATAAATAAAATTGTAACTATACCTCTTGAGGGAGCAGTTAAAGTGTTTCATCGTTGTGAACAATATTCTAAATTGCGAATAGTCATGACGTCTTTTTCCCGTTCAAATGTGCACTAGATTGCTCTAATGACCCATTTTGTTACTAAATAGAAACAATTCGTTTATATTACAGTGTTGAAACAGGTAATTGGATTTGAAGCTGCTAGTTAAAAAAAAAATTAATAGAAGTGGTTATTTTACAAATGCATAAAATATTTGATTTAATTCAGCGGTTCCCAACCGGTGATTCGCGAACCCCTGGGAGTTTGCGTGATGTTTTCAGGGGGTTCGGGAAAAAAATATTGTAATGGCGGAGTTTTAACATGCCTGTTTCTAGTGAAGTCTCATGTTCAAGCGGTTTCAGAAAATTTTGCTCCTTTCTTTATTCCTTTTGGTTTCACACATTCGATGCTCTCAGCATGAAAATATTTGCATACTTTCTGACATATTTTACATTTAACGAATTTAGCCTTGCAAAGCGCCGGTTTTAGCGCTTTCATTGAGAATGATAGCCCAGAACCCCCAACGAGATCGCGCTATTTGTTGCTATAATTTTCACACCACATAGACTACATTTTTTTCTTGAGCTTTATGTCGAAAAAGAGAAAGAATGGCTAGCAACTCAAAAAATACCACAGGAAGTATGGAAAATTAATTACTTTAGAAAATTTTCATGGGGGAAAGTTTGGTAGTGTGAGGTTTTGCAGTAAAAATGAAATCAACGAATTTAACCATGCCCCCCCCCCAATAAATTTAACCATGCAACTTAATTTGCACTATATTTAAGCAAGGAATTTATGAGATTTGTGTAGAAAATTTCACTTGTAGTAAGTGAGCTGAAAATATTTGTTTTGTTAAAAATCACTTTTTGTGTAAAAATAAGATTAAATGCGTATATTGAAAAATAGTCGCTTCTATTATTTTTCAATGTACGCATATTACTCCGCACTTATAGCGTAATTACAAGAAAATTCTTCAGCAATCAAATGATTAATGTGCGCAGTATATCCTTATCAAACAGCTAGGCTCGTAGTTATTTTCAAGAAGACTTAAACCTAGAGATCTCTCTTGTTTTACTGGAAGAAAAAAGTTCATTTAGTTAATCTGAGACAGCTCCCTGAAAGATATTTTAAGATCCACTTGCATCCCTTTGCTTCTCACTGCTTCGTTTTTTCTTTTAAGTTTGAAATTTTCCTAACTTTCTGACATGTTTACAGCTAGTAATACATATGTAATATGTGTATATTACCTATTTGCAGAATTGTCCTGAGAGAATTACAAAAATGTGGTTTGCAAAAACAATTGCTGTTACGTTTATAATAGAAATATTTGAATACAGGAAGTATCAAAAAAATTAAATGTTTTTACAACCATGAAAATTCATGTAATGTTTCACATAGAAAAATATTTAAATACAAGAAATATCAAAAAATTAAGTGTTGTTACAATTTTATATAAAAGGGAAAATAGAAATTTAAATAAATTAGAAATAAATGAACAAGCATCATACTTTTTAAATTTGAAGAACAATGCAACTAGAAATTAAATTTCGTAAAGCAAAATTCTGATAGCGTATAATTATTTACAATGTTATCTTCAAATAAACACAAAATCAGCTCTTTTCTTTCCCCCCCCCAAAAAAAAGTATTGCTTCTTTGTTCGTGTTTATTCCACGGATCGATTTAGCAATGTCATCACTTTCTTAGAAAATCGAAGAACTCGTATCAAAGAGCAGATCTCTGAATCGCTTATTTTACTTACACGCGAGACTATAAACAAGTACTTCAACTTCACTCAAGAGTGAGATACATTGGTTGGAGAAGTATTAACTACAGAACATGATGCTATGAAAGAGCAAGTATTGAAGTTAACTGTAACGGTGTAAAGATTTTATGCTTTGTCCGTAGTAGTTTCTACTGCACCTTTATTGGCATGAAAGCTGCCGATAAAAGTGCGATTTGTGTTAAATGAGAAAGTTGCTTACACTGTGTGTTTTTTAAGTTGTTTTAGTATAGATAGTTATTAAGTATAATTTCTTCTTCGTTGCTATGTGTTAGTGCGTGTGTGCGTTTATAATTTCAGTCTTCTTAGTAAGCGCACATACAGTGCTGACCAAATTATTAGACTAAGAATGTTTTAAAAGCAAATTCTTTATTGATTAAATAACTATAGACACATTAACGAACAGTGAAATAATTATCTAATATTTAGTATGTAATCCCCTGTTCTTGATAAGCATTTTAAGTCTTTTCGGCATACTTTTCACAAGGCTTACACCATTTCTTAATTTTTTAAAAAAAGAGGTAAAAAATTGTTTATACTCACTACTATATATACTAACATACACATGCTCACTAATTAACTAAAACTAACTTTAAATATAACAGAACACACTAATAAAAGAACTAGTGAACTGTTTAAGCTGATTGAGGTTATGTTCCTGGTAGGTAGATAAACAAAGAACGTAAACAAAGCAGACAGTGCTGAAACCTGCAAACATTAAATTAAATTATACTAAAATAACGTAATAATCAGGGTACAGTATGTACCGTACTTTAACAGTAAAGTAAATAGTATTTTGGTACAAATAGTGTACAAAAACAAAAAAAAAATTTTTTTGACTAATAATTTGGCCAGACCTGTATTTAACAAAAAAGTATACATATTTAAGTGCTTCTAAAAACATATAACTTATTAAAGCGATGTCGAAATCATTTATGCTAATTGTTTAGTGTACAAAATATAAATAAAGTGTTTGTTTTTAAATAAATCCAACGAGGAGCTGTTTTAAAGTTTCAATGGAGCCTCTTAACCTCAGCAAAATTTGGTGCGTAATTCATAAGTTTTAAGTTAACAAATCTCGAAACTTTGCAGTAGCATATTGCACATTCTCTGTAGAAAAGACAAAACAATTATTGAATTTTTTTTTCTTTTTTTTTTTTTTTTGTCTTTTGTTGTTTTAGTTTTTCTCCATTAGTATTGCTTGTTTAAATTAGCAAAGGATGTAATACATTTCCGTAATGTCCTTCTAATATATCACTATTCCTAAGTGCAGTAAAATATTGCTAGAAAAGCATTTTTTTGATTTTGTTTTTCTCTGAAATTTTAAAAAATAATTGAATACATAAATAAAAAGTGTGTTTGGCATTTCCAAACCAACAAAGTTCATAGATGCTTTATTTTTTCGGCGAGGGGGAGGGGAAGGACTGAAGAAGAGTGGAAAGTATAACAACAGGAGTAAGAGTAGAGCACAGAAAAAGTGATAAAAAAGAGGTGTAAAAAATTACCAAAAAAATACAAGAAATGAAAAAAGATAAAATAGACAAAAATTTAAATGATTCGGAAAAAATTACTTTAACTCGACTTTTCTTACATACTTTTTTTATCGCTGAATTTAGTGAAAGAAATATAAAGGAATAAAAAAATATGTAAAGGTACAGTCAAAACAAAAATGTTGTTTAGTTGAGATAAAAAGGCATGCATTGGGACAATTATAGAGTATGAGTAAAAAATTATGCTAGACCAGGTTCAATCTAAAAGCATTTTTTAGTTGTTTAAGCAATCAGCGTGTAGTGTGTCTAAATGAAAAAAAAATCAATTAAACATCATTCAATTGTATCAAAAATAATGCTTTACTTAGGTTTTTAGGAAAAAAAACTTTCCTTGGAAACAAATCCATACCAACGTTAAGACAAGAAAAACCAAAAACCTGTACCTTAATGCAGCATTACTTTCTATAGTAACAATATAGCGTTCGATAACCTAACTATGAATCAGATAAAAGAAATAATCGATACATTTGCCCAAGAATCGGTAAATACTAAATGAGTGACTTAAATGAAACTAGTATTTTTTATTCAATACAAGCATCTTGTAGATTCACAAATATTTTTCCCGTCTCTGGAGAGTTTTGGCGGCTGCTTTAGCAAGAACAGAAAATCCTAGAACCAACATGTAAATTAGAAAAAAGATAAAAGCAAAGATTGACCAAGATAGTAACTAACAAGCTGCAAAAAAATTGCTAATCAACTGCAAGAATTTCTTTCGAGAGATGTAATTTGCGTGATTTGAACATTAAACCATTTCGCTTAAAACAAAAAATTAAGAAAAAAAACTCATAACTTTACTTAAAATAAGAAGCATACGAGTACATGTATCTACATTCAGTTATTTATACTTGAAAGTTGTACTTCAACTTTTTAATCATTTTCAAATTTTACATATCGTCGCCTCAGAGCAACAGTAAGATATCTAATCATATAAATAACACTAAGATATCTTATGGTTTCTCTGAGGCGACGATATTGTCAGATCCAGTTTTATATAAGTTACTGAAATAAATGATAAACCGAGTATAAAATATGGACATGTTAAAGGGTGGTATGGGAATACAGAAGATTCAGTGTCAAAACGTCAAGACAGACATTCAGACTAACTTTTTCGGTGTGTTTTTTAGAAATCTATTTTAAAATGGAACAAAAAAGTACGCACATCCACACCTAAAGGAGCAAACTGGCTGTTAAAAAAAAAAAGAAATGGTAGTTATGGATAAGCATATTAAATACAAGACTGATAACGCACTCCTCCCTCCGCACTGCAGGAGTTCGCACAAGAACGAAACTCCCTCCCCCTCACTCCTCCTAAAAACATTCTCCTAAAAAATACAATTAAATATTCAATAGCGCAGGCCCATGATCTCCTCATCTCCCTTGTCACCCTATAGTGGTCACCTCTGAAATAATACATGACATGATAAAATTCGCCCTAAAAAACGCTAGTCCATTGGCGTTTGGTTCGTTTTTAGCAACAGGTTTCTAATAATCTCTAGATTTTTGCTTGGTCATTCCAGACCATTCGCAGTTTCTTCCTCGGGGTTCATAAAAAATAAAAATTAAAAAAAAATAAAAACAAAGAGGTCGCATGAAATAATTTGCAGTCGAAGCGAATTGAGGCAGTGAGAAACAAAGGAATGTAAGTGCCAAAATTAAAAATTTGGAGATAATCAGCACAAATGGTAGGAGATTTCTCCTCCAGTGGCAAAAAATAATACTAGTAGTCCTGGTAAATGCTGCTATACAGCGTGATTCAGAAAAAAAAATTCAATGAAAGTCAACCTAGGACCACAACCTTAAACGCGTTTTACTCAGAACTAGAAAATGTCCTCTTACATCCCTTTGCTTCTCAATGCCTCAATTAAGAAAGAGTTTCAGCTGATGCCAAAAAATTGAAGTTGTTTGCGGGGAAAGTAGGTTCATTTATGTCCTGGTGAACTTATTATTAATCGCATACAAACATTTTCTTTGAGTTGTATTAACGGTTTATCAAAAAAAAAAAGTGTCTGAATACTACTTTGCAAATTATATAGATTCCAAAACTTGATTTAATGCTTGCAAATACGAATCTTATGATCAAAGAAAAAAGTTTCACATAATTTAAGATGTTCGCTAAAGATCTCATGCATTACAGAAATCAGCAGTAAGTTAAATAAAGTAAGTGGTTGTATACACAAGGGAGTAATAGTCTCTTTAAAAAGCCTGGAACATAAATAAAGCCTTACAGAGGATTAGAAAACTACGTTTTTTGTAAACTCTCTGCAGCAGCGATAAAACTAGGACATAAAACTGCACTTCTTCTAGAAATCCAATGTTTAACCCAGAAGAAGAAACGAAAGATTATTTGTAAACACTTCTCAAAGCGGGATTAAAATAATGTGGCATATATGCAACTTGTACTTCATGAATGTTCGTTCGTACTTTCGAAATCCGTCGCTCATAAAACTTGCTAATGGACTTGTTTGCTGCAGAAATATCATATTTTGGGAACTTCACGATTGTAAAAGACGCACGCTAAATTATAACCATCATTTATAATATTTATAAAGTTATTTAAATTTTATATTTAATATAAAAATTTCATGAATTTTTATATTAATATTCTTTGTCAACTTTCTACAGCAACATAAAACTATTCGTAGAAATCCACTTTTAGATCATTGAAATGAATATCTACTTATGGAAAGTTCATCAAGGTAATAAAAAAGTAAAATAAAAAGGATTAAGAGCTTGTTATCTGGTCTATTTTATACAATCAACTTAAATAAATAAAGAGCCAAATGTAATATATACAATTAAAGGATGATACACATACAGAAGATTCAGTGTCAAAAAACGAAGAGAATAATTTTGAAACATGGGGTGCTTTAAATGTAGATAACGCTTAATGTGGAAAGGAAAGTCTGTGGGACTGACTATCCAAATAGTCTATTTCAAGAGAAAAAAAAAGAAAAACGTTTTGCAAAGCCAATCTGATATTTCTGAAAAAAAAGTGTTCTTTTCTGAAGGGTTTTACGGTATAACCTTCTGCAGAGAATGATTAGCATGCTCTATCAACTTGCTTTTGCACTACTTCGTAAGCAAATTATTTTTAAATTCATCAACACCATTATCATCACTATGGATTTCGTGAAAGGCATTGCATCTGTTTAATTCAAAATGATAAAAATTCTGTGAACCATAGAATACCATCAGTAACACATCTTACAAGAAATCGTGGAACAAAAATTGACTACCAGCTCGCCCAACACGTAAACAACATACAGAATTACAAGAAAAATGTTCTTGAAAGCGTATATTGTGACAGAGACCGGATTACCTTTCATAGGCTGTAATGGAAAAATTCAATTCTTTACCGCCACCACAGGCATTTTCCCGGGACAAACAAAACTTTCAGCAAAAGTTGATTCTTTTCCAGCAAGATATACAAAAAATAATTTGGAAATTGAAAATCTTGTGTCAAATCTTGCATTTTAAAAATAACATTTTTTTTTTGGAATTGTCCAAGTGAAGGAAAATAAAGTAAAACATTCAACCTTGTACAATTTAAGAACTGCAGTGTATTTCAGTTTATTTGTAACTGCCACTCCGGATCGGTGCCATCTCGATTAGCTCACTGTTGCTGTAAGGTGCGTTGCACCATATGATGAGCTAGTTCCCCTGATGATGGATTTCTGATCATCCAAGAGATGATTAGCTTTACTGTCTCCATTTTAATTTTTATAATAAGCCAGGGGTGTCCCTCACCAAAGAGCAAAAGCCCCTCTCCAAAGTTAAAAATACCCTTAACCCCCCCCCCCCCAAATGTTCAATGGCGCCATCCTCCCCCCCCCCCTTAAATGGACACTTCTGAATAAATACTAGCTCTTTTACGAGATTTTTATTGCTTACCCAACTTTATTAATGTTTTTCGATGTATATTTCTGTCACTCGCTCCAATCAAAGCGAGAAAATATGGTAAACAAACAAGTACAAGCAACAAATAAAGCTTATTTTAGTCAAAACAATTATACTAAATGTAAGTAATAACGATACAATTCACTCTAAGAAATCTTCCACAAAGAGAAATATTTCATGAAATCCAATATGATGGGATCAAGACAAGTGTACCATCATGTATGTAGCAGAATCTAACATTTGGTGAATCCCGCAAAGGGCTAGGTAATTACAGTCACATAAGGATAATTATGTCATCATCACACTGCATCATCTCCCAGTCTACAATGAAGCACTCTCAAAGTGCATGGGCAATTAGGGTTTCCATTGACTGGATATGTGTAAACATTTCGTATCATACTCCTAACTACTCTCGATTCTATCATCGTGTATGGGATAGAAATAGCAGTCATTTTCTTAAGGTTAAGTGCACAACACATTTTTTGTTCAATAATAATCATTACAATAGATAAATAGGTCCTGCAGTGTTGCATTGATCATAAAAGTTTATTCAGTTGTTTTCACTCCAAACTAATTCTATCCTAAAAGGGGTAAAAAAATAGTTTTGACGGATTTAATTTCGCGAGATATTTTTCTTAACTTGATCCTGTCTTATTATTTCTTTTCTTCTTCCTCTAAATCTTTCTTTTACAACAAATACGATAAAACTTTATAAAAACGTATTCCCTAAAATTGTGATTTTCAATACATATTAAGGAAAATACATATGCAGAGTGACCCCGATTTAACGAAACTCTATTTAACGAATTTCGCGATTTAGCGAATTTTCTTTTTCGCCAACTAAAATAAAGGCGAAAATCCCTATTTACCGAATATTAAACCCCGAACAAACAAATTTTTTTTAACAGCCGATTTTTTTTTTTTTTTTTGAGCAATCACGATTGCTAATTGTTTTTACTTGACCGTCCTTGCCGTTGTGGCACCTTTTTCAATCCCACCGTCCTCTGCAGGCGCATCTACTCCCGGTAGCCGCTTCTCCTGGTCGGTGGCGTCCATGTCCCACACATATGCACGCTTATACACACATACACACATGCACCTTTACACACCTACACACACATGCCTGTACACACCTACTCACACGCCAACGCGCATTTACACAGGTCTACGCACACACACAAGCATACACATACACAACTGTACACACGTAACCGCCCAAAAGGCGGGACAGGAGCCGCTTCTAGAAACAAGTGAGTATGGTAGTAACGAATAAGTAGGGTCCTATCGCAACTCGTGATTGCGAAAAACATGATTTGAATTCAAAATTCCAGAATTCAAATTAATTATAAACTTAATGCTTTTTGAATTTCTTTCATGAAATTCTTATTTTTTGTTAATATCAGTTGGGAAATGTAGGATTGTTTTCTAAATGGCTTAACCTACATTGTCTAAAGCAGAAAAACTTTTCTTGGAATTTGAAATTTTTGACGGGCGAGGGACAACCAATGAATAGCGATTCTGATGCAGAAAGCGATTATAAAACTCCCATTAAAACTTACTTTTTTAAATGCTTTACATGGCCTGGAAACTAAAAACATATCTCATGCAGCAGGCTGTAAATGGCACAGTATTTTCTTTCTCCAAAAAGTCGAAAGAGAATTATTTCGAGTTAAATATCAAGCAAATTATCAAATATCTATTACACAGTACTTTAAAATTTCAAATTAACTTCTGTAATGAGTCACGGAATGCTGGGTAAAAAGTCTACAATTTCTAATCATGTATATTTTTGCGCAGTTGCTTATTAGAGCTTTTAGATAAACTAAGTGTAATTTTTTTGAAAAAAATTTCACAACCCGATATTACGAATAACTTAACGTATAAAAGTTCCGGTCTCGATGAGTTCCTTAAATCGGGTCCGACTGTGTCTTACAATTTTAAAAAAAGTTCTCCTGTATTCCCTAGTCTTATCATCGTGAAAATTCACTTCTGTTTAGCTATTTCAATTGTGTTTGGAATATATGCAGTAAATACGAGAAAGTTTGAGAAAATACTAAAATAGTTATGTAAACAAAACGTCTATATATCGGGCATGTAACAGTTCCTTTCAGGGTTTGAAAGGCATATTAAAACAAACACGCGTATGTCTGTGTGTATGTCTCGGTATCCGTAACCTTATTTCCTCCGGACTATCAATTTCTATCAGGTCAATGCAGGTACCGTTGGATACAGGACATCCAAGAGAAGCCATTCCCTCCAGGTTCACCCCCCTAAATCTTAAGGAGCCGGACATCCAGGCAGGGTTAAAGACTTGGCACCCGCCGCAGGCGGCATTAAGGTACCGCCGGTGGCGAACGGGAATGGCGAGCGTAGCTGGCAGGGAGCTTATCCCCCCTCCTCCCTAGTCGTTTATTATTTCCTTTTACAAAAAAGGAAGCATTGTATTCGCAAAAAAAAAAATTTCACTCAAAAATCGACCTTAATTTCCATTTTACTCACCATCGAATGAATACTGAGTTTTTTTTTCTACTCGACCACACGTGCATAAGTGCCTAAGAACGTATAGACGCACGAAATATCCATAATGACGATTCCTGAGTTAATTACAACGAATTTTCTCGTGACGTCTGTATGTATGTACGTACGCATGTGTGTGCGAATGTGCGTATGTATGTCGCATTACCCAAGAACGGTATGTCCTAGAAAGTTGAAATTTCGTACGTAGACTCCCAGTGGAGTCTAGTTGTGCACTTCCCTTGTTGGTTGCATTCGAGTGTTTTTGAAAGGGTTTTTTGCCCCTTTTTGAGGAGAAATCATTGTTAATTTCGATGTAAACTCAAGTGGTATTATAATTTGGCGGACACTTGGCGATATATCGCCATTCTTTTGTCGCCAAGTTTTGTCGTCAACTTGGCGACAAATTTGGCATTTTTTTTTTTTTTTACTCTGTTTCAATTTGGCCACTGTTGGTGATATTTAGAGAGTTAACTATTGAATCACATTAAAATTGCCAGTAATGAGAAAATGACATTAAGTTGGAGCAAAAGGAAGTTATGTGATGCACACATCAGCTCGTTCTTTTTCATATCCATAATTTTTGCAGTAACAGACAATCTAGTCCAGTTGACATCTTGAGCTAAAATTGAATAAATTAAAGCAATACATTAATTACTAGAATCAACTCTAAAGAGAAAATATCTAAAGCAAACAAAGAGTAATGAGCAAATGATTATCTTAAATGAATAGTTTCAGGTGCATTCTCATAATCTAATGCAATCTGGATCTAAATAACTTAATTATTCATAGGTTTTCAAACCCAATTCAGACATCAACCACCACAAAGCTCTTAAAACATTGTTGAAATAAATTATTAATAGATCAAACATCTATTTGAATACCCAACTCAAGTTACGAAGCATAGTTTAATGCAGAGAGCTTCTACTTTTTTATTAAAATTACATTTTCTTATGTAAAATGTTTTAAAATTTATGTCTTCATTACTCATTTTGGGGTTAAAACTCGAATATTTTTAACTGTTTAAAAATATAGTTACCAGCTTTAAAAGTTAACGTCTTTTATATTTTTTCCCTCTTGAATACGCCACTAAAGTAGTTTTTAATAAGGAAAAGTAACGAATTTTATGAGATATAATTATAAAGGAGATACAAATTAACTTTTAACAGTAAGCTAATTTGTTCTCATTAGTAGACTTACATACTTTAAAAGCAAAAACGGGTGCTGTGTTTGAACTTAACTAAGCTTTAATTACTAAAAAATAATCATTAAGTTTTGATTAAATTTTTATAACAATATTTAGGGATGCACGTCGAATCAGGGAAATAAATTATTTTTTAAATAGCACTTTTTTTTCTGTTTTGTTTTTTTTTATGATTACGTAAAAATAAGGGTAAGATGCTATTTTTAAGCAACAAATATTTGTCTATTCTAAAATGGCATAAATTCGTTCTTCTTTTTTAAAACTACATTTTTTTTTACTGAACCGTCTAATTTGTTTTGATCAATACCAGTAAATCCAAAAATTGAAAAATAACGATTTAAATTACGTTATTTTTCAATTTTTGGATTTACAATTATTTTCAAGTAAACACCCTACTTAATTTTTAAAACATAAAAATGAATGATAAATATATTAATATTTATTTTTTCTTGAGATTAGTAGCAAAAACTGCAACCTAAATTAAAAACAAAGAATTTGAATTAAAGTTTTTAAAAAAAATTAAAAACTTTCATAGACACTTGCATGTATGTGTAGGGTGGAGCATAAGACACTTAAATCAAGCTGAAGGACTGAGTGCGGAAAAAATTGTTTACAAGTGCCACTTAGAAAAGTCTAAAATTTTTGAACGATCTGATAAAATCTTTTACATCCTACAACGTGATGAATTTTTTATATCATTTTTTTAAAGTGATTTTTTACTCATTAGTCAGGAAAAACAGAAAATTCCAAGAGTCAAGACAAATGAAGGTTTTGAAACTTTTAAGTTAGGGCAATTATGGATTTTAACTTTTTATGCAGCTTTAACGATATGCTTTAAATTTCCATTAAATGTGTCTTTTAAAAGGGTTTTTGCACTTTAGCATACAGTAGACTGACTCGTCAGTATGTTCCTCGAAAAAAAATAGTAATGAAGTATTAGTCAAGCTACATTCTTTTCAGTAATAACAAAAAAGAAGGCAGATGAAATTTATGAAATTTCATAATGTACAAAATACAATTCTTTCTTTTCGGCTTACATTTTAATTTTGAAATTCTTCATTTTGCGAGATCATTTTGGTAGAAAATTTTTTCTGACAAACTTACGCCTCGCCGCGAAGACAATAGCTCAATTCAAACATAAATATTTATATGAGAGTGCGTTATGTTCATTTTGTTGTTCAATGTATATGTTTTATAATCAGTTTTGCTTCCTTTTTTTAATTCGACAAAGTTAGTTTTAGGTAATTAGTGAGTATGTGTATGTGAGTATATATAATAGTGAGTATAAACGATTTTTTACCTCTTTTTTAAAAAGTTAAGAAATGGTGTAAAACTTGTGAAAAGTATGACAAAAAGACTTAAACTGCGCATCAAGAACAAGGGAATGCATACTAAATATTAGATAATTATTTCACTGTTCGTTAATGTGTCTATAGTTATGTAATAAATAAATAATTTGGTTTTAAAAGTCTTAGTCTAATAATTTGGCCAGCACTGTATAACTAAGTCTTTTCTAAACTTGGTGACGTGGTAACCAGAGGTACCGCAGGAAAAGACTAGCTGTACCACAAAGTGTTCATGGTATCTTATACACGTATATAATAGACATAAACTACGGTGCCCGGAGAAAATTCTATTTCTTCAAAAGGTGCCGTGAATCGGAAATTTCGGGAACTCATGATTTAAAGAATAAAAGCTGCTGAGCGCTCGTAAAAAAATTTTAAGGACTAAAATTTTTTAACCAATTTCAATAAGAATTAGTTCTATAACAAGTGCAAAAAAAAAAAAAAAAAAAAAAAAAATGCCTACACATTAAAGTAGTAGAATGTGGGGCAAAGTAAAATAATAAAGATTAATTAAGTTAGTTTATATTAAGATAACTTTTTTTTTTCAAAATAAACAAATTAGAAATGTGTTCCGAAAATTACGACACATAAAGAAAGACCAATATATTTTATACTAAAACTTGCATTGAAACATTTTTTTATTTATGGCAGTAAATTTTTCCCTTTTTTTTCATGGGGAAAAATGAGAAATAAAATTTTTTTATCGAAATATTTTCTATTAGATTGTCAAAGATATTTTTGATCAAATAAATGAGAAAATAAAAGAAAGAATAAATAAATGAAAATAAATGCAACAATAAAAGAATAACTAAATAAATCAATGTATGAAAAAAAGAGTAAATGAATGAATAAATTAGCGAATAATTAAGAAAATTAGTCAATGAACAAAGATAGGGAAATTATCAAATGAAGGAACGCAAATAAAATAATTAATAAGTGAATACGTAAGTAATTTGATAAAGGATTGAATTAGTAAATGAGATAAAATTTTTCACTTTGGCTCATCTGCTTTACCCTGCGTGCACTTCACTAGATGTACAAAGCATTTAAAATACAACTAAACTTAATACTAAACAAATAAATACTGCACCGAATATTAGTAGGTCTCAATTAGTATTTAAAATGTTAGTAACAAGAACTTGATCATTCAATAATGACAAAAAATTTTTTGACTAAGTGCAACAAAATATGAGTATAGTTTTAAAAAAATTTCTTGTATTATATTCTTTGGTTTTCAGAGGTAAGTTTTTTTTTTTTTTTTACTTCCTTCTACAAAAAAGGAAGTATTGTATTCGCGAAAAATGTCACTCAAAAATCGGCATTAATTTCCATTTTGCTCTCCCCCGAGTGAATATTGATTTTTTTTTTCAACTCGACCACACGTGGATATAGGCCTAAGAACGTATAGACACCTGAAGAATCCATTTTGACGATACCCGAGTTAATTACAACGCGTTTTCTCGTGACATCCGTATGTACGTATGTATGTGCGTATGTGCGTATGTGTGTATGTATCTCGCATAACTCAAGAACGGTATGTCCTAGAAAGTTGAAATTTGGTACTTAGACTCCAAGTGAGATCTAGTTGTGCACCTTCTCTTTTGGTTGCATTCGGATGTTCCAAAAGGGGTTTACATCTTTTTGGGGAAAAATCATTGTTAATTTCAATGTAAACTCAAGCGATGCTATAATTTGGCAAACACTTGGCAATAGCTTTTGGTCGCCAAGTTTTATCACGAACTTGGCGACGAATTTGGCGGTTTTTTTTTTTTTTTTTTTTTTTTAAATCTGGTTTCAATTTGGCAATATAAAATAGAGTTAAAACGGCCAATATTGGGAAAATTTATCTGTATAAAACGTTTTCTTTGCTTCGGTTCGTAACAGACTTGGAATGAAAGTATTTAAAGTGTTATTTTTTTTTGCTCACTCCGAGGCACTATTATCTTTAAATCAGTGGTTGGAAGTAGCGCGCTACAAGTAGCGACGCTACTGTAGTAGCTACATTTTTTAGTAGTTTGTAGTGTAGTGCACTACTTTTTAAAAAAAGTAGTGTAGCGAGTAGTTCGATACAAAAAATAAGTAGTTTGTAGTTTGTAGCGATTTCAGGAAACTACTTTTAAATAAACTTCCGAAAAAAAAAAGAACCAAGGTTCAAACGAATTTGACTGGTGCAAGTTTTAAACAAGTGCATCAGCGGATACAACTAGAAATAAAGCTCATAAAAATACGAGCTAACCTCAGATATATCGTTTTGACGCCATACATTATATCTATTTGACTCCATTAGTTTGTTTGTCATCGTATTTTTCATACTTCGTCAATATTTATATTGAATAGAGCTTGACTTAAAAAGAAAGTATATGAGTTAGAGATAACCGCCAATTTTGTAACTATTTTGTTTTTCTGGCTGCCGAGGATGTCCCGTGGATGAACATTTTAGATTTCAAAGAGATTATTGTTCCAAGACTGTAAAAGCACTTATTTTCGCGAAAATTAAGGTACAGTAAATCCTGAAAAGTTGACCACCTGTCTATGTTGACCGCTTTTGTCAGGAACGGAATTGTCCTATCTATATAATAAAGGAAAACCTCTGTAACTTGACCACCTGTCTGTCTTGACCACTAATGAACACCAAATTTGGTTTGGAGTATTGTAGAAAACCCTTTGTAAGTTGACCACTTGGTTTATTTTTTTAAACTTTCTTCAGCAAATTATTTTATTTTATTATTTATTTATTATTATTATTATTTCTTTCCTTTTCTTTTTTTTTTTTTTGATAGCTTTCCAAAAATGTTTTTAATGCTTTGATGACAGACTAGCATTTTACTAACTAAACAGCAGCATAAAGCTTATGCTGCTCTTTATTCTCCAAACTTGTTTTTCATTTGTTGTTCTATTTGAGATAGCTTTTTGTACTCTGTTCAATGAAAATAAGTTTCAGTAGAAAAGTTCAAAGACTTTTCTTTCAGTTGCAATATGTTGTGGCTACACAGGAATTGTGCTAAAAAGAGCAGGCCTGGATCTATAAATTTTAGACCCCCCCCCCTGCAACAAAACATGTAGGGCCTCTCCCTAATGTCAAGCAGTGTCTATTTGTAAAGTGAATAAGTCTTAATGCTAGTTTTTTTTTCTATTTTTTCTTAAATTTCTAGGAACATTATCCCCTTTAAGGACGCGGACCCCTCGCACTGCGGGTACGCAGATCTGGGCCTGCTAATGAGTAAAGTTACATGTTTCGCATTTATGAACTGGGAGAGTCGCGCTTATTGCTCTTTGTGCTATAAGTTAAAAACGAAAGTTAGTTGAACTTGAGAATAATAAAAAGTATGAAATATTATATTAAATTAATTGAAAATGGAGAAAACCAGAGAAAATTAGCCGGCACATATGGAATTTCTAAAACAAGTGTCTAATATAGTTAAAAACAAAGAAAAAATAACAAAACTATTTGAATAGTATTTTTAATTATCGCTTCACTTTCAATAATGTTATACAATGAAAGTGAGTTGAACAGAAAGAATAAGAGTGAATTACTCAAAAACTCATGGTGCAAGAAATGACAAAAAAAAAAAAATCATTACCGCCCTTTATAAGTTGACCATCTGTCTAAGTTGACCACCAAAGTACTACACCGCGAGTGGTCAACTTACACAGGTTTCACTGTATCGGTGATTTAGCGAGTTGAAATTTTGTGAATTTTATATGAACAGATCGAAAGTTGAAAAACAAAAGTATTTCACGAGGATTAAATTTTTGTGATTACAACGGGCACGGAAAAATCGTGAAAATTAAAGTTTCGTAAAAATAGTGCTTCTACTGTGTTCACCAAACAAAGCTGTAAAGATTACAGAAGATGTTACTAAACTGACCTGACCGGCTTACAATAAATACGAGCATTAGAGTGTTATATGGATGACTCAGTTGCCAAATCGATTACTTCTAATTTTTGAAAAAATTCTCATTTCTGCTTTAATAGTGCTTAATCAATGCTTAGAATGGGAATTTATATTAAAGTTTTGGTTCAATGCATTTCTGATCCTGCGATGGCAGAAAATGCAACACGAGGGCCCATTCACTCCTATGGATAACACTATCTATTTCATCACTTTTCTCGTCTTTCTGTTTTATGGAGTCAATCGATTTGGCAAGTGAAGCATCCATATAAAAGCATGATAACAAAAATTTTTGGGGGAAAAAGAGGAAAAAAGAAATAATAGATAATTCTTAGTAATATTCCATGTTCAGATGAGCTAATTTATCAATCTAAACCTTTTTCCGTTCAATCTTCGCACGGTGTGTGTGTGTGTGTGTGTGTATTAGGGTGCCCCGAAAAATCGAAAGTTTTTTTTTTCAAATCGCACACCCTCTGTATTTTTATTTTAAAGTCAAAACAATTGTAAAAAATGTTTCATGTAATTTGAACAACGGCAACCAGTGCTGGCTTTCTTCTGAGAGTAAAAACAGCCCTGTGTACTAAACCAAATGATATATATATATATTTTCGAAGTTCGAAACTTCACGTTGATAAAACGTCGGAACTATAGCCCCACATGTACCACAAACATATTTATCCAAATTAAAAAAAAAAAAAAACTTTTAAGTATAATACAGTTGGCTTAAAATTTATAATTTTCTTTACCTTCTTTTTTTGATACAAATTTTAGAAAAGCAAGGTAAATTTAACGAAATTATCAAGCTAAAAAATATGAGCAGTAAAGTAGATTATTAGCGTTTAATAAAAATTTTTGCTCTCCTGCAATTTTTGAATCTCCAACATAGTACTCAAAAGATATGCATTTTTTTTAAGGTTAAGTTAAATTTTTAAATTTAAATTTCTTTTTTTTTTTAAATATTATTATTCATTTACAAATGTTGATCTGAAAATGTGTTCGCTAATAATTTTTGAATTTGATATATTGTTTCAATTAATATGTAAAAGATAAATAGAAAAAAAAATCAGTTTTTTGAAGAAAATTATAAATTTTAGGCCAAGTGTGGGATATCTAAATGTTTATTTTAATTTGAATAATTGATTTTATGGTGCATGTGAAGTGTGGGATGTAGGAGCAACGTTTTATCAACAAAAATTTCGAGTTACTAAAAAAAGATTTTTTTTTTCGATTTGTCCTGGCATACTCGTACCTACAAGTGCTGGCTTAACCTTTCAGACGCCGGTCGGCACGGGTTGCCGTTGTTCAAATTACATGAAACTTTTTTTTACAGTTGTTTTAACATAAGAAGAAAAATATAAGAGGGTATGCCACTAGAAAAATCGACTTTCATTTTTTGTGGGGCACCCTAGTCTGTATGCTTTTTATTTACTTATTTTTTGGAAAGTAGCGAAGTAGCGACTACATTTCAAAAGTAGTTTGTAGTTGCTACATTAAAAAAAAGTAGTTGTAGTTGTAGTTCGCTACAAAATAAATGTAGTTTTTCCAACCACTGCTTTAAATTGGAGTAAAAGGAAGTCATGTGATGCATACATCAGCTCGTTTTCAATTGGAATGCACTACATGCGTTACTACATAGTTACAATATTATTAGGTAGGTGGCACTAAAAGCAGAGTAAATATTTCCGCATTTCACTTTGTCCCGCTATTTCACTTTGCCTCACATTTCCCTACGAAGACAAAAATAGATAATCATTCAATTTAGGGAAACTAAACGAGCATAAAAAAACATCAGTATTTAAACATCACATGTTGTTCAAACCGTAAAAAATCGTATAAACTTGTAACTAGATACAAGACGTTCGATTTAAATAAAAGAAACTATCTCGTGATTATTTGCACAACTTTTTTGAATTATTTAAAAGCGATACAAGTGAGAAAATGCAACTGAAAGTAAGATAATGGTCCATTTAATTATATAGTTCACTTAATTACATTTTTGCGTGCTGTGAACTGTCGACAAGATAATTAAATAATCATAAAAAGTAATCTTCTGAATGATTCAATTAGTTTGAGATAAAAGAAACAATTACTTGTAACAAGAATATTGGTATTTGTTAATGCAATCGACAAAATTAGTATTTTTCTCATTTCGACCCTTTTTTATTGCCTAAACGAAATGCTATATATAATTAAATTTTCATTAATAATTTTGTTTTGCTTCATGTTGAAAAAAAAAGAGTCGTATTTCTATTATGCAAAAGGGATATTGAAATCGTGCGAAGTAATGAAAATCGAATTAATTTAATTGTTACAAAAATTGTAAGTACTTTCTAGGAAATAAATTGAACAGATGCTTTTAGGTTAAATTCATTAGAAAATTATAAAGTTGTTTAAAATACCGTTTTGTCTCAATTATCTGAAACTCGCTTAACCTACGAAGGTTTCTTTGGACTTTTATATATATTTTTATTTTGGCTATTAAATAACATAATTTCAAGTTTACCGGCGAAAACCATTTCTTCTGAAGGCAGAGAATAGTTCATCTGCTTTATCATTTTATTTATTTATTTATTTATTTTTTGACTCCACCGGTAAGTTTTGGGACATTGCAAATAATTCTAACTTATTTTATTTAAAAGCGGTATAAATTAAAAGCATATACTAAGTAACTATTTTGCAACCTTTATGATACTATATATAGATACACTAAACATTTTTGACTGAGTCGTGATAGATATTTTTAAATTCTCTTTTTCATCCCGAATTTTCCACTTGCGGAAGAATCGTCCTTTAACGATAACTCAGGTTAATAGAGGTTAATCAAAAACATTTGAATCCCTTTCTTGCACATGAAAAACTTATATTGTACAATAGTTTTTTACTGATATCCCAAACGTTGAATGCACAAGCATAAATATAGTAATGCATATAAAGTGATTCAGAATTTTTCGTTATCTATACATATAATAAAATAAGATGTTTGTGTGTGTGTGTGTGTGGCGCGCTTCCCGGGAAAACGGTAAGGCCTAGAAAGATGAAATTTGGTATACATGTACAGTTTTGGCCGAAGATATGCACCTCGGGCTTCGACTTTTGATATTTTAATTAGAAAAAAAGTTATTTAATGTTTTATGTGTTTTTTTGCACTTTTTAGTCCTTTTTACCTCACAGACCCCGAACCAATCGCAACACACAAATATTTTTTGTACTATAGTGTGGAAAATTTAATTTTAAATATGATAAATGAAATTTTTTGAAGATTGAGCAATTTTTGTATTTTCTATGAATTTTTGAAAAAACCTTTAATTTGCATTATTTCTGGGTTTTATTTTTTTCTAATATCATCCTGTGAGAAGAATCAAAGCCTCATTTCTGAAATTTAGTTGGTTATAGTAAAAACATTTCGCCCTCTTCAGAAAAAAAATGTTCTTAAAAATACGCAATAGGGTTTTTTTTACAATTTTTTTTAATGATGAACACATCATGTCTTTACACGCATCGGTCGAAAAAAGCGTTCTTCAATCTTTTATGCTTGTGACGTCACTACTTGGATTTCGATTCGATATTTACGATGGAATCTTAATCGCAAGCAATGTTAATCTTTTTTTTTTTTACTATTAAGCTTACTTCTACATTTTATGACGTGTGACCACGTGTTTTTCCGGCAGCGCTTGCTTTTTTTCTTTCCCTTTTTTTTTTTTTGTTTTATTTAGGGATTGCATTTATTTCTTTTTCCATCCCCCCCCCCCCAAGCTGGATCTTTTGCTGTTTCTGTATTACGTTACATTTCATAGTTGTGCGCAATTAATTCAATAAAAACAGCGAGATTTTTTTATCTTTGTCAAACACTACTTTTTGCATACTAAGGGAAATTTGAGCTTTTTTTTTTTTTTTTGCTTATTTAAGTAAAAAAAAAAAAGCGGTTTTTGAGTGATCTTTGTTTTTATTAGGAGATGGGCGGGGAGGTTAAAATAAATAGAGATGAATAAGAAAATTTAGAGATAGATCGTAAAGGTAGATAGCCGCCGAAGGCGGCAATCTTGGCATAAAATTGTGAATGGCACAAAAAAAAAGATAGAGATGGATTGATTAATACTGCTACCGATTTTATTTAAACAGCCGCCGAAGGAGGCAAACTTGAAGTAAAAAGGTAGATGACAAGTTAGCCAAACATCCGCCGTAGGTGACTGCTTGCACAGAAAGGCGAATGGCGTAAGAAGGCGAACCAGCTGGTCGCCGCAGGCGGATAGTTGAAAATAAGTGACCATCCATGGTTCGGCTTGATGGCCTCTTGAGACCTAACATGAAATGCTTACACTTAGGTCTGAAGCTGTATGCTGCTGTACTGCTCAAAAGTACATCTGCAAGTCAGCAACACTCTATCAACTATCAAGGGGATCTCTGGCCCTCAATCTATGACCTAATCTACGTGCCAGGCGCCTTGCCTTCTGAAGACAACACAATAGATGGTGGTGCCATCTATGGACAGTTCGAAAATTTTGAACCAAGCCAGGCGCCGAATAACTTTCTCGTCTGGCACCCCCAGAGGTATCGTTTCACTTGGAGGGCATTGTGACTACGAGCATATTTAACGTCGCTCAGCCACCATTAAGGACGACAGTGGATCTTCGACCTGCGGGGACCGAACCCGAGACCCTCCGGCCCCAAGTCCAATGCCTTACTGATCAGGCCACCACGGCCCTTGGCAACACTCTAGAAGGAAAGGACGAAGCTATAAAAAGTGGCTAAATTGGTCACCAGAATGGGTTGGGCCGCTTCTTTTGATACTTGACTGGATTTGCGCGGCGAAAGCGTCTATGTTGGTTAGGCACAAAAGATGAATGCGCGCTGCCGGAAATGAGAAACCTGAGCCAAGCTTTTTCAACAGATTGTTTGATATAAGCTACAAGTTTTTGAGCTGGCTGAAGATTTTATAGAATTGTTCTTATGTGCATTGAGACGGAAAGTATGTTTTTCCACAATACTGCTACATAGTGCTAAAAAGGTGAAATACTTCGTCAGAAGCTTGTTGTCAGTGACTGTGAACGCATGGTTATGGAAGAAATCCTTAACAGGTGTTGTGCACTGTGAGAAATTTGGGCGCATGTCAAGATGTCTGCGGTCACAGAAATTCTGCATTGAGAAGGGTTGCCTAACCTTATTCACGTGAGCTGGAGATTCTGTGAGCTTAATTCCATTTAAGTGTATGCGTACATGTGTTACATGGTTTAGAATGGTGTTTCTTTCTTGTTGAGATTTTATAGAATGTGTTGCTAAAGCATTTTCCAGCATTTTATGCATGGTTTTAGTAAATTTTACTTTTAATACCAATATTTTTACTGATATTTACCGTAAAACGGTACCACTTAGTGCCAAGGGGGCAACAATGGGAGACTGTGGCCATGGCAATGATTTTGCTCTCTAGTGGCTTCTTTTTCGAACTTACGAGCTCCAAAAAAAAAAAAAAATCACCAGATAGTGTAACCATTTAGGTATTTAAAGATGCTTCATCACAGATTTCAATTGTTTTTGTATGCCTTAAATAACTTAGTCGATCTTAGTGCGTGATTCGACTCACTCGTAAAAGAGTCAAAAGTCTCCTTTGAGCAGACCACTTGTACTGTTTTCCAAGATCTGGTAAGTTCAGATTTGTTTTACTAATTTGTCAGTTATGAATTAAGCCGCTTGTTGACTTAAAATGTTTCATAGTTTTCACAAGCTCTGAACATTTATCGAAAATGGGAATGTTGGGGTACAACAATGGGCCACCGATTTTTCACGTGTTTTAGTGCCATGGAGCTTCATTTTATTCTCTGTAGGGGTGCTTTCGTCATAAAGGCTTGGAGGTCGTCCTATCGCCCATACTCACGAGCCCGTACTAGGAGTTTTTGAAATAGGTGCTGAGACTGAAAACCGAACCAAATACAAACTGAGATAAATTTTAAAAATTATTTATTTTGATGAGATTTGGAATAAGAAACGTAATTTCGCATTTTAGTTTTAATTTTTTTTTTTTTTTTAAATCTCGTTTAAAATTTATCATCATCCTACGTATCTTCTGAGACCTATGTTTAGGTACCTAGCCTTTAGTAGGTGGGATTTTTCTCGTTTTCAAATGTTTCTATGTCAAAACCTAGGCACATAATAAAGAACGTTACCTAGGTTTACCATGCTGAACTTCATTAATCACTCAAAACGACATTTGATGATTAAGTCTTAAAAAATTGAAGAAAAAAAGCAAAATGATGGACTGAAAACGTTCTTTATACAGTTTCAAGCAAAGTACAACATGTAATCTCAGACAACAATAGGCCAGATCAAGTTTTCACTGCGTTTTCTAGGTTAATTTGAGGTGGCCCATAGTTGTACCCCTACGAGGTACAACTATGGGCCATATATTTTCAATACTTGAAATACTGTTTTTTATTTATTTATTTATTTATTTATTTTCATTTCTTCATTTATTTTTAAATGCAAAATGGGTTTCGTTGAAACGAAACCGTTATTATGAGTTCAATAAGAGGAAGAAAAGACACAACTATACTAAATAAAACCGGTTATTTATAACAACTATTGAATTTGAATCTTCTTTTAATTATAATTCATCAAGTATGGAAAATTCCTCCTTAAAGGATAATTTTATTCAAAGCTTAAAAGTTCTTAATATATTCTATTGATTCATCATATTTTAGGAATATTAGGTCTGAAACACAAATTATGATGTGTACCATTTTTTTACTTATATAATTAGTAAACTTAAAACTTAAAATACTGCTATCATATGTTATTGAATATTACTTCATATGCAATATATTTGTACGGTAGACCGGGGCACGTTTACGCAGTACCCTTTTTTTCAAAATGAATTATAGCTGCAGAGAGAAGGGTTATAACAGATTGATGCTGCTCTCTAGCACATATTTACACAAGTTTTTGAGCATCAGTCGAACTTCGGTCTAGCATGCAGAAATAATAATCTGTTTTCTACCAAGTTGTGTACGTTTTGTGTTGAATGTTTTGAAGCTTATTGTGAATAAATTAATACTTAGTTAAGAAAGAACAAGTATATAAAAATTAGCAGAATTTTATCCTTTTTTGAAAATTGTACTTGTATAAACTAAAATGTTATTTTTTTTCCACTTTAAAAATAAATCCAAAGTTGGCGATTAAATCCAAATTTACGCATTGACTTCGTGGCAACTTTACGCATGTTCTTACGGTGTCTTACTTCTAAACGTGCCCTGACGCTTTTTTCGCCCCGAACTGTCTCAAACCTTTTTAGTATTTTCAGAATGTTTGGTTTTAAAAGTCACCATTTATTTTTTAATTGAGTTACAAATTCGTATCTTATAGATTAATCATGTAGTGCCTGCTGTCTTCATGCCCATTCAGTGTTTACTTTATATACTTTATATAAGTTTGCTTTATTTTAACGATGGTAAGACATTATGTTCAAAACCCTAACAGAACCACGATAGGTGTCAAAACAAATATGCGTAAACGTGCCCCGTGTCCGCAACAAGTTTACAACCGACTTGGACTCAAAAATAATTTTTTAACGGTTAAAAACACAAACTCTACAACTGAATTTTTCCAATTTTGACTCCATTAACTGCTTCTTAAAACCGCCATATCTAAAATTTCCTAAATTAAAACATAAAAATTAGAAAATTCATTGAAAAAAATCAGCGTAAACCTGCGCTGGTCTAATCTACATTTCAAACCCAAAACTATATGGTAAGCAGTAGTCTTTGCTAGCAAATATCTTTAAAATTTCATTTCAGTAGACCTTAATCTGTAAGGGAAAACGCAATGAGCGTGCTACCATGTTTCAGTTCTTTCCCTATGAAACAACATTCGTTTTCAATTTAAATATAGTACTGCTACACTTCTTTGAAAACTAACAAAGAGTACATGTTTTGAATATAAGAAGCAAAAATTTGGAAAGGGTAGGATGATGGTAAAAGTGAAAGCCCTTCTCTAAGAATAGGACCCGAAAATGGAAATGCAGTTCCTCCAAATAGAAATAGCAAATGAAAAGAAAAAATCTTTCTGAAGCTTCTGAATTCAATAAGGATTTCAGGTTTTGAAAACTTTACATATTTCTCCGCAGCTGAAGTCACAGTAGTGTTATAAAATAAATAACGAGAATCCAAGCAATGAAGTAAAAAAGGGGGGAACAATCCCAATGGATGATTAAGGTGAAAAAACAACGTAAATAAAGCACAAATATTCGAGAAAATACAGCATATAGCTATTTCAAGGCTACAATGGAGCCTCTTCATCAGTGCAAAAAGCTCACCAACACAACCAACTAATGTGTTATTATGTTAACTATGTTAAACATAAAGAACTTGCTCGTTCTTCCATCGCTCAGCATTGCTGGACTTCTGGTCACTGTTTTGATTTTTCATCTGCAAAGATTATTTGTAAATGTTCTTCGGTTTATGACCTCGATTTCTGGGAAGCTTACCATATTTGGAAAAATTCTCATTCTCTTGTCAATGATTTTTCCAGCACTCCATTTTTTCATGATATTTGGAAGCAATTTCTATAATTGCCTTTCCTGTTTCTTTGGTGTCTCGCACTCTTTTTGTCTCCTGGCTTCTGATTGGATGTCTCTTGCCTTGCTTTGAGCCCGGAGCGTACATGCTGTTCGCTGATTGGTTGTTTGTTGTCATGTTCCTGTATTCTTATTGGTTGGCTCTCTTTGGTATAAATACCGGTGTCCACCTGGTTTTTTGTCAGTTCTCTCGCAACTTCTGGTTGTGTTGGTGAGCTTTTTGCACTGATGAAGAGGCTCCATTGTAGCCTTGAAATAGCTATATGCTGTATTTTCTCGAATATTTGTGCTTTATTTACGTTGTTTTTTCACTCGTAGGAAAATTTCTATTATTGAAAATGAGTTGTTTAATTTACATCTCAAGCTTTCTAATTCCATCTCCAACTTTGATTTGATTGACAGTAAAAGTTGGAACAGGGTTCTTCAGTCTACTTCTAAGCATAGGTCTATTCATCGTAAGAAGTTGGAATCTCTTTTCGCAAATTATGCTGATAATGCTTCTGATGTTTTCCCTCAGGTGAATCAGAATGCTGTTCTTAATCTTTCTTCCAAACACTTGACTTCAGATCAGCTTAATGCTCTCAAACTTAATAACAATTTTGCTTCTGGTTCAAAACCTTCTTTTCCTAAGTTGGTTGCTCCAATTGAGAAAGCCTTTATATTTAGTGCTCTCACTGCTTCTCAAAAGGACTCTATTAGGCATATCATTGCCAATACTGTGGATTTCAATTCCAAATGGACTTCAAATACTTTTAGCAAGCATGCTAATTCTTCCATCAAAGTTTTGTGTTCTGATCCTGATCTAGTTGTTACTAAGGCTGATAAAGGTGGCCAAATTGTTATTCTTGACAAAAGTTCATATTTAGATAAATGTAATGAGCTCATTGCGGTTGGTCCTTATGTGACACTTCACAAAGACCCTAGTATTAGAGAGATTAATCTTATTAAAAATGTTGTGAAATCTTCTCCTATCATCAGTGAGTCTTCAAAAAGGTCTTTAACTCCTTCTGTTGCACATTGTGCCAGATTTTATGCTCTACCAAAGGTCCATAAACCCGACATTCCGCTTAGGCCTATTGTTTCAAACATTGGTACTGCTTCATATAAACTTGCTAAGTATTTAGTTTCTATCTTCTCTTCTCTTTTGGTTAGCAACTCTTTTACTGTCAGAAATTCTGTTCATTTTGTTCAGAAGTTACGTTATTTTAAGCCTCATGGTTTAACGATGGCTTCTTTTGACGTGAAATCACTTTTCACTAATGTACCGGTTATTGGGGCATTGGATTGTCTTAAATTAAGACTCCAAGAGCATCATTTTTCTAGTTTTGAGATTGAGGAACTCGTTTCACTTACTCGTGTTTGTCTTGAACAGAATACTTTTGTGTTCAATGGTACTTATTTTCGAATGTCTGAAGGTTTAGCAATGGGTAATCCTTTGAGTCCTATTTTAAGTGACATTTATATGCACTATTTTGAGACTAAACTTTTTGAAACCATAACGTTTCCGTTCTATGTTCGGTACGTTGACGATTGCTTTGTTTTGCTTGACCAAAACCATGTGGATAATGAATTTTTACTTTCTACTTTAAATTCTATCGATCCTTGCATCCAATTCACTATTGAAATGGAAACTGATAGTTCTCTTTCATTTTTTGGACGTCTTTATTACTAAAAGTAATGATGAATTTATGACTTCGGTGTTTCGTAAGCCTTTTGCTGTTACACTACCTCCTCACAAATGTTCTTCTCATCCTCCAAACCAAAAGTTGGCCTCATTCAAGGCTTTTGTGTTCCGTGCTTTGAACATCTGTTCTTCCTCCAATTCTTTAAATGCTGAGCTTTCTTATCTTAAAGCAGTGGCTTTCGATCGTGGTTATTCTCCTAGCATCATTGATTCAATTTATAATAAGTTAATTAAGCCCTCTCATTCTGAAAAGGTTTCTGCTTCTAGTGCTTGTATACTATTGTTTTGCCTTATTATCCAAAAGTTAGTCATCAAGTTGCAAAGATTTTGAAGAATTTGGTTTCGATACAGCTTTTTCTCCAGTTAATAAGATAAAATTTACAAACTTAAAGGACCCCATTGATTGCCATAGCAACTGGGGCATTTATAGCATCTCCTGCAAGTGTGGACTTGGCTACGTTGGACAGACTAAACGTGCTCTCAAGCACCGTCTGAAAGAGCACGAAAACTATGTTAAACATAAAGAACTTGCTCGTTCTTCCATCGCTCAGCATTGTTGGACTTCTGGTCACTGTTTTGATTTTTCATCTGCAAAGATTATTTGTAAATGTTCTTCGGTTTATGACCTCGATTTCTGGGAAGCTTACCATATTTGGAAAAATTCTCATTCTCTTGTCAATGATTTTTCCAGCACTCCATTTTTTCATGATATTTGGAAGCAATTTCTATAATTGCCTTTCCTGTTTCTTTGGTGTCTCGCACTCTTTTTGTCTCCTGGCTTCTGATTGGTTGTCTCTTGCCTTGCTTTGAGCCCGGAGCGTACATGCTGTTCGCTGATTGGTTGTTTGTTGTCATGTTCCTGTATTCTTATTGGTTGGCTCTCTTTGGTATAAATACCGGTGTCCACCTGGTTTTTTGTCAGTTCTCTCGCAACTTTTGGTTGTGTTGGTGAGCTTTTTGCACTGATGAAGAGGCTCCATTGTAGCCTTGAAATAGCTATATGCTGTATTTTCTCGAATATTTGTGCTTTATTTACGTTGTTTTTTCACCTTAATCATATTGTAGCACAAAGCTTATATGATAATTTTTCATTTAATCCCAATGGATATTTTCCCGTCTAAAGTACGTCACTTGGTGCATTTTTATTTCTGACAGTTTTAATTGTTTTTGCAATTTCGAACTAAAAGTTTCATAATTAGCTTTTTACAAGCAATTTCTAAATTCTATGGTGGCCATATTCTTGTAGTAATCGCCAATAGCTTTAAGCAATTTTTTCTAATGTCGTCAAGGTAGAGAGTAAACAAGTCGCCCTACCAAGTGAAGTGCCTTAAACAGAAAAGTACCCAACAACTTGTGAAAAATTTTACACACAATTTAGAACCTTAATATTTTGCTTTAATCCTTTCAGTGATAAACAGTATATTTGCACTGCCGTTGAGAGTTTAATGTTAAAATAAAAGAAGTAAAAGGACAGTACATACTAAAGCACATATTAAATGACAGCACATATAAGCAAGGGCGCCCATATAGGGGGGCAACGGGGACTCAAGCCCCCCCCCCCCACCTTTGAGAGGAGAAGTTCCTTGATTTTAGTGCTTTTTTCTTTGCAAAAATTTTAAAAAATCTTTTCTATCCATCAATGAATAAGTTAGAAAAAATGTCAAATTTTAATACCTCTAATCTGCACTGAAATTGGTTTCCATGGGGAAAATGTTCTGCTAAACCATTGGGAAAATTTATGAGCCCCCCCCCCCCTTAGGATTTTGCATATGGGCGCTCATGCATATAAGGCTCAAAGTTCACCAACAGTCGTTTTGTGGCTTACAAAATAGAAAGTTTCACCAAAACCCAAGCCGAGCACGTGAAACAGAAACAAGCTTGCTACAGGTTAGTTAGTTGATTCTATTTCGTTTAAGGTTTCCTCCCAAATTCCCACAGAAGTGAGAAATGCATTTTTTTTATACTGGTTCGTGATGGGTGTGTTTGTGGTAGATTTCAAAGTTAAGCTGTAGAATCATAAATGTAAAGAATTCAACATATTTATTTTTTTTATCGCAAGATTTGACGCAAATCAAACCCATGATGCATTTTCAACCGCATACAATCATTCACTACTTCGCATTTTATCTACTAAAAAATAAACTTCGCTTTTTTTTCTATACTCCTTTATTTATCCATCCAAATTTCTGTGCTTGATTTTTAATGATCCCATTTTGCAAATTGGACCCCAAATAAAGTTAAAAAAGAAAGTTTTAGCTAAGAGGTCAAGTAACATTGAGAAAACACAAAACACTTCGCAATGTGAAACATCAGAAGTTCGTTTACCTAATTAGTATACTTTTCAGAAAAATTTAAAAATATTGCAAAATGAAAAAAAAAAATCTTTCGAAACATCATTTTAAACACTGCTAAAATAACGCTCGTCATTTTTTAAGCATTACTTTATTAGCGGAAAATAAGGCAAATGAGTAACTTCTTGTTTAGCATTTACAAGGTTTTTTTAATTAAACCTGAAGCATTTTTTTTCTTTTCCTACAATGCATAAGAATCAAGCAAGCTCCAAACTTTTTTTGGAAAAATAATGAACTGAATATGTTTCCATTGTGATGCAATGAATAATTAGCAATTATAATATTTCTTCAGAAAAAGAAACGTTTCATAATCATTGGATGACAACTTCACAAAGTACAAGTAGTCTAATGACTTTTTATCGTTTTGAAACAAAATTATATAAAAAAACATGTTCTTGCTTTAGATTTAAAAAAAATGAGTCATCAAAACACAAGGGGATTCAAAAAGATAGAAACAGTTTCTAGTTGCTAAATTTTCTGTCCTGCACGTTGTATTAGAACTTTGTCAGGTACATTTGAAATTGGATGCTGTAAAGTTTTTAATAACTTCTAAATTGCTCCAGAACCATACTGTAACCAGAACTAATATCTGCATCAGTTGTAAATGAAAAGGTTGCTATATGGCAGTTTTTTTTTTTTTTTTCATTCCTCCTGATCCTACATCCTACAATTTTTTATTGTGGAAGTTCGTGAAACCTCATCCTAAAAATTTGAATGACCTACGAAACCGTCCCAAAGCACTGATAAACTCAGAGACGCAAGACATTTGTCTTCAAATGTGGTATAAACCGGATAGCGTCTAACTATCCTCCGTGGAGAGGAGGACAACATGTTGAACATCTGTAAGCTTCAATGCACGCCGAATCACATGTAGTTTCAAGAATTCAAGTAAAGTAGAACCTCGTTTGTCCGGTCCCCGTTTATCAGGATCTCGAGTTTATCCGTGGCAAATTTGTGGAGTTCAAAATTATACATTCACTCAATTATTCTCAACTACAATAGCAATAACGGAACTACAAATGCGATAAATAATCGCACTTTTTTTATTAAGTGTACAACTTCTGTACAGGTTGTGCAATAAATCATAGTCACCTAAGAAGCAACATGGCGTATTTGGAGTATCAGTCGACACCACTACAGCTGAACTATAAATGATAAAGTGTTTACAAGTAACAATCCTATGTAATTTTGTTGCAAAGCATCGTTTTTGCCTGTAATAAAAGATGTCTGCATAGTTACGAATGTGTTTTATTTATTACCCATAATTCCCAGATCATGTGGATTACCATTGGCCCCATTTAGTTTGGACTAACGAAGTCGTACTGTACCATGCATTGTACCAGTTACATTGATATTATCGTACCTATTACATTAATATATTATTGTACCTATATTGTGCAGGAAATGCAGCAATTTGAGATAGTGTCAATAGTTTTGAATCACCTGTATATCTACAAAAAAAATGAAATTTAATTTACGTTTGAAAAGTAAACTTCAGACTACATTCATTAAAATCTAAAAAATGAATTAGCAGATGAATGAAAAACAATACATTTGAAATGTATTAACCTAAGCACAAAAAGTGAAATGCTGTGATGAGTCGCAACGTTTTTATCAAAATGCACTTCGATACTAAAATATTCATTTTAATTGCCTGAAATAAAATTTTCAAAAAACTTTCTAGGACCAGTAATACGTTTCTAGTTTTAAAAAACGCGAGATACGTAAAATAAAATCTACAAGATGCTTTCGATTTCTACGCAGTAGAGCCCTCAGCAGTATGGCCTTTACATTTCTAGACATTTTCTGGATTTAATACCAGGTCCAAGTACCTGAGAAGCAACCAGGGTTTTATGTTCTGTTTTATCTTTTATGTTGAAGCGCATATAAAAAGCACTCTTCCAGCTTATCCGCTGAAAGGAAGTTTTATGCTTTTCTGCCTCTTAAGGAAACCATTACTCCAGACTGGAAATAACCATTTATGTCTCTTACTTTTTATTGGTTTCTTAGTGCATGGTTAAATGAACTTCCATCCTACTTTGCACGGCAGTTAATTGATCACTGCGTGTCCAGAAAGAAAATGATGAAAATGTCGGAAAGGACATATCGTCCATTAAAAATAGTCCTATGAGAAAATAGCGATTGGAGGATGGCTGAAGATTTTTTAATACTTTTTTTTTATTACTATCATTTTAGTAGAGTTAAGATGTTTTTATTTATAATTAGATGAAATAATGAAGCATAGGTTATCTAATATCCTTCATCATTGCTAGCATTTTTTATGCATTTGTATCTTATCTTCTTGTTAACACTAAAGAGAGTGGATCCCTCATAAATGGTGATATTTCATTAAGACAAACTGAATGTTTTTGTCAAAGTAAGAAGATTTTCTTTTAACGAGTTTCATGTTTATGATGGGTATTTGAAATAATGGGACATTGAATCTTATAAAAAAAATTTAAATTCGTTCTTTAAGTACAAACTATATACAGATAATTTTATTTTTTGAGATGAAATAGTTGTATTCATAAATACGTTAATTAAATTAACAGAAGCCGCCCGCCTTGTCTAGTAGTCAGAGGACTCTGACTGCGATGGAAAGGTTTCAGTTTCGAGTCCCGGCTCGGGCGGGCATGGATGTATTTTCTCTCTCGTCTTCGTCCTTTCTTTGTGTGAATGTGTTGTAGTTCTGTGAATCGTTGCCTACCCAACAAACGGGTCCCTATGACATGCGCGTACTGTGGAGAAGTCGGAATTCACACCAAATTACGGTACAGTTGAAAAAAGGAAGCAGCGCACCCCAAACTGCCAGCCTAGTTGGCACAAGACAACAACAAAGGAAGAGAAATTGTTAGTTCCTAATACAGTTCAATAACAACAAGGCAACAAATTAATAAATTTCGAAACTACCTCTGGATACCGTACAAGCGGTAACAGGGTACAGCACATTGAGCTGTAACACTGAGAGGAGAGCGAACTTATCAGTCAGTTTTTTGCCCAAGCGAGTATGGCAAAAGAATCGCATTTTTAACATTTAATATCAGGTTTTATCCTATAGAGCCTTTTGCCATGCAATTTTCAAATCTTTAATATGTTCAAATCGTTGTGGCAAAAGAAGCGGTCTTTTGCCATTAAACAAATTTTTTATCATGCAATTGGTTTTGCCATACTCGCTCGAAATTCAAACCGTGAGCCTTAGTGTAGAAGAATGGGAAGTACTCTCTCCTTTTAATGTTATAGCTCAATGGTATAGCATCAAAACAAGTAGCTCACTTACGACCTACCGCAGAACATTGTGTATTTCAACTGTTGAAATTCATATCCCATTCTCGTTTCAATAGGAAAGGTTGCGTTTAAAAAATACAAGTAGCAGTAAAGTTTCAGACAATTTTAATGCTAAGAAATTAGTTATGGATACAAGACATCCATTCAGAAGTTTATTTCTTTGCATTGAAAACTCCAAAATATGTAGTGTGCGTTGGACACCGAAACTAATATTGTGCAATTGTTTTGATAATTGTGACTTTCATCGTTGTTTGTATGTTTTCAAACAGTGAATTTTTGCGCAATCAAGGAAAGTGGCAATATTATGGTCATTTTCATCTGACGATGATACATAGATGTACGTCGCGTCTTCTTTCCGTATGAAATGTGGAATCGTGGGGTTTTCCTTCCACATGAGCATTATTTTTATGCTGATATAGTCTTTCCGCAATGTTATCTTCCCTGTGGTTTCTATCGTTTTTCTTATTTTATCAAATGTAACAAAGAGTGCTTGTTTAGGTAAGAGTTGTTATCTTAACAGTCGGTCCTTTTTATTTCCCATGAAGAGTCTTTTTAATTAATTTCCGTCTTTTCACAATTTTCATTAAAACTTCAATTAGCCTAAACAAAAAATGCTTTGTTTTCAATGTAACCTTTTTAATTTACACCCGGAAGTGATAGTAGATACTGTCATTTAACTAATTTTCGAGTGAGGAATTAGTACAAAAAATTAGTGTAATTGGGCTTATAAAAAGAACTTCAGTATTTAAGCTTTCAGAGGGTTTTAAACAGTGTTGAAAGTTTAAACAACTGCGCATTTAATTAAGGAAAAATATAAATAATATACTATCTCATCGAAGTCCTATTCAAACGTGCCAAGCTCTACTGAGCTCAACATTGAAATATAAATTGTTTTTTTGAAAAATAAAACGTCAGTACTTCAAAAGAAATATACATTTCAAGTAAACCATTCCAAAAAATATGATTAAATCTTTTAGGAGTACTTTTTTTGTTCATTCGAAAGTAAAAAATTAAAATTTAATGTCGTGTCTGTTTACCTCTTTTTAGTGTTATTTCCCGTAAGAGTAAAAGAAAAAAGGAAAAAGCATGAAATAAGGCGCAATGCATCTTAAAAATATCACTACTCTTCTCCCCCCCCCCCCCCGTCAAAAAATAGCCAAAAATAACTAAAATAATTTAATGAGTATCGAAAAATCAAAAATTGGAAAATCAGGTTTTGAGTTGGGGAAAATCTGCGTCTGTTGGATTCGATCTGTCTGCCCCCCCCCCTCTCTTAATAACTTTCAAGTGAATAATCCGATTAGAACACTTTTTTTTTCTTGTTCGAAACATCTCGGCGAGAACATCTCATTCCCATTTATCACTTTTTTATTTGAAATTTTTTTTCATTCAAGTTTGAACAGTTTAATAAAACCTAACATTAGCGCTAACGGAGAAATTTATGATGGCTATAAATTCCTAACTCAAACTTGAATTTGCTTCAAACAAACTTGGTTAGAAAAAGCACTTAATGAAGAACATGTATAGAAAATATCTTTTTGTTTTGAACTATTTTTTCTCCAATTTTAAACAATTCTAAGAAACTAAACGATAGCGTTTATGGCGAAATTTAGATAAAAAAATAAATCCAGAACTTAAAGGCAGATTTGATGAACACAAACTCTGTTGGAAAATACTTTTGACGCAGAACATCAATAGATAAGAAATTTTGAGCTCGAACAGTTTTTTTGTCAAATTTTGGAGTTCAAAAAAACTAAACAATGATGCCTACGGCGAAATAAAGATAAAAAAAAACAGAGTTTAAAGGTAGATTTGCTTCAAACAAACTTTGTTAAAAAGCTCTTGATGAAGCACCGTGTATAGAAAAGATTTCTTTAATTTGAAGACTTTTTCATTGAGTTTTGCTGGGGTTCCCACCTGGGGGGGAGGGGTCATGGCGCAGACTGCGCCATTGAAATTTTCAGGTGGGCTGTTTTTTAGAGGTATTTTTCTCATGTACGCGGGGGACTCTTGCTTTTGGGGGGTCTCCGCGATATTGAAGGAGAGGTACGCCCTTAGGAGGGTGGGCACCCCTGAGTTTTGAACAGTTCAAAAAACCTAAACATTAGCACCTACAGGGAAACTTAGGATCAATATTGATCTCGAACTTAAAGGTGTATTTGCTTGAAACAAACTTTGTTGGAAAAAGCTCTTAATGAAGATAGTGTATAACAGAAAAGTTTTACATCACAGAACAATTTTTTTAAAAATAACGTTAACGACAGCGCAAAAAATTATTTTTTAGCACCAAAGAATTTTTAAAAATGTGCAAATTCTGAATATGATTATAACTTTTGGTTTTAAGAAATAGAAAAGCATTAATTTTCTTGTACAGTGGTAGTCAAAATTTTAAGGGCAGATAGCAAAACTACACCATCGCTGCATTTGGTCGGAAAGTTTTGCAAATTTTATGATTAGTAAGTAATAGTAAATGAATTTTTCTCTTATAACTTTTATTGAAAATACAAAGGAATTTCTTATTCGTACAGTTAAAGTACAGTTACAGTACAGTTAAGTACACGTCGGGCAGTTTGAGTTTATACATCCGTGTGGTATATACAAAATTTTAAGGACAACTAGATTTGTGTGTTCTGAAAAGTAAAATTTGCATGTTTTTCGTTCTTCAAACTGCACTACATGACGATATAAATGCTTAGTAAGCAATTGGGAAAGTCACATACTATTTTTACGGCCATCCCGCTTGGTACAAAACTTAAAGAATTTGAAAAAAGGTAAGTAATTACATGAAAAAATTTACTACGTACTGTATGGCAAATTGAAACAAATATGAATAGATAGAGATCGGTCTTTCAGAACTTTCTCAAAAATTCCGACAAATAAGGCTACAAAGACGAAAAGGTAGGAAATCTTCTGTTTCTGTGCGTGGGAAACTAATGATAAGAGACAAGCTTGCTCCAAAAACAAACATCAAGAGATATTAGATGGGAATTCAAGTTGCGATGCAGTTCTCGAACTATTCAGCATCTTTTACAAAAAAAATGAAAAAGTTCCATCATGTGAAATTAATGTCATGACACTCTTAGAAAAGTTCATAAGAAACCATGGGTTGAGCAAGTCAAAAATGCGTTGTTATGGGTAAAAAGCGGGATACTGTAATGTTTTTCAATGAGAAAAAGTTTCATTGGGGTGGACTAGATGGTTTTTGCTATTTCTGGTACGATCTCTGTGAAGAAAAAAAATCTCAATGCGTACATTTGGAGGCGGCTCAGTAATGGTCTGAGGAAGTTTTTCAACTTACGGAAACCATACCAATATATTTTGTGCAAGGCAGAATAAATTCTGAGAGTAATATTGATTTAATAAGCAATATTTTTTAAACCAAAACCGCCGTCAATTACGAATTTAAACTATTTGTTCCAGCAGAATAATGCCTCATTACATCATGTTCTTCAAACCTCAAAACTATTTCTTGATGCTTATTTCGTGAAATTACTGTACCGGCCGGGCAAAAGGCTCGATCTAAGTTTAATGGAAACTTAGCTAGACATTCTGGCACCTGAAGTATGAAAAATGGTATTCGATATCGAAACAAGCAAAAACTCATTTTCTGCATCGAAAAAAACAGGTAAAAGTTTCCACGAATTTTCTTAAACTTCCGTGAGATCAAGACTTATAAAAATTGAAAAAAATGGGAATATTATTTACTACTAGGGCTTTTCAGGGCAAAACAATCGTTTTCCTTATAATTTTGTCCAGTTTTAGCAATGACATTTTTTTTATTAATCACGGAAAATCATTTATGTTTTGTATTTTCAAATATTCTGCATTCCAAAATTATTTCTAGCATTAAAAGGCATTTTGTATATAACTTTTTCTGCTGTCCTAGCAATTCTGATCTAAACTGTACCTATCTCAGTCAGAGACTAGTCAGTCTAGACTTAGTCTAGGAGAAGCCTTTGCGATAAAGCGGATAGACGAGTACAAGTATTATGATAATATATAAATTCTTGTGAATTACTAAAAGAGGGGGAAAAGTTTTTATGGTTATTGGAGGATTTTTGAGTTATCTTCCGTTTTCCTCCTGGTTGGTTTACTGATTGGCAATGTAAAGTTTAATTTTTTTTGCTACACAGTTTAACCGAGAAGCAAAACGTCTTTTTTAACTGAAAATTCTTGTTTTAAGCGTCCAATGTCCTTTCTTGTAGCGCAATGCATTTTATTTGGTGAAATAACGTTTCGTTAACTAGAAAAATGCAAAAATGCTGTTTTTTAACATCGCATCTTCTTGCTTGTCTAACAAAAGAAATTGGTTCTTTTTTTTTTTTTTTACACTGACAAAATTTTCCATGGGATGATATTTAAATTTTGTTTTGTTGTGAGTTTAGTTCTTATTTTCATTAAAAAAGAAAATGTAACGACCTGATGTGTGCATCACATGACTTCCTTTTACACCCATTTAATGTTATTTCCCCATTATTGCAATTTTAATGCGATTCAATAGTTAACTCTCTAAATATCACCAACAGCGGCCAAATTGAAACCAGATCTTAAAAAAATCGCTAAATTTGTCGCCAAGTTGGCGACAAAACCTGGCGACCAAAAGACTCAAAATGGATATTTCTGTGCCTATACATTCTTTAGCACTTATCCGCTTGTGGTCGGGTTGAAAAAAAAATCAACATTAATTCGGATGTGATCAAAATGGAAATTAAGGCCGAATTTTGAGTGTTTTTTTTTTTGCGAATACACTACTTCCTTTTTTGTAAAAAGAAGTAAAAATACGCAAAATCCTGTGCACAAAATATAAATCAATTCGAAAGGTAACGAAAGTTTAAGCTTAAAATAAATGTAGCAAAGCAACAAAAAATCGTTTGGATACTTGAAAAAAAAAGCTACTGTTACTGGGAATTTAAACAACGAACAGGTTCATCCTGTGTTTTATATAGAAAGCAGCACATTCTGAATTGATTCAAAAAGAAATAAACCTTCCAAGCGCACGGCATGAAGTCTTTTGATCACATTAAATTACGCAACGTAATATGCATAAAATACCACGGATTTGATTATGCAAGGGTTCATCAAAGACCTTTTATTTATCTTTACGACAGAAGAAAATTTTTCCAACCCCAAATCATGTTATCTAGTCTAGACAAATATATTACGCGCTGGTTGCAGTTTTGAATAGAAAGCCGAAGTTGCTTAGTGTTCAGAAAAGAAGTTATGTTGACTTTAATGGTAATAGTTAATGTTTCAAAATACTTTTCACTCTTTAAACGTTTCTCTGGGCATGCTGTAAAAGGTTGGGTTGGATTGAATTGTGCATTTCTCTGGAAACATAAATTAATAATATTTCTTCAACAACGATCTAAATTTTGAAAATAGTTATTAGTATGATATGTTTATAAGTATCAGTATTTGCTAAAATCTGTTTTTACTATTTATAGTGGTTCTACTGTGATGGTTTGTTTTCTTATTTTCTTATCATCACTTTTTCAGGGGCTTAAGGACACACTTAAAAGAATAATTAATTAAACAGCGTGAATTCCAGGAAAAAGGAGACATGACCCTTGAATTTTAAAAACTAACCTTCTGCCACTTGCCATGTACCATTCTCTTCAAAATAAATGAATTTCTTGAATCTTAACCTGTTTTTTCGAAATAGTTTGATGACTTTCAGAAAATGAAGCGCAAAATTAAGTTTTCTCTTGATATTTTTACAGAGTAAAAAATCTCTGTTTTGTTACATACTGTAACTTGAATAAACTTATTATCAGCATATAATATTTAGGTTAACTTTTATCTTTTGAATGTCTAGTTAAGCTTTTTGGTAAGTAATTTCAAATTTCTTTTGTTTCAATCATGAAATAGGTCCATTACTGAGGTGACGATTTGATGTCCTTCCGTTACCGAAATACTACATTTTAATTAGTTCATCAAGAACCTATGGGGTATAGAAATTAATATTTTTTATGCAAAGCAGAATTTTGTCACTTGTCAAAGAGGTATGCTTAAAATTTTAATAGATACTTAATTTAGATGGTTTTTAATGGTAACGGAAGTGCAAAAAAAATACGGTAACGGAAGGACATTTATCTATAAGCTGATACAGGGTAATATTTAAGAATACTAGAATAAAACAAACTATTTTTTAAAATTAGTAGTCACATTTAAAACGTATATAAGTAATATTTGAACACAAATAATAAGTGCTTTTATTTAAAAAATAAACTTTTATTTAAATTTAAAAAATATATATTTTGTGATTTTATTTATTCGATTATATGTGATGAAAATCATTAAATCTACGCTTGAAAATTCCTAAGCATGTGAAAATCCTTATGGTATGACATTATTGGGATATGACAATACAATTCAAGTAGAAACATTTTCTTACAAACTTGAAATTAGTATTGGAACAATACAATATTGAAACTGCTTTCAGATTTGTTGCCACAAGTCACAGGAAAGGACTGTTGTGAGCACTGGGTTAAACTGTTAAACGTACTACGAAGAGATCAGTAAATTCAAAGATCAACTTTCAAAAGGATGGAGTAACATCCATTCTCATCCTGACACACAAAATATTCATTATTTGAACCCTGTAACAAGTTATGTTATTGAATATTGTTAGTACTTCAATAAATCTACTTCAACAAATCAAACGGGATTTCACTTAAAAGTCAACAGACTGAGGACCGTTAAAAATAATGTTAAAAATGAAGATACAACTGAATCAAAAGCACCAAATCATAAAGAACTTGCGAAATGGTTTATTAACGTTTGGACAAGTTTTATTAGTTGGATGGAAGGGAAAGAAATTAACAAAAAGCAATATTGGACAGGTACTTCATATAGAAGATAAAGGAATAGAAATAGCTTGTTTGAGAATGCATAATAATGTGGGAATAATCTTAATATTTCCTGAGAAAGAAGATAAATGTTCTATGGAATCTGATAAAAATTATTGAGTATTTAAAGAAATCAGAATTGTAACAGATATTCATTCATTAGATATCACTGTTTCAAACTGTTGTATTAGCTAATTAAATGTTTTTTAGTTGAAATTTACCAAGTTTAATTGCTTTGGACTTCTTGTTCTTCCGTTCCTCTTCTTACGTTACCCTTAACAAATGCGTAATTTACATGCTTAAAATATTTTTTTTTTTAACTAGAGGTGAAATTGTAATAATTGAACACTCCCGTACGTTCTCTAATTTTTATACATATTTTTTTCCCTTTTATAGTTTAGCCGAATTTTTGGGGAGAGTATGATAGCGTGAAAAACATGTCGCAAAAATGTCCTTCCGTTACCGTTTTTTAAATTTGATATTTTAAAAAAAAAGTTACTGACGAAAAGTTCTTGGCTTTGGCTTTTTTAGCAACTTACTATGATGTGTATAAAAGTCTATGCATCAGTTTTTGAAAAATATATGTATTTTGATATGCTCACAGACGGAAATCCATCGATTTTTTTGTAAAAACTGTCATTTCGTTACAGCTGGAATTCACCACAGTTTACAGTTTTGAAATTTTTTGCATTGATTCAAAATCTATTTAATAGGCAAAATCAACAGAATTTTTTTTCAAAAAAAAAAAAAAAACAATGCACAAATATCTTAGCTTTAATTTTTATTCGGTGCTTTAAAAAACATTAATTCAATAAAAGAAAGAAAATGCTTGAAGAAAAATTTCAAAAAATTCGAAGATACTTTTTTTTAAAAAAAAATCATATTTTTTGCAGAAAACGTTAAAGTTTTAAAGTTAAGTATAATATTAGTTTTAGTGAAAGGCATGCAAGAAAAATAAATATATCTTTCGTTCTAATTAAGAAAGAAACAAGACTCAAAAGTCTTTTTAAGCAGAAAAAAATGGAAAAGTTTTTTAAATGATAAAAAATTGCAAAATTTGACGATTTTAGTGTCCCGAACCCCGTTAATATAGTGTTACACAATGAAAGAGTGCTGCATCACAGAAATATAAATATACATTAGTACCATATTATAAGCTTGCTTAGTTTTATTTTTAATCTTGATTATATCTATGAATTTAACTTAAATAAATACAAATAATACGGGAAGTTTCTGTGCTGACGATCTGCGTCGCGATTCGTGTTCAACATGTGGTATTGCTAAGAGATTTTTTTTTAAGTGAAATTTTTGTTGACGGATTTGGGGCTCATAGGAGTGAATCCGATTCACTAGTTTTGAACCGTAAAAGAAATTATTGGAAAAAAGCCTAGAAAAAAATTGCTTTTAATTATTTTAGAATATCTTGCGTGGGAATACCTCCATGAGTCTTCTAACCAGCTACACATGTTCATGCTTTCGAACTTTTCACCTCTTTAGAAACTTAATAAATTGCTCCTTTCTCATCCAAAAGAAAAATAATGGTTATAAAACTCGAAAATTGAGAAATATGGGTGCGCCATTTTTAAAAATTGGATACGAGATCATGGGATAAAATGGTGGTCACATTTGAATTTGGTGGGGTCATTTTACAAAAGAAACATCAAAAATGATTTCAGAATCATTTCTGACGGTTTTTTTTTTTTTTTTTTTTTTTTTGTCAAAGCTATTAGTGATCATTTATTTACAGTTAGTTTCTCTAATGTACTAAAATCCGTCCGCATCTATCTATATATGAGGCAGTGAGAAGAAAAGGAATCTAAGTGCCAAAATTTAAAATATTGAGATAACCAGTAGAAATGGTAGGTGTACTTCTCTTCTGTTTTGAAAAAAGATATAGTACTAGTAGCCATTGTAAATGTTGTTATACAACCCGATTTAGAAAAACGTTTCAATCAGGGCTTACCTGTGACCTTAACTTTGAACACGTTTTAATAAAAACTTGAAAATGTCCACTTACATCCCTTAGCTTCTTAGCGTTTTTCTAACGTAGGCGCATTTATACTTGAGTGAGCGTAAAAAAATTGCAGGATAAATTTTATCAATTTTTAAACGTTTATCGAAACAGCACTTTAACATGGTCTGAACATAGCAAGCTTTCTTACTAGTGAGATTATCCATCAATTTAGCTTTTTTTTTTCATTTAAGATATACTATTTGAACCTCTTTTTTTAAATGATAGTTTAACAAAAATGAAAAATCATGTTATTTTTACGAGAAAGATTTACTACTGTTTTGAAGATTTACTAATTTTTTAAAGCTTTACTAATAATTGCTGATTCAGCGAAACAGCACTTGAACATGGTCTGAAGATGGCAAGCTTTCTTACTATTGATATTTTCCATCAATTTAGCAACTTTTGTGTGTTATTATACACGGTTTGAACCTTTTTTTTTAATGATAATTCAACAACAATGAAAAATCAAAAACAAAATTTACGTGAAAAATTTACTAATGTTTTGTAGTTTCACAAATAATTCAAATAGGTTAAATATAATTAAATTAAACTGTTGAATCTCGAAGGAATGAAGCCGAAATAAAACATTTACCTTTAAATAATATTTATCCATATCTTAATAAACCATTTACTGCTCCCATTATCTTAAATAAAGAAGGATCAGAAATAATTGGATCTGAAACAATTTGGGTGGTTGAATAATTTGTTTCTAATTCAGTTCATTTGCATTATTGATTTGCAACTCTTCATTAAATAATCTTTGTGCAAACCTTTATCAACGAAGGAATACATTAAAAGCTTTAAGAAAAATCTTCGACGGTTATGTACTGAATACCTAGTTATAGTTACTTTTTTATTATTCCTTCTGAATATTTTCCAAAAAATTAGTAACTGTAATGAAATTAAAACATGTTCGAAATTAGCATACTTTACAGTATTTGCTAATTACCTTATTAGATTTTTTCATAGAAACAAAATATTCACTACATAGAAAACTATAAAATCTGGAGTTGACTACATAATTTATTCAAAATTTTATAACATTGCAACGATGGTGTATTTTTTTCAAAATTAACTGGATTAAACTGCTTTTGAAGAATTTCATTCCTTTCCTTTTTCTTAGCTTTTGAAGAAGTTTATTCCATTCCCTTTTTTTTCTTGAAATTTTGATTTCCTTTAAAAAGTTTAAGACTTAATTTCTTAATTATCTAAAATTTAAAATCGTTGTATTTTTTCATTATGATAGTGTTGTATTTCAATGAAATGGTGTAGCATCTTTATAGAACTAAATTTCAGCAATTCGGCTATTGTTTTCGGTTAACAGATGAACTTTCCAACCAATGTGAATTATCTATTGCACTTAAGAAACATTTAATTTTAACAATGATTTGGAGCTTAATCTTAAGAATGCTTACTAGAACGTTCATAAGAGTTGATATTGATACCAATATAAATTTGTTTGCTTTTGAACTGTAAATTAATTATCTGAATCGACATATGGTATGAATTTGCAATGGGGTTGTTTCCTTCAGTCAAAAGTACTACTTTAAGACACTGAAATTTATAGAATAAGCAAAAAAAAAAAAAAAAACATGGACCCGGAAAATTCTTTCATTTTTTTAAGTTATTTTTTAATTATTTTTTTAAAATGTCCGATTTTTTAAACAAGTCGTGGTCTTTATGACGTCACAAATGATGCACTTTGCCGCACCTTTCTACTACGTTTCCACGTTATGATAATCAAGCAGCGAATTAAAATTGCGCTCTACGCTTGCTATCAACCCTATCGTTGCCAATACACGTGAGTAAAGATGAGAATTAAATATTTTACACTGTGAATGGCAATGCAGAATGGCATTTCATCATTTGTGAAGTCATCGGCAAGAAATGTAAACAATAAAAGGTCATCGATTTAAGTAATTTTTTAAAAATACCAAACTTAAACAAATTATTTAAAAAATGGTTAGATCCTATGTTTTTAAGCATGTTCTTTCAGAAAAAATACTTTTGAAATACTGGAAACGCCACATTGTTTCACATTAACTGTTGAAATATATGTCGAGTTTAGCTTTTGCATAATGTTATAGAAATAGGTCTGTCATTAATCATATTTTTTCAATGCTCTATTTCATTTGACAAATATTCAATGTAATGTTGTTTTTTAAATAAACCAATGGATTTGCTTATTTAGATTTATTTTTACTGTATCAATCATTCTAGTTTCATTTTCATTTTCGTTTAATAATTTAAATTTTAACATAAACATGGAAAAATAATCTCACTATCACAAGCCATCGTAGTTTAACTCGCAAACATCAAATAAGCTGGAGACGTAAATGTACGATTCTCGAAAAAAATATCCCTTGCGTAACGCTAAGTTTTTCTTTTTTCCAGTTAACCAAAGCCTTCAAAAAACAGTGGAGGGTGGTCCAAAGCGGTTTTCGAAGGACGCTCGAAAATTTTAGTTTTTGGATTTTTATCACAACAATTTCGGTTTTATTTCCTAGCAGGGTTTTCGAATTTCAAAATAAAAATGATTTTTGTATTATTTCAAACCCAATATTTATTTATCATCAAACATTACAAACCCCTAATAAACCCGCTTTGCCCTACCGAGGGCCCAAAGCGGGTAAGCTTAACTAATTGTAATTAGGTACATTTGCCAATCAAATATAAGATTATTAATGATTAAAATAATTGACTAGCTACCTGCTATTATTTAAAAAATGTAAAAAAGTTGTACTTATCCAAATTAAAGTCAGCACATCTTTTTATAAAACATAAAGAAATAACTGATTAAATTAATGTACTAATTAATTGCCATCCTAAAAAATAACTTCTTAAAGTTATACTTATCCTATTGAAATAGAAAACCTAAGTCCGCACATGTATCAAGAACTTATGAGTAAATATATGATTAAATCCTATACCAGTTTCACCCGACCCGCTTTGCTCGAAGGCACATTTTTTATTTCAATAATTATAACCTGAAATTTAAAAAAAGAAGCAAACGAAATAACCATCGCAGTTTGTAGATGGATGATGTCAGAATAACGTAATATTATTGACAACCAAAAATATAAGCTGGTCTAATCATAAGTTACAAAACTTTATTTTGTTTTTTTAATAAATGTATAATTTTATTTATTTCAAGCCTGGTTGTGTCATGCCGCTTCACTGCTGCTTTGCTGCGGCTGATTAAAACTTGAGTGTGTTCGGGTAAACACGACAAACGTATGCACCGTCACTTACACATTATGGTGGGGGTATACGAAGGCCTACCCGCTTTGGGCCACACTCCCCTAATGCTATTGGGGAAAATAATACATGCTTTAATATACTATCAAAGCATAACAGTTAATCTAACATTTAATTAATAGTTACTTAAAGAAAATAAAAAACTTAGCCTTACACTCGGCATATTTTTTTTCGAGAATCGCCCAATGCATAAAAAAATTCCTTCCTTATTATTTGCCACTTTTTTTTCAAAAGGACAACTTATTTAAACATATTGACATCTTGTCCTATTAATAATATTATTAATGTAATTTTACTTTTGTTCAACAGATTTATTTTTTCTATCAGTTATTTATTGCATTCTTGTTTAATTATTTATTTATATTTTTATTTTGGTAATTTCTATTTTTAAACTTCAAAAACTAGGAGCCTTTTTTTTTTACTTATAGTAGAATTTGTTCCTTCTTGAATAAGAGCAGAATGTTTTGGCTGCAGTGCATGTCTCAGTATTCTCACATCCGTTGCACATACTTTAGATTTGACTTCGACGATAAATTTTCATCAAGTATTTTGTTAAATGACATTTCTTATATCCGTACTCCTTTTACTCCTGAAAACCCGTAACTATATTTTTCCCACAATTTTCTGCATTATAAATCATTTAAATAACCAAAATTGAAAATATATAAAACCTTTCAACAGTAACTTAAGAATGCAAAAATGCTGCGATATGTGGAGCAAAGTAAACAATTAATAGAACATTTCATAAAAACATTGCAATATACTGTAGAAAATGTGAAAGAACTCATCAGTGGTGGAGGTATCATAGAAGAAAAATACAAAGGAAAGAGTGCAAAACAACCAAACCTTACCCACAAGAAAAGAAATACAAATCAACCAGAGCATAAAAAAAATAATTATCTGACTAAAGCTGACTGCAATTGTTGTACTAGGCAAGGAACTAGATACTTCTGCATTTGCAGTGCTGAAGATAAGAGTAATCGTAAGAGGAAAGTAAACAAATAAATAAAAAAATATCTGAAAATCAGATCAATCACCTAAGTTTTTCATTGAGTGCAGTTCTAACTACTGAATTAGATTCAATAATGTTCACAGCGTATTGATTCGGGAACTAAGATTTTTTGCTGAAACTTTCTTATAAATTTGATATTTCAATCAGTGCTTTCTGAGAGTACTGCCGTCTTTTTCTTCTTTACATTAAATCAATTGCAAAAGATACTGTAAATAAACGTCTATTATTTTGTAAACTATCATTTTGTGACCTTAATATGTTAAAAGATTTTGAAAACTACTTAGTGTTTACTGTTGTTCATAAAGCTACGAGAAATAGTTTATTTGTTGTTAAAACTGCATAGCATCAGTATAATCCAAAATGACGTATCGATGCCACTACATGCAATAATAATCCAACATAAAAGGAGGAACCACTATTCAAGAAATGCTTTTTTTTTTTTTTTTTAATTTATCTTCCAAACTCAATTAACCTTTATGCCAAACTTAAATTTTGTAAGCTAGTAGGTTTCTAATTTAATTGTTCATCAATGGTTCCATCGGCAAAATCCTTTGCATTAAAAATGCATTCTTCGATAAATAAATACGTGTGTTTCTTAGAAAACAGACTAAAAATTGCTTCTGGATATGTGATGAAATTATAAGAAAGACTTCCAGAACCAAAATTATTCAGTATATATCCTTTTACATTCAAGAAGAAGTTATCTGCATTTCTATGCATTGATGCGCGTATTTATTAATTTTTTTTCCTCCAAACTTTGCAAAATGACGATTTTCCCATGGGTAGAATCGAAATAGATGAGGAAAATTGACTTCATGTTGTCTAAGTTTTTCAGTCTTTAAAGTTTCTCTCCATTTGAAAATAAAACTTTGTTTCCGTCAATGTAAAAGGGAATCAGGCAATTTGTACCGTCCTTTTTTCTTTTCGGTCTGTGTTTCTCCTTTTGATTTCCTGACTTTTCCTTTTTTTTCCCCGGTCTTAACTTTCAAGGTTTAGGTGTTGACGTTTAACAATTTCCCAACATCTTTGACACATTTTACTCTTTTTTTTTTGACCATGGCTAATTAATTTGATAAATTAGTCAATAATGTCATCGAACTTTGAAATTATAATCGCAGATCTTAATTTGAGAGCTAGCGCTGGGATGCTTCCTCTGGTTAATAATACTCGATTCTAAAGTTTAAATTAAATTTTCTGCATGATATTTTATTTCTGTAAACAGAATTAGGGAAGTTTATATGCAACACTTCTACCTCCACTATACGCTTACTCAGACCATTGCGCTTAAGATGTATGTAGATAATAACCAAAAATATTTAAGTAAACATTCTAAGTAAACTTATGTTTATTGCCTCCTAACTAAAATACAGATAAATCTGTGCCAGTTAGTTTAGATACAATTATTTATGACTTTGATAACATCAAAATTACAAAAGAGTGTGTCGTTTTTATGTTATTAACCAAAACACGTGTCTGCTGTAATTGGCAATTTGTGCTTTTGTGATGTTGTTTTTTCTTACTTCACTGTTCAGCACAAATGTATTTATTTATCTTAGAGACTCATTTGTTCATTTTGAGCATTTCTCTTCCCAGAATTTAAATTTCTTGAAGTCATTTCGGTTTTATGTAGTGAGATTTTCCATCCTAACCAGGGGTGGAAGTTTGGAAAACAGTCAGTACCATGGAGGGTGCTTCTATCTGCTCGGGAAAATTGAGCATTAGTGAGATTTCACTACCCCAAACGGCTCTGTATCTTGAAAACTAGAGCTAATCTCACCTTTTTATGGTGATTGTTGTGTTTAGCGAGGCAAAATACTTCTTAAATAGTTATTTTTGAACCAGATGCATTTTTGGTGTTGACTGGTGGTATCAGGAGAATATACAGATGGTGGCCAAATTATTCAACTGAAATAAACTTTTCTGTATTTTTATTGTTTTTTATTGTTGTTACATAGTTCTATTATTTGAAAACATTTTGAAGTTAATTTTAAGGATTAAAGTTTATTCTTTCAACACTTTACTTTTTTTTTAATATTTTAAATGTGTCAAACGTCAATCTCCGTTAAAGTTTCAAGTCACAAGCTTCTTCTTGTGAGTGATTTTTCGAAAAAATTAACGATTCTATACAGAATACTAGGTACCTCAGATAGCCATATCATGTATTGAAAGCATGCCATGCGGTATCCAAGCCGTGATAGCAGCAAAAGGTGGAGAAACTAAATATTAAGTACTAATTTTTTAACTATTTATAGTATCGATCAGAAGGTACTTTGCGTTCACTTTGTTTAATTTATATTTTAAAAAACAACTTTAAAGTGCGTTCAAATATTAAAACCATGTAACAACAAAAAAAAAAACAATAAAAATACAGAAACGTTAGTTTGAGTATAATAGTTTGACCGCCCTCTGTAACATAAATTCATGGAAATAAAATAATAAAATAACAGATAATACTTAAATGTGGCTTTAAAAAATACCAAAGAGTAAGTCAATCTCAAGTTTTGCTGACACGTCGTTATTAAATCGCTTATATCTTAAAGATATTAAATTGTATATCAAATCCATTGTCCAATAAAACCCGGAAAATTCACGAAAAGAATACAGCATCATCTACTCTTAGAAAGTTTTCACGAAGTTCTTACACTTTCTCGAAGCAGGAGAACCTTCAATAAGAAAGAAAAGAAAAATATATTTTTCGCCGTTTCTTTGACATTTCAAGCTCCATTAGACTCATGGAACAACCTATAACTTTGACATACAGCCCAGAATCCTTCAAAAATCGTGTTAAAGTGGGGGTGATACTATACTCCAGCACATCTGTTACTTGAAAAATATATTTACGGTATTTTTTCACCCCCGACCTTATTTGAGGCTCGAGAAATGTTTCCTACGCTTTTGTATTGAAAGGAGTATTTTACTGGAATCGCGCGCGATGCTACTACTACTACATTTAATCATACATTTTACAAAGTATCAAAGTTTTAGGACGGTTCACCTATTTAAGAGTTAGAATGAAAGCTTGTAGGTAGGCTGTGACTTATTTATGAATTTTTTTCGAATGTATAATGCTTTCACATAGTATGTTAAATACTAAATATTTTTACTAATTATTACCTAAAAAGTCAAAGAACTCATAAACTCATGAGTTGAAGTACTAGTGTTGATCGTTTGAAGAAAAAAAAATTTGCGATTTCTTTTGAAAAAACTCAAGATTTATTAATATCATTCCACTCCTGGCAAATGAATTTAGTGATTCGTTTTTTAAACTTATTTATTGTTGTTATTATTATTATCATAATATTATTGTTATTTAAGGCGGGTTTTTAAAAATGTTGTTGTCTTAATGCAGGAAAAAGTATTAAAATGTTTTGAAGCATTATTGAAACAAAACTTGAGTATACTGAATACAAAGCACAATTGCTTATTGAAGTAGTAATTGTAAATAACCAAATAAGAATTCATGTTACGAATAACCAAACTAGTAGCAAAAAAAAAAAAAAAATAGAATAGTTAGTAATTTAAAATGTTAGCTTTCAGGCTGACATTAACATATTTATGAAAATCTGTTGGAAGCAAACTCAATGTTATTATTCCATGTAAACCCAAATACTTATACTACTTGTTACCCATCTAGTCAAGAAAATAAGACATAAATTCATGAGTTAAAAATCTCGGCTGCAATCTTTTGGTGGAAACATTTATTTCTTCTTATGAATCATACTATTAACGTCCATTACATTAAATTCCACTCCTGGAAAATTACTTCTTAAATTAATTAATTTAGTTTAAAACGTTTCTTTCTATTAGTATCATTATTGCTATTATTATTATTATTACTATTTACAAGGGTATTTTTACAATTATATAAATATATATATATATATATATATATATATATATATATATATATATATATATATATATATATATATATATATATATATATATATATATATATATATTAGGTATAATAAAGCGCGTGATAATATAATAAAATGTGTCAAAAAAGTAATTAACTAGAAATTGAGTTCATATCGGTATCATTCTACAGAATTTCTGTAACATTTAACTTTTGTCTATGTTCTTTATAAAATTTGTGCAATGAAACATAAATCTAACATATTTGGTGTAGAATACGGTGGAACGAAAAAAACAAAGTTTTTATTTTCGAATCGTAATAGTGCGGAAAAGTTGCGATTGGGAAAGACTTACAAAACAAAACAAAAGATTTAAAAATCGGATAATATCTTCCGATCCCGCAACGAGCCTGAATATTTGAAAAAAATCTAAAATGTCGTGTTTTCTTAGTGATTTTTCAAAAATTTTGTTTTAATGTTTCTTTTTAAGGCTCTAAGACGAAAAAGGTACGATTGGTAAAGCCTTCAGAAATAAAAAAAATTGAAATCGAATAATACCTTCTGATCCAGAAACAAGCCTAAAAAATCTTAAAAATTGAGAATTTCAGGTTTTTTTCCGAATTTTTAACATTTTTGGTTCAATGTACTTTTTCAGGCTACAGAACGGAGAAGTTACGTTTAGTGAAGACTTCAAAACAAAAAAAAAATCTTTTTGAAATAAAACAATATATTCCGATCGCGCAACGAACCTACATGTTTGAAAAAATGTAAACTTTAAGTCCTTTTTCAGCTTTTTTTTTATTTTAGTTTAACGATCCTCATAAGTTCGGTTTGAAATGCTTATGGAAGAACGTTTGTTTATAAAATAAATGTGATATTTTAGTATTAGCCTGCCTGTGAAATTGTCCACATGGCCCTTTAATCCCGCGAGACTTATATTTGTTTATGCCACTCAGTACAGTGTATGCATCTAATACGCCCCATTAGCGCCTCACGATCTTGAATTTATGAGCTTTTTAGTTGACTTGTGTCTATAGGTATCTTACTTAAATGAATAAAGCAGTCGTGCTGGCATCAGTATTTCTCAATGTTTCTAATGTGCGTGTGAAGTCGATTTGCTCTGCTAAACGTGTTTCAAACATGAATCCATCTTTGCAGAAAAGAATTACGAGAAAGTCCTTTGAGTGCCCTATATTTGGCCACCCAAGAGGTTTGCCAACAAATAAGGTCCCTACTTATGAAAATGTACTTCAAAGTTGCTTTCAAGAGAGATTTGAGTTAGCTAGAAAAGTCAATAACACGAAAGTGAGTTTTTCCATTGTTAAAGACATACTGGCGCAAAAAGTTAAATGTATCTTTGATAAGTCCTCAATTCCTACAGTTTCTGTAAAAAGAATTGCACAGCTCATTGATATCTTCTACAAAAAATATCTCAATTTCATGAGATCTTACAACCGAGACAAGGATAAACCAAAGTTTAAAGAAAGGATTGATAAATTTAAAAGTGAAGCAAGGAAACTCTTTGACGTCTCTGCGTGTAAGTGCGTAATGAATGTTGTTTGCACTTGTAAAAAGACCCCAGACATTTGTGAATGTCCAATTTACACGAAATGTACGTGTGAAAAATCCAAAAAGATACCGATCTCTGAACAAAGATTTCTCTATTTTCAGAGGAAACATGGCATAGGAAAAATTGGAACTTTAGACCAAAAGGAAACAAAAAGGTTGAAAAAAAGATTTCAAAGAAAAGCCTATGCCTTAAAACGAAAAGTTACTGAGTGCGTTTCAGTCATGAAAGATGAATCTGATCTTTCAAATGAAGAACAACCAAGTTGTTCAGTCAAGAGAGAACCTGATAATGATTACAAGTCAACCGACCCAGAGAAGAAAACCCGGTGGCAGATGAGGATTAAGCTGAAAACTACGGCACTAAGTAGCGATCGTTATTGCGTATATGATCGTGCAACTGCTGCCATAGCATCCAGTGTGCTTCAAGACGATGGCTTAGTGACTGAAACAGATACTTCTAAAGTTGTTGATAGACAAAAAATTAGGAGAGAAAAGAGCCAAAGTAGAAAGGATCTGCAAACTGGCATTAAACAAGACTCCGTTCAGGGTATTTATTTTGACGGAAGAAAAGATGATACTTTATATATAGATAAGATTGAATCAAAGCAATTTCGGCAAACAGTGAAAGAAAAGCATTATTCTATTATCAAAGAACCTGATTCCGTTTATATTGGCCACGTATCTCCAAACTCTGGATCAGCCAAAGACATAGCGAACAGCACTGTTTCATATCTAAATGAACAAAGAATTTCACTGGATGATTTAGCCATCATAGGTTGCGATGGTACTAAAATCAATACTAGGTGGAAAAGTGGCGCGATTCGTCAATTTGAAATTTATATTGGACACGACCATTGCAATGAGCTATTTGTTTATTACATTTCATTGAGTTGCCTTTTCGCCATCTTTTTCGGTATTTGGATGGTGGAACAACTGGCCCAAATTCGTTTTCTGGACCAATAGGAGAACAACTCAGAGGTTGCGAAAAACTGCCAGTAATAGATTTTCAAGCAATTGACTGTACAATTCTAGATGTAAACAGAAAGTGCTTGAGCAAGGATCAAAGATATCTTTTAGATATATCTCAGGCAATAAAGGATGGCAATTGCCCAAATGATTTGTCAAATCGTGACCCTGGCCCACTCTCACATTCCAGATGGCTCACTTGTGCAAATAGAGTCCTTAGACTCTACGTAAGTGTATCGATCCCATCAGGTGATTTAAAAGACTTAGTGACTTTTATTTTGAGATGTTACATGCCGGTCTGGTTTGAAATAAAGAACCGCAAAAATTTCACAGACGGTGCCATTCATGTTTACAGAACAATTCAAACCTGTCGATACTTACCTGACAATCTAAAACAAGTTGTTTACCCTGTCATTGAAAGAAACTCTTTCTTTGCGCATCCCGAAAACTTATTAATGGCAATGGTGTTTGATGAAAGGAGGCACATAAGAGAACTAAAAGCCAGGGAGTCTGTTTCTAAAGGCAAAAGCATTAGAAACTTTGTCATTCCATCTCTAAATTTCGAAGCAGAAGATTACACAGAGATTATTAATTGTAACACGACAAAGCTATCTTCTCCACCTTTTCTTCGAAAAGTTCCTAACAAAGACATTGAAAATCCTACTGCAACAGGCACTATACCCGAATGGGATATAAAACTATTCCCCTGCCATACGCAAGCTGTCGAAAGATGTGTGAAGCTAGTGACGGAGGCTTCACTCAAAGTGTGTGGATTTAAATCAAGAGATGGTTACATAAGAGCAACATTGAAATCTAGGTCAATTATGCCCGAATTTTCCAAAAAATCTTATTATATATTAGCTTTAACAAGTAACACTTAAAACAATAAGACTTGTATACTGGATTGCAAATTTGGTAAATATTTTATAACTTTCTATTATTTGAAAATGTTTCATTGTTGTAAAGAATGGCAGTTTTGCATGTTTAGAAGATACTTTAAAAGTCAAGAAATCAATTAATGTTTATGTGTAATATAGTGTGTTTTCAAAGGCTTTTCCCTGTAACACCGGGGGGAAAAAACAAGAAGAACAATTTAATTTTTAATCACTGTAAGAAAAGATGAAATTCTCCTTTTTTTTTTTTACTTTTCTTGCTTGTTCCTGGATCAGAAGGTATTATTTGATTTCAATATGTTTTTTTAAGTTTCTGAAGGCTTCAGCAATCGTAACTTTTCCGTCTTAGAGTATTAAAAAGAAACGTTGGAGCAAAGTTTTTAAAAAATCGCTAAAAACACATGAAATTTTCCATTTTTTTCAAATTTTTAGGCTCGTTGCGGGATCGGAAGATATTATCCGAATTTAAAAATTTTTGTTTTGTTTTGTAATTCTTCACCAATCGCAACTTTTCTGCACTATTACAATTCGAAAATAAAAACTTTGTTTTTTTCGTTCCACCCTAGTGTAGAATTGTAATACACTGTACTATACTGTAAGTTGTTTTATGCAACAAAATATAAATCTATGAATAAGAATTTCCCTGCAGTAAAAAAAAATATTGCTTTAATATCACTATTACTAAACTTGATAGATTTAAATCCTCATCTATTTTTAAATATCACTGAACAGCATGGGATTTCCCGGGGTCGTATAGTTCTCGAATTTCGCGCGTTCAAACAGACAGGCGCTTTTTAGAGACCTCATTTTATTTTATACTATGTAGAGAAGAGTAGCATGAAAATTGTAGGAAAATGTTCTGTTTCATTTGATTAAACATTTAAAGGAAAAGACTCATTCATGTTGCTCACTAGTTATAAATATAAAAGCATGGCATTATCATATTTAAAAAATTATAACTTAGGTCTCTGAAAACAATTTCTATTTTGAATTTTTTTATAAGTCGAGCAGAACCAGAACTTCAAAGTGAGAAAACGAAGGTACTGTTTTCTAACCCTCTGTATATCATGATGCACTACGACCATAGTAGCAGAAGGCTCTCCGTGTGAACATGCCGTCTTTTTTGTGTTCTTTACTCTGTGAAGTTGAGTGATTTTAACGTAAAAGAAGACATAACTGATGTGCATAGCACCGTAACAATAGCTAAATTGTTATAAAGGAACATTTGTCACGCAAAATGAGATGAAGGCACTTATACCCGAGGATATATGGATAAAACTTTGTTTTTTTGCAATCTAAATACATTTTTTTACTTATTATTTTATTTATTAATGTTTTTCCCTCATTTTTAAGGACATTCACAAAAACAAGCAAGCAAGAAATCTGTTTTCCGTGTAAAGCCAATATCTCATCATTTGGTTTCTAGCACAGTTGTTCTCAACCTTTTCACCACTGAAGACCACTTGTACCTTTCAGAATCCTTATCGGACCACATAGAAATTATTAATATAAAAAACAAAATAAAAAGACATAGATAGCGCCAAATTAACACGGTCGTTTGGTCAACACAATACTGCAAACGTTTTGAGTTTTAAAAAAAATCAGCAGACGCATTAATTTACGTCACAAGAGTCAAGATTTAAATTGATTATTTTATGACTGTTCACTTCGCGGACCACATGAAAACAGTCCGTGGACCACAGGTTGAGAATCACTGCTCTAACACTCCAATACTTCTCCACCTCAGAAGCTTCTCACAGTGCCAGGCATCTCCCGATGTTAGAGTCGGAATTAGTAACTTGAGATAGCAAGTCCAATCATTGACTTTGGGAGCACTGAGGCAAAGATCCCAAGTTACATGGTTCAACTACGAGGAATGGGAAACATTTGGTTTCCGCTGAAAAAAAAAGCTTGAAAAAAACGTCTAATTCTAACATCTTCGTATTATTAGAATGGAATCCAAAACGCATTTCTTCAAATATCTCAAAAACTCATTTGTGCAGATACTGGCCATTAAACTTCCCACGGTAGTACACTACTGTGCATGAACCAAGAAAGAAAAAGTATTAGAGTTGCGCATCTGCTACATACGGTAATATCAACTTTATTGATTCAGATCATACATCATACATTAATTTTCTCGACATATATTTACATGAAAAACATACAGTACAAAGAAGGGAAAGTTCATTTGGAGCGAGGGTGGAAGTTTAACCCATCATTTCAAGTTAACCAAGCCGTTGCCTCGAGATATAATGTTTTTTTAAATGAAATTAATCGAGGAGGGAGAGGGATTTTCGTTTAAACGTGTCTTCATTAAAAAGGTCAGGTCGATAATCGATCGGAGTTTGCTTCGCTCACTAATCAAATGGGCGCGGTAGTGTGGTAGCTTGGCGAGATAGGTGATAAACAATTCAATTGGTGATGGATTTTCCTTACATTTTAAGGTTAAGGCAACTGTAAATATAATTTAAAATCTTCTTTATTTATTTGACAAAATAATGGAAATTACAAAGGAACTTTTCACTGTTTTTTTAAATGGTGTATTATGTATGCGTCTCAGTAAAAGAAGCTTTTTTTTTTTTGCTTCAAAGGGGGGGGGGGGTAAAGAGATTTTTATTTATTCAAGGGATATTCTTTAAATTCTAAAAAAGAGCTTCGCAATCAAGGGCGGATTCAGGGGAGGGTCAAAGGGTAAGCTGACCGGGTGAGTCAAAGGGTCAGCTGACCCCCCCCCGGTAGTAAAATTTTTGTCACGCCCCCCCCCCCCCCCCCCCGTGACAAAAATTTTAGTATAATTATTATTAAATTTTATTTTATTTTTTTTTTTTCAGATTCGAGTACATGGAGTCGATGTTAACCTTTTTTTTTCTTTTTGCTCAATTCAGTGAGTTACTTTTTCTCATAGCGTCGTAATTCAAAGGATTGACTTTGTTAATTAACTGCGGTATTGCCATTTTGAGGGTTTTTTTTTTTAAGAACAATAATCTCTAATGAGCTCAACCTTTTTCAGAGCACTCTTCCGCCTCAAATCTCATGTCGTGTGTAGTGTGTGCTTTTTCCAAACATTTTATAGCTATATTCTCAAACATTCAAAGCTTACAGTAACTTGCCCAGCCTGTCTGCCTAAAGAAATGTGACTTTTGATGAAAATTTGAGGGAATATGATTCATGGCGCAGGTTGAGCCATTAAAAAATTAAGGGGGGGGGGATTTTGAAAAAAGAGTTTTGATCTCATTTGGTGAGGGTTTGCACTCCGAATGCTGGCCATTGAACCTTGACCCCCCCCCCCCTTAAATAAATTTCTGGATCCTCCCCTGTTCGCCATACATAAATTCATTTAACTGGTGAAAACATCATATAAAATACGATGTAATGGGAATGATGCTTCATCACAGATAAGAGAATAATCATCACAATTTAAATCAAACGTCATTGCACCTCCAAAGCCTTGAGACTTGATCCATTTTGCCTGAAATTTAAAAATGTAGCATTATTTAGTTTCAGTTACAAAGCATCAAAAACATAAAATTAATTTCATGAACAGTAGGGGAATGTGGGGCAAAGTGAAGTAGTTAAGATAACTTACTTTTTTCAAAATGAACAAATTGGAAATTTGTTCTGAAAATTTCGGTAAGTAACGAAATAATATATATTTTATAATACAACTGGCGTTGAAACATTACTTTTTTATTTTTGGCCCTAAATTTGTACCTTCAAAAAACAGTGGACATTTTTCACTCTATTTTTTTCATGCGTCTCGTAAGACACAAAACATGCTTCGTTGCGAAAAATGAAAAAAAAAAAAAAAAAAATTATTTGTGACGTTGTTTAAAGGGTTGTAAAATCAATCTTACAATTGGGTTGTTTATTTCAGTCAAGTCATTGGAAGGGGGCCGAAAATATGATAACTATTTTCAACTCTGGTAACAGTAATTTTTAAAAACTTTTTTTCTGTGTTTCATCTTTTCAGGCTTAAATACCTTGTATAGACTTAATTAGTGGTCTTATATAATTTTTACCGTCTGTCAATAGCGTCAGTTACTGGCAAACAGAGATTGACTGAGTTAGTATGTAGTACTTTCGTTGATTTTTTTTTATTTAAAGAAAACTGATGGAACGACTAGAGAAGCGGTACTGTATTGAATCTTTCCAGAAATTGGCGATAACAAAGTAGAAAAGAAGATGGCAGACGGCTTTTGGTGACGACTTTTCAGCTCATTTATCGCAATTAATTTTGAAGTGTTAAGCTAAAAACCGGGCTTATGTGGTTCAATTGACTCCTTACTCTAATGATGTGGCCGTCTGAGACTTCTGGTAATCCTCTAAACTCAAGAGAAGATTGAAAGGTACGATATGTCACACAAGAAAAGACATCATGGCAGCAACTACAACCAAGCTATGCAACTTTGAGCAAGCTTGTTTAACAGACCTTCGAACGATTTTCTAACAGCCCTGTATTTCTATTGGAGCATAACTAATATGCAAGGTATTGACAAAGTCAAAAGAAAAAACATAATTGTTCATTACTTTTCTTAATATGCTTTCTTTGTCCTCGTAAGAAATCCAGTCATAATCTTTAAAAGCATATGGAACTTGACTTTCAGAGTCAAACACTCTTGTTGCACCAGATGCCAAAAATTGACAGGCCTGAAATTCAAAGGAAATTTCAAGTTAAATTAATAATCGATTAACAAAACAAGCATTAAATATTACAAGCAATAAATATACATCTCAATTATCAAAGAAACGGGTAATTTTTTGCTATATTTCTCTCTTCAGCATTAAGTATGAATTTAAAATGGATTGAAGAATTTTGAATTATGCGAAAAGTCAAAATAGGAACTTTAAAAGGAAAAGCAACATATAATTTTCATACACTCTTTTCGTTATGAACTAAATGTATTTTGTAGCCAGTAGTTTTCCTTTTAATGGCTTCACTGGTTCTCTAACACTTGTTTCTGATTTCAAACACAATTTTTCAGTTAATTCTGTTTATAAAATATGCTATAATTGCTTCAATTTTAAAATGATCAATGAATAAACTCTGTAGTAGATTTAATTATTTCAAGCAAGACATGATGCAACGTGCCCTTTAAAATAGATGGAGAACTTTTAGGGAAAATAGAAAAATTCATTCCAAGTTATCCAAGAAAAAGAGCAGTAGCTGCCTTAAGAGGTATCAGTCGACATGACTGTTTGTGCGAGACGATCTCTGAAAAATCAGAGTAGTGGATTTCGCAGACTGTTTTTGATGTTAATCTAATCAACCAGTGAATTTTGAAAATCTGAACAATGGGGTGGTTTCCTTCTGTCAAAAGTACTACTTTTAGTCATTGAAATGGATAGAATGAGCAAAAAAATAACATGGACCCAGAAAATACTTTAATTTTCCCAACAGTTTTTTTTTTTATTATTATTTTTTTTTTTCAAATGTCCAATTTTTCAAACAAAGCGTGGTCTTTATGACGTCACAAATGATGCTATTTGGCGCATCTTTCTACTACGTTTCCACGTTATGATAATCAAGCAGCGAATTAAAATTGCGCTCTACGCTTGCTACCAACCATATCGTTGTCAATACGCGTGAGTAAAGATGCAAATTAAATATTTTAGACCGTGAATGGCAACACTGAATGGCATTTCATCATTTGTGATGTCATCGGCAGAAGCGCTAAACGATGAAAGAGCACCGATTTAAGTAATTTTTTTTTTAATATTAAACTTAAAGAAATTATTTAAAAAATGGTCAGATTCTATGTTTTTAAGCATGCTCTTTCCGAAAAAAATACTTTAATAATTTTGGAAACGACCCCATCGTACGAAAAATAAAAAGCATAATGTTTGAAATATAGTTGGCTTTCTATTTAACGACTTCCAAGGGATCACAAAAAATCGTTCTAAAGTATAACGCGTCCTAAAGTAGAATGCTTCTAGAACTACAGTGGAGCATCCGGGACCGTGAAAGGTTGTCCTTAAATGGAGAAAGTCATGAAATAGAGCGTCGTTAAACAAAGAGAAAACTGTAATACGTATGCAAAGATAATATTTCCACCTACTTCTGTGAAGGTAACGTCGGCACCTCCAGCTGTAGCAGGAGCACCAACGTAATTTAGCTTGGGATCCAAAAGTTTGTAAGTGTGACCGTATGTAGGTATCCCAACCATGATTTTTGATTTTGGCATGCCCAACTGGTTCCAATAATTGGACGACCAAGCCTGTAAACAATATAAATGTTTCAGAAATTTTCAACAAACTTTTTTTTTTAAAGAATATGTTATTTAATTTGTTTTAACAGAACAAAATCTCTTATTTTGATAGAGAATAAAATAATAAATACTGGATTTTTTTTTCAATTTATTTTTAAAAAAATGAAGCAATAAAAAGCATTGATAAAAGTTTGGAGAACATTTTTCACAGAAAATAAATATCGTGATGATCTCCAACTTATGTAACTTAATCATAGCATTTTTTTCTTCAAGTAATAGTTTATAGTGTTACCGTACAAGCTTTTAGTATTTTTTTAATCGTTTAACCTATTTAATGTGAATATGTACCCTTCATAAAAATAACTTAGTTTTGGCCAATATTTTCTAGCTATACACTCAATATTAATCATCCCTCCTTTAGCGGTCTACACATCTTCAGTCACATGCTCTAAAAAGCCACTTTTCGGGAAGGGGTTGGGATTATTTTCTTGGGGGAGACCCCACGCCATCTAACGTCTAATAAAGCTCAACAGGTGGAAATACCTGGTTTCTATTTCGTATTAAAAAACACTAACTAAAATCAATCGAAGAACGATAACAAAGATTGGGAAGCAAAATCATTAAAATCAAGACACATTTCAATTGAATCTTTCTCCGAAACATGCGCGGGCAACAAATATGTCAAACTAAATCAAACAATGATAGTTTTGGTATGTATTGCATGCAGATTAGCTTTACATACTGCGGCTATTCAATGACGATCACTCTACAGACTTATTTTTTCTGCGGTACTGTAAATGATCTATTCCAGGAATTTTCCAGAAATGTTTCTTTTTCATTATTGTGGTAGTTCAAAAAAGAAAAAAAGCTCATACAGATGCAGCGCTAGATTTGCTGTAATGCCTACCCCTAAGCGTAGTATGTAATTACTGCTCCTCCAAATTCTCTTAGCAACACCACCGACTGCCTACTTTCTTATTTTCTGCTGGTTTATTTCTCATAAAAATGAAAAAACACCAATAGTATACACAATTGCAAATCATTAAAATATAGAGATAAATTTTATATTTGCACTTAATTAAAATAACCATCCTAAATTTGTCCTACAAACAAATGTCTAACTTTGACTGTGTAAAAATTTATCCCTGTGAGTGGAAAAATCAGTAAAAAGTGAAAACATGAATTTCCACATAATTTTGATTGGTTTAGGAGTTTAAATCAGAAAAGTACTTAAAATATAACAGTGTAGCAAATTATGAATTACGAAAAAATATTTTTTAATTTTAAGTTTTTTTATAGATGTATGAAAAGTAATTTGCACTCAATGCATAGAACTTTTTCCAAATTAAAAGAAGTACACATTTGAAAATTATTTGCAGCAATAAAAAGCTTTTTATAAAATAAAATTGAGTTTTAATGTGTGACAGAAATACCAAAAACACATCTGCACAACATAGAAAGATTTAATAAATTTTACTTGGAAAGAAATTGGAAATGAATATCTTACTGTATTTAGTTTTGCAAAATAGGCCTTCTCAACAGATCTGTTAAACAGAGGACTATTGTGTGCAACATAAGGAGTATACCAGAAATAATCATTAAAGTCATACGTCATCAAGTTAATAAAATCCACATACCTGTAAATTAATATTTTATTGAAATATACAAAAAAATACAATAATAATCACAGCTTAGTTCAAATAAAAAAGAAAAACGAAAATTATAGAAAACGGTTTGTTGCCCCATCTGACGCGATCACTTCTTAACCATTTAAAATTCGTTAGGATACATATATGTGTCCCTTCTGTTCAAAATTTATTTCAAAAACTATTAAATACAAGCAATCTGTAAATTATATTTATTTATGTTAATGATGCATCAGAATCTTATTAGTATTTTAAAAAGTTATTGAATAAAATTAAAGTTTTATTTATTTCTCTTTTTTCTTTTGTTTAACTACAAACTTCCATTCTACTTCTATGGTCTCTAATCGGTTAGTGGTATAACACTTAGGCAGTGTGACAAGTATATCTTACAGGTATTGATAGCATACACAGCAGCTAAATGCACTACTTTAAGGTTAAATATTCCTTATGTTATTTTGCACTACAACAACTTCTTTTCATTTAACATTTACATTACAAATATACTAAAATTATGCTTAAAACATGTCAGTCATGAACAAAACATAAAATACAAAACAATGTCCCTTACAAGATAAATAAATACCTTTGTGCTGAATAGTAAAGTCAGACCATACAACGTAAGTAGAAGCACAAATTTGTAAATTACAGCAGACACGTGTTTCGGCGTTACAGGGAACGCCTTTTTCAATGCAAAAAATAATGAGCTTATGGATGAAAAGACCTACTTACGTTGTATGATCTGACTTTACTATTCAGCACAAAGGTATTTATTTATCTTATTTGTGGCTCAAACGGGCCTTACGTTTACATTTTCCGCCTTTTATGCAATTTGTGTTTTTGTTTTTGTTTTCGGAATTTTTGTCTATTGTTGTATTTTGATCGTGACTTTTTACTTCTTGTTTCTTATTCATTCTGTTATTGTTTGATTTTGTTTATTTTCATTTGTTTTGGTTTTGCTTTTGATTATGTCTCAAATCAATAGGTTTGCCAATCTTCGGATTATGAAATTTCGTTTTTTGAACCATTTAAAATTTCTTCAAGAGTGTAGGCGCAAGAAAATTATTCCGAAGTTTATTTCTTTGAAATGTAATTTACCACGTTCTGTAAAAATTGACAAAGTAATCTTTCGGTCGAAATTGGCTTTACTCAGAGCTTCGATCCAGGAAACTAGGAAACATTTATCGTTTATTGAACGTGAACTTTATGATTTACATCTTTCGGTTTCTAATTCCATTCCCAACTTTAACATTATTGACAGAAATTCTTGGTCCAGAACCCTTCGTTCCTCTGATAAACATCAAATTGTTTTGAAAAAGAAATTAGCTATGCTTTGTAAATCTTCTCATGTCGTTCCTCTTGATAATTTACCTGTTATTAATAAGAATGTTGTTGTTAATCTTTCTAGCGTTCCATTAAGTAATTCTCAAATTGAGGCTCTAAAATGTAATGATAATTTTGCTGTGAGTGTTAATCCTTCTTTCTCAAAGCTTATTGCTCCTGTTGAGAAAGCTTTTAAATTTAGTGCCTTAACTTCCTCTCAAAAAGATTCGATTCGGCATCTTATAGCTTCTCTTTAACTCGAAAATTTCTAAACCTGTATTTGCTAATACAGTTAGCCGTTCTGTTAAAGACTTAGTTTCGAATTCTGATCTGGTTGTTACCAAAGCTGACAAGGGTGGCCAAATTGTTGTTCTTGACAAATCATCTTATGTTGATAAAACTAATGATTTGATTTCTTCTGGGCCATATGCTGAAATTTCTGAAGATCCTAGTGATAATGAGTTAAAAACTATTTCATCTGCTGTCAAGTCTGTTAAGTCTATTCCTTCAAATGTTAAACGCTCTGTTGTTCCATCTATTGCTAATTGTGCTAGATTTTATGCTTTACCTAAGGTGCATAAAGCTGGTATTCCTTTCAGGCCGATTGTTTCCAATATTGGTACGGCTTCGTACAAACTTGCAAAATATTTAGTCTCTGTGTTTTCTCCCCTTAGGAGTCACAATTTATTTACTATTAAAAATTCTGTTGAGTTTGTTAAAAAAATTCATAGTTTCGTTCCAAATAATTCTTTTATGGCTTCTTTTGATGTTAACTCTTTATTTACGAACGTTCCCGTCGAGGGTTCATTGTTATGCCTTCGCAGTTGACTTTCTGAATTTCATTTCACCAATACGGAAATTGAGGATTTAATTTTCCTTACCCGTACTTGTCTTAAGCAATGTTCTTTTGTTTTTAATGGGAATTTTTATATTATGTTAGATGGTCTGGCTATGGGTAACCCACTTAGCCCCATTCTTAGTGATATTTAAGTGCATTATTTTGAGGTTAAGCTGTTCCAAAAACTGCAGTTCCAATTTTATGTTCGGTATGTTGATGATTGTTTTGTTCTAATGAACCAGAATCAGTTTGAGAGTGATGAGGTTTTATCTATTTTAAACTCCATTGATCCTCATATTCAGTTTTCTTGTGAGAAAGAACGGAATAATTGCATTTCATTTCTTGATGTACTTGTTTCTCGTACTGAAATTGGTTTTGAAACTACTGTTTATCGCAAACCTTTTGCCGTCTCTTTACCTCCTCATAGACTATCGTCTCATCCTCCAAATCAAAAATATTCTGCTTTCAATTCTTTTGTTTATCGTGCAATTAATATCTGTTCTTCGTCGGAACTTCTTAAAGTGGAACTTAATTATCTTAAAGCTGTGGCAATTGATAGAGACTATCCGCCAACTTTGATTGATTCCATTTATAAAAAACTTTCAAATAAATCCCAAACTAATGTTCTTAACCGAACCTTCATCAGAAAGAATTTGGTTGTTTTGCCATTCTTTCCATCTGTAAGCTATCAGGTTGCTAAGATTCTAAAACGTTTCCAATTCCAGGTGGTGTTCTCTCCTATTAATAAACTTTCATTCTCTTCTCTTAAAGATCCTATTCACCCTCTTAATTGTTGTGGAATTTATAGAATTAATTGTAGTTGTAAACTTGCCTATATTGGACAGACTCGGCGTGCTTTAAAAATTCGCTTGAAAGAGCATCAAAATTATGTGAAAAAACAACAATTAAATAGGTCTGGTATTGCTCAACATTGTTGGGATTCGAATCACTCTTTTGATTTTAACTCTTTTCAGATTATCCAAAAATGCCCCAATTCATCAGATCTTGACTTTTGGGAATCCTTTCATATTTTGAGGAACAGTTCTAACTTAGTTAACGATCTTAGTGCAGTTCCATATTTTTCTAATATTTGGCTCCCATATCTTTAATACTGTCCTTTCCCCATTCCCCCCCCTTTTTTTTATTATCTATCTTCCTTTGTTTATTTTTACCTTTTTGTCTTGATTGACACCCCCCCCCCCCAATTTTCTTCTATTTATCTTTATTTTTCCTTTTTTCGAATATTTTGTGTTTCTGTTTATTTTATTTCATGGTTTTCCATTCTGCTTTTCCTTTCTTGCGGTTCACGGTTACTGACAATTTCTTTTCTTTTTGTTTAAGCTTCGGCTTAATCCTTGTCCAATTGAATTCTTTCTTTCTGGGTTCGTACCTAAGTGAAAGCTCCTGGCCTTTGCTTGCATTCCTATTGGTTCCTGATCGGTTTATAACTTTGTCATTGGTGTTTGGCTAATCCGCTGTTTTTATCTTTTAAGCTGCATGCTTATCTGCTCTTGGCTTTTGTCGGATGTCTTTTCATCCATAAGCTCATTATTTTTTGCATTGAAAAAGGCGTTCCCTGTAACGCCGAAACACGTGTCTGCTGTAATTTACAAATTTGTGCTTCTACTTACGTTGTATGGTCTGACTTTAATGTCCCTTACATTTCATCTTGCGTCTGACATCAAAATTACCAAAATCAATTGAACTAACTCAGGAAAGAAAGGCTGAGCTCATTGTTCTCAAACACGAAAGATAACCATCAAACTCTTTGTAACATACTATTTTTGGAGACATAAAGGTAAAAAAGTTGGCAGCAAATATAACCACTATTTTAAAAGTTTAACTTCTCGATCTTTTTCAGGAATTCAACAATTATATAAATTTATGAATTATTGCCCTCGCCTCGATTCATTTGTCCCGCTTTGAAATATTTCTTTAGGGTTCTGTTAATTACTGCTAGGTGAAATGAACGTCTTCACTTTTTCTTGAAGAAATTTGAGACCCTTTGTTCGTTCAATCACGTTTAGCAATGTATCACACAATGTTAGTCACAGTGTGAGCAATTGATAAATATTGTTACTACTGAGCTTCAAATATTTATGTACCTATTCAAATCATTCACCGAGTGTTCGAAACTAGTGCTTAATAAAAGGAACGAACTCTTAAGATAAAATGTATACGTATGCGACTATGAATGTTCAGCAAGAAAAATTTCTGTGCACACATTTTTTTATTGAACTTATTTAGCATTACAGAACTTAAAGTTTCAGTTTTCTAATTTACTATAGGAATAACAGTACGTAAATTTCATTTCAGTCTAGAATTTTATTATTATTTGTTGTTGTTACTTATGCCACTAGGGAGCTCGAGTAGCGGGGCTACTCAATTTAAGGCACAGACGTACTGTCCAACCACGGATTGCATGGAATTTTCAATCGTCCAGATAAGACAAATCTATGTGAATAAGGGGGAAAAATAAAAATTTGATGCGCATATATTCCGCTCATTTGATTGAGACTCTGCTTCTGCAAAAGTTGACATCGGTAAAAAAAAAAAAAATAGTAGATTCGCCCATTTCCGGCTGTAAAACGGATGTTTGTCTTTCCATACAATCCATGGTCAGACATTACGGCTTTCGTTTAATTGATCACCTATTTAGGTGAAAGTCCGATTTGGCTCAGACAACACGATAGATGGCAGCACCATCCATGGACAGTTCGATGATTTAGAACCAAACCAGAAGCTGAATAACTTCTGGCTTAGCATCCCCAAAGGTATCGTTTCACTTGGAGGACTTTGTGACCACGAGCATATTTACCGTCCCCCAGTCATCCTTAATGAAGACGTCGGATCCTCGACCAGCTAGGATCGAATTAGGGACCCTCTAATCACAAGTTCGATGCCTTCCCGATCAGACCACCACACACATACGGCCCTATTTTATTATTTTACACATTTCAAGTTGAAATGTGCTTACGTTTTGTATTAGGCGTATTGAGTTTTCATAGGTTAGTATCAAGTGCACTTTTAATCCTTAATAGTATTCACATTTTGTACGAAAATAATGTTAGCTCCACCTACATGCCTTCAGCTAATATTGTACTAATGGGGGAAGTACATCAAATAAATAGCTAAATAAGTATAATAAATGATAAATAAAGGATAAAAGCTGTCAAGTTAGTGTGTGTGTATTATGTGCTAAAAGCAAAGGCGCTGGGGGATTGGTCTTCAAAACTCTCTTCGTGGAGCCTCTGGGAGTTTTTTTCGTTTATCAACGCCAGTTTCAGTTTCGGATGTTAACTCCACCTACATGCCTTCAGCTAATATTGTACTAATGGGTGAAGAACATCAAATAAATAGCTAAATATGTATAATAAATGATAAATAAAGGATAAAAGCTGTCACATTAATGTGTGTATTATGTGTTAAAATCAAAGCCTCTGGGGGATTGGTACTCAAAACTCTCTTCGTGGAGCCTCTGGGAGTTTTTTTCGTTTATCAACGCCAGTTTCAGTTTCGGAGGTTAGTTGCAACTACATGCCTTCAGCTAATATTGTACTAATCTGGAAGCAATTGATGAGATAAGAATCAAAATAAGAACAACTGTAAATAAATCTTTAAGAGGTTTTTGTAATTAATTTCATTTATTAGTGCTAGACATTATTCTATTGAATTATTCTATTGAGTTCGTTGTGTATATTCTATTAAATTTTCTTTTAATTTCCAAAGCCGTGATTTTTAAGCCATTCAGAAAATACTTAGTCCAAGTTAATCGAAAAGAGTAATAACAAGTCTTGTTGAAAATTGCTTTTATAATTTTCTCTCTTATTTTCTACAGTTTAAATTAGTTACTTACTTTGCCATTTCGGGTATGTCATAAGATTTGTCTACAATTATTTTTGGGGCAGCCACAGCAACAGTCAACAGAGGTTGTACCTTCATGAATTCTAAACCAATGAACTGAGCATAGGCATTGAACTCCTAAAGTGTCAAAATAAATAAATATTAAATATTTTTGTTGATGGGTAGATAGATAAGCCAATGAGTGTTAATACTGTGTAAATAATGCCAACTGAATTTAAATTTTTTAAAACATCTAAATCTTCCGTTTAAACCTGCAAAATCTTTATTTTCTCCACCTAGTCCTAGACGTATACTTCCAATTGCAAAAATGTTGAAAATCAGATGCAGGGTTAAAATATTGAAAGTTTGAAGTAAAAATAAAAATAAGTAAAAAAATACAAAATTTATCTTTTTATACTGACCCCAGGTCCTAACTTATACTTAAGGAAATAATCTCCATTGAAAACAAATTCCAACAAAAACAGTTAGAAATTAGTACGACCAATATTCACCGAGATATGAAACGCAGCGTTTTGTTACTTAGGCCGCTTTTCACTCGCCGTCAATAATACCTTTTGGGGGAAAATATAGCGGTTAACAAGTGTTGAAAATGATATGTGTGCATAGAGGGTGGTTTTTCAAATTGTTCGAGGTTTTGTAGTGTGTTTTTGCGTATGACGTAGCATTTTTTAATAGCAATGAAAAATATAAATGCCTTGTTTTTCTTACTTTGACGACCTGTCATTCTTCTGAAAGGGCGATAAGTTCCAATCTCATCTTCTGTATGGTCCCTTAAAACTTTGAAATGGAATATCTCCTTGAGTTTTGATCGCACAAATGTGAAGTTTTTTTGTGTCAGTAGTAGTTTTCAATTGAGATTGTTTCTCTAAATATTATTTAAGGGATCTGAGGGCCGTACATGAAGTTAAAATTTGCATTTTTTGACATACTTTTATTTTCACTTCAAACTTTCAATATCTTAACTCTGCATCTAGATTTGAACATTTTTGTAATTGGAAGTATACATCTAGGATTAGCGGTTGCGAAAATAAAGGTCTTGCAGGTTAAAACGGAACACTCTTTATATATATATATATATATATATATATATATATATATATATATATATATATATATATATATATATATATATATATATATATATATATATATATATATATATATATATATATATATATATATATATATATATATATATATATATATATATATATGATGGCTGAAGTAAATCATCGGATTTCTGGATTTCTGATGAGAAAAGTCTATACCCATAGGAATCAACAAGTATATTAGGATTGAGTGTCTGATGTCACTTACACCCTCTTTAGTAGTGCTGCTCTATTTATTTAAACTACTAGAGGTACCGTCACGGCTTTGTCCGCAGTAGAAAATTAAAAGGTCATTTAGTTCGCCTGTATATTTACAAATAATGGATGATGATTTTCTTGCCAATTTGCTATATCCATTTGCTCACCCATGTTACGGTTTCACGCTATGCCATTTTGGTAATTTACTCGTCCATGTTATAATAATTTGCTCGATAAAATGTTCTTAAAACTGGAATAAAAAAAGAAAGAAATCGAACTTACGAAAAATCGCTCCGAGATGCACACCATAAAAAATAATTTTGTACCCAATTTCATGAAAATCGGCCGAACGCATTAAGCGCTATGCGCGTCACAGAGAGATATTAGGACAGAGATCCGAACAGATATCCAAACAAACTATGAGCTTTGTTATTTTTATTGTTAGTAAAGATTAGAACAACACTCTAAAGCTCAGTGTATCATTTCATACAAACCATTAAATGATTTAGTGAGTCATTATAAAATGTATACCCAACAAAAAGTATCACATAAATACATAGCGAAGTTTTACCTTTAAAAATTGAATAAAGTTGTTTCTATCTTCAGGGTGATGGTTATTCCAGGCAGGGAATTCCCAGTCAATGTCAAGACCATCAAACCCGTATTTTTTCATAGTAGAGAAAGCGGAAGCAATAAATCTGCAAATTAAATAAACAATTTTACTTACAGTAAAATAAGATATAACAACGATTAACAGCACAAAATTGCAGATTACTGCATAAACATGTTTCGGGGTTACAAGGAACCCCTTTTTTGATGCAATATAAGTGAGCTTATGCATGAAAAGATATCTGACCAGATTTGGCCCTGCGATAATAACATTTCTACTTAATTACTTGCGTGGACATGAATTATGCAAATGGCTATGAAAACTAATGTTCTCTTTTAATACCACTCAATCATAAGTAAAATTTATGTTTTATTAAAATTACTTAATTTTGGTACAGTGGTAAAGAAAACGAGTTTAGGTGCACCATTGCTGGTGGACTTTCGCTGGCGTGCTAAACTACTTTTAACCACCAGTTTGAAGGTATTCGCAGCTTCAACGAGAGGACATCTACTTTCAACTCGATTGTTAAACTGATGTCCACAACAAACACAAAATTGCAGTCTCTGAATGTCATAACCGTGCTGTCGGTATATGCATATAGTTCTGCCTTAGCTCTGTCTTAAGAGTGTTAACTTACAGCTTCTCACGGTGCTTTTTCAATTCTTTAAATGTTGAGTCAGGAACTACATAGACTCCCCACCTTAATAATGTGTTGGTAATTGATGAAGTGTTTAAATATTTTTGTAAGAAAAAATGAGCGTGGAGCTCATTCTTTTAGATGAAACAATTTCAATTTTTGGTTTGGAACAAAAATGCTGATGTCTCCCTTCAATTCTGTCATCCTGGGCTATATGGTTCAATTAACGTAAACCTTAAAACAACACTGGAGATTATACAGTACAAAGCTGTTAAAAAAAAAGGTTTTTTTTTGCAAATACCTTACTTTTTTACTTTCTGTACGGTTTTTCTCCTTGTACGTAAAGTATACCTATGTCAAATAAATACAATTAAATCTTTTATCCTTTAAATTTCTTTAAAAAAGACTTCTAAGCAGAGGAAAATAAAAAAAAAAGTCATTCACAGCGTTGAAGTAAGCTTTCTTTTTCTTCCTTTCTTTCTTTTTCTGTCACAAGTCAAGAGAAACGAACTTATGTGTGCATCACATGACTTCTTTTTACTCCAATTTTAATGTCATTTTCCCATTATTAGCAATTTTAATGTGATTCAATAGTTTACTCTCTAAATATCACCACCAGTGACCAAATTAAAACCAGATTTAAAGAAAAAAATTGCCAAATTTGTCGCCAAGTTGACGACAAAATTTGGCGACAAAAAACTGGCGATATATCGCCAAGTGTCCGCCAAATTATAACAACACTTGAGTATGCGTCGAAGTTAACAATAATTTCCCCCGAAAAAAGGGCCAAAAGACCCGTTTAGAAACACCCGATTGCAACCAAAAGAGGAGGTGCACAACTAGACCCCACTAGGAGTCTACGTACCAAATTTCATCTTTCTACGACATACCGTTCTTGAGTTATGCGACATACATACGCACATCCGCACATACGCACATACATACATACGTACACACGTACGTCACGGGAAAAGTGCTTGTATTTAACTCGGGGAATGTCAAAACGGATATTTCGGGTGTTAATACGTCCTTAGGCACTTATCCGCGTGTGGTCGGGTTGAAAAAAAAACTCAGCATTAATTTGGGGTAGAGCAAAATGAAAATTAAGGCCGAATTTTGAGTGAAAATTTTTTCGCGAATACAATACTTCCTTTTTTGTAAAAGGAAGTAAAAAATAGTCAAACATAACTAAGTGATTCCACTCATTTATACTCTGTAAGACATTTCAAAGTATAAAAATACGGAGACAAAATAATAAGGCATGAACTTGATTTTGGTGCATTATGATGTTTGGAATGTACAATAAGGGCTCTTAAGGGGTACGATAAGGAGAATAATCTGCATCAGCCATTCCATGATAATAAGAGACTATAAAGTTTTTCAATGCTGTAAATCCCCCCCCCCCCCTCCGTTTTTTTAGAATCTCCATATTTCTCCAGCAAAGACCTTACGAATCAATAAAATGTCTTTTTTAATGCTCAAATGTGGCACTTTCTTTCCTTCAAAATAGGGAAAAGAAGTTACAAGAAATTCTTTGAGTTTCAAAAACTAGCCTTTCTAAAGAAAAAGCAGGAATTACAAAATCATGAGACAAGTATTATATAAATAGAAACAACAACTATCTAAAAAAAATTGTTTTCTTTTGTAAACCAATAAGGTTGTTCATACTTTAAACGATTTGCTGGTGAACTGACTACTAACGAAAATCCTTGATCATTCCCACCGCCGCCAACAGTCATTAGTACTTTCAAATGTGGGTACTGTTTCTTTAAAGCAGTAGTATCTGTGTACAGTTTTCCATTTCCTCCCACATCTACGACACCATTTTTCACAGAGGAAAATCCGGCAATGATGTGAGTACACAAAGTTGCATTTAGTTTATTTGGAGGAGGATCATAAGAAACGTAGTAACACACACGATTCAAATTAGAATTTCCTAGAATAAAGAAAAAATTACTTTGTGAGAATTTAAATTTTTAACATTAGAAGGATCATAACAAACATAGTAATACAGACGAATCGAATTAGAATTTCCAAGAATAAAGAGAAAAATACGTCGTGAGAATTCAAATTGTTAACTTTAGGAACATCATTTAGAAGAATCATAAGAAACATTATAACACACACGATTCAAAGTAGAATTTCCTAGAATAAAGACAAAATTACTTTGTGAGGATTTAAATTATTAACATTAGGAGGATCATAACATAGTAACACAGACGAATCGAATTAGAATTTTCAAGAAAAAAGAGAAAAATACGTTGTGAGAATTCAAATTGTTAATTTTAGGAACATCATTTAGAAGGATCATAAGAAACATAATAACACACACGATTCAAATTAGAATTTCCTAGAATAAAGAGAAAATTACTTTGTGAGTATTTAAATTATTAACATTAGGAGGATCATAACAAACTAACAAACATAGTAATACAGACGAATCGAATTAGAATTTTCAAGAATAAAGAGAAAAATACGTTGTGCGAATTCAAATTGTTAACTTTAGGAACATGATTTAGAAGGATCATAAGAAACATAATAACACACAAGATTCAAATTAGAATCTCCTAGAATAAAGAAAAAATTACTTTGTGAGGATTTAAATTATTAACATTAGGAGTATCATAACATAGTAACACAGACGTATCGAATTAGAATTTTCAAGAAAAAAGAGAAAAATACGTTGTGAGAATTCAAATTGTTAACTTTAGGAACCCCTTGAGGACCAGCGCTCGGAAAACGAAGCGCAGCTACGGGACCGAACGTTCTGAAATGGAACGCCGCCATCGGCCCGAGCATTTACAGCAGTTAAGCCTAACTGAACAAAAATATTCATATAAAATCAGCATCTCAAAATAATGGCTTGAAATTTTAATTTTGTTTAAACAATGTACTACTGATTACTAATTACTAATATAAAGACTATTACATTATTAGAAGGAACGAAATAAGTAGAATACTAAAACTTTAACCATGTGCACAAAATTAAATGATATGTGCACAAAAACAAAGTTAGAGTTTGACATCGTGAGTGTGGAATCAAAGAAAAAGAAATGTAGCAAAAAAAATATGTTCCTTATGTAATTTTGATTAAAACAACTTAGGTCAACGAATTTAAACTAGTTATATTTCCCACGCGACAAGTTTCAAAACTTCTTCATAATTCACTCGAAAACATTCCCTTTCACTCACTTCGCTAATCATTTTTATTGCAGTTTCCCATCCCCAAATGAAAAAGAATAAATACAGAAGAACAATATCAGAAAGGATTCAAAAATAATCATAAACTTCAGGCCTCTTGAACTCATTCCTGTACTCTCATTGAACGGGGAATCCCAAAAGTCTGGAACACATACGCAAAAATATTTTAACCTTCCTTCCCTCCCCCATAATTTATTCAGCTAGATGTATATCTCTTTCAATTACTCGTAAAAAAAAGAGAAGCAAAGATATAAGCAAGAGCAATTGAGACCTCATAAATCATATGCGCAGAGCAGTGATTCACTGTTGTTTACATAAAAAAAAATCTATCCCATTGAGAGGCCCAAATAAGAAACTAAAGCATGTACATGAAGGTTAAATACCATGTGACTCGAATATGATCAAAGTTATAGCCATTTAGCGCCATCTAGTATCATTTAAATATTCAATTCAATCGTTCCATTTCGAGAAAGCATATACGTGACGCTGGGACTACAGCGTCGATCAGAGCGCGTAGCGGATAAGTGACGCTGGGCTGATAGGAGAGGAATCGTTGCGTAGCGTCCGCGTGACGCTGGGTGCGAACGGGTTAGGAACATTATTTAGAAGGATCATAAGAAACATAATAACACACACGATTCAAATTAGAATTTCCTAGAATAAAGAAAAAATTACTTTGTGAGGATTTAAATTATTAACATTAGGAGGATCATAACATAGTAACACAGACGTATCGAATTAGAATTTTCAAGAATAAAGAGAAAAATACGTTGTGCGAATTCAAATTGTTAACTTTAGGAACATGATTTAGATGGATCATAAGAAACATAATAACACACACGATTCAAATTAGAATTTCCTAGAATAAAGAAAAAATTACTTTGTGAGGATTTAAATTATTAACATTAGGAGGATCATAACATAGTAACACAGACGAATCGAATTAGAATTTCCAAGAATAAAGAGAAAAATACGTTGGGAGAATTCAAATTGTTAACTTTAGGAACATGATTTAGATGGATCATAAGAAACATAATAACACACACGATTCAAATTAGAATTTCCTAGAATAAAGAAAAAATTACTTTGTGAGGATTTAAATTATTAACATTAGGAGGATCATAACATAGTAACACAGACGTATCGAATTAGAATTTTCAAGAAAAAAGAGAAAAATACGTTGTGAGAATTCAAATTGTTAACTTTAGGAACATCATTTAGAAGGATCATAATAAACATAATAACACACACGATTCAAATTTGAATTTCCTAGAATAAAGAGAAAATTACTTTGTGAGTATTTAAATTATTAACATTAGGAGGATCATAACAAACTAACAAACATAGTAATACAGATGAATCGAATTAGAATTTTCAAGAATAAAGAGAAAAATACGTTGTGCGAATTCAAATTGTTAACTTTAGGAACATGATTTAGAAGGATCATAAGAAACATAATAACACACACGATTCAAATTAGAATTTCCTAGAATAAAGAAAAAATTACTTTGTGAGGATTTAAATTATTAACATTAGGAGGATCATAACATAGTAACACAGACGAATCGAATTAGAATTTCCAAGAATAAAGAGAAAAATACGTTGGGAGAATTCAAATTGTTAACTTTAGGAACATGATTTAGAAGGATCATAAGAAACATAATAACACACACGATTCAAATTAGAATTTCCTAGAATAAAGAAAAAATTACTTTGTGGGGATTTAAATTATTAACATTAGGAGGATCATAACATAGTAACACAGACGTATCGAATTAGAATTTTCAAGAAAAAAGAGAAAAATACGTTGTGCGAATTCAAATTGTTAACTTTAGGAACATGATTTATAAGGATCATAAGAAACATAATAACACACACCATTCAAATTAGAATTTCCTAGAATAAAGAAAAAATTACTTTGTGAGGATTTAAATTATTAACATTAGGAGGATCATAACATAGTAACACAGACGAATCGAATTAGAATTTTCAAGAAAAAAGAGAAAAATACGTTGTGCGAATTAAAATTGTTAACTTTAGGAACATCATTTAGAAGGATCATAAGAAACATAATAACACACACGATTCAAATTAGATATTCCTAGAATAAAGACAAAATTACTTTGTGAGTATTTAAATTATTAACATTAGGAGGATCATAACAAACATAGTAACTCAAACGATTCAAAATAGAATTTCCATGAATAAAGAGAAAAATATTTTGTGACTTATCAAATTGTTAACATTAGGATGAACATTTAAGAGGATTACAAGAAATATAGAAACACACACGATTAAAATTAAAGTTTTCAAAAATAAAGGGGAAAATATTTTATGAAAATTCAAGTTATTAACATTAGGAGGATCATTTAGGAGAATCATAACGAACATAATAACACAGACGATTCAAACTAGAATTTCCTACATTAAAGAGGAAAAAAATACTTAGTAAAGATTTAAGTTGCTAACATTAGGAGGATCATAACAAACACAGTAACACAGACGATTCAAACTATAATTTCCAAGAATAAAGAGAAAAATATTTTGTGAGAATTCAAATTGTTAACATTAGGAGGATCATTTAGGAGTATCATAAGGAATATAGAAACACACACGATTAAAATTAAAATTTCCAAGAATAAAGGAGAAAATATTTTGTGAGAACTCAAATTATTAACATTAGGAGGATTATTTAGGAAGATCGTAAGAAACATAGTAACACATACGATTCATAACAAAATTTCATAAATTGAAGAGAAAAATATTTTGTGAGAATTCATATTATTAACATTAGGAGTATCAAAAGAAACACAGTAAATAACACGATTCAAATTATAACACATATCCTAGAATAAAGAGAAAAACATACTTTGTAAGATTTTATATTAACGTTATAGATTAATGCTTTAATTTCAAAAAAATAATAAAAACTTACTTTTAAGTAATAAACATGTACAGATATTAGTCATTAATTTCATTGTGCATTGTGCAAGTAATTTCATTGTGCACAAAAGAGTCACATTTAGAATTGCACTTCTAAAAAGGGAATAAGAGCGAACTAGTCATTTAAAAAAATGTCCATGGGGTCAAAGGGTTATAGAATGAATGTTACAACGAGAAAATCAAAAAAAAAAAAAAAAAAAATCACTAAACCAGGGAAACATAAGTTTAAAAACTCCAGTTATTAATTAAAGTAGTTTTTTTCTTTGCAATAGTGAAGAAATTCCCAGTCAATCAAAATTGCACGCATTTTTTAATGTTTATGAACAAAAAGCTCATGCCAAATGTATGTGATTGAATTCTAGATATATTTATGTACAGTTCAACTTCAAAAATCTGGATTGGCTGGGATTTCATAACAGTCGGACTGTAGATTTTTCCAGGTTGAAAATTTAAGCTCAGTTAATAATAGTCAATGTCAAGACATATTTATATATATTGCATCTTTGAAAATCTGGATTGACTGGAAGTTCATAACATTCGGATAATAGATTTTTCCAGGTTGAAAATTTAAGTTCAGTTAAAATAGTTGATGTATTAAGGGAATAAAAAAATAAAAGCAAACTTTTAACAATATCATAAGCAACAATTAACAAAAACTGCAATTACAAAAATGACCTTTTATTGTAAATCATGAATTATTCCAATAATTGCAACACAAAAACAATCAATTAAACGATTATGAAAACTGTATTTCCAATCGGCTTGCTTCACTACATTTTATTTTAAGCTTTTCAAAATGCTTGTTTTTATAAATAAGATGGTGCACTGCAAAAAAATTCCGAAGCGTTACTGGTTATTTCCGTGGATCGTCTCGAGATTTCACACGTTTTCACGTATTTCCCTGTAAAAGCAAGTATCTTCACAAAAATGTTTCCTGAATCGCTAAAAGTTACACGCGTGCAGATTTTTCACTGCTGTGGAAAATATTTTTAGCAACCAATTTAAAGAATGAATGAACGTGTTTATTAAGTGTATCGGCCTATCGTTGTTTACGGCCTGTCCAGATTGACTAAGCTCCCAATGAGAGCGAGACAGTCAGTGGATAGCTACAGCTTTGCAAGGCAAGAATTGTAGGCAAGAGATTTGGCCGTGGTCGCTTTGACTTTTATGGAGCCTTCTTGTTAAGTCGGGAAGGTTCTAATCAATAACACTAAACCTACTTTAATTTTTCTTGAAGGTTTTAGAGACATGACTGACGATAATAGGGGAGGTTTCGCACTTCTTCAGAAAGTTTCAATGTTTATTTCAGAAAGGTTACTGACTTTTAGCAGAAAACGTTCCTAGTTTTTCCAAGATATTTTACTGGAAGAAATTGGGCACACCAGCAGCCTATTATTTTCCAGGAACGTTTCTGAATCGTTTTTACAGTGTGAGTAATTTAGATTAAAATGTGCAATGTAAGCATTAGGTTTTTTATTTTTCTGAAAACACATTAATTAAAATATAAAACATTGCCGAGTATACTTCGTCAGTTTTTCGAAATAGACCATATACTTTGAGTACTGCCATATACCTTCTAATAATTCTGTATTCCTGTTCATATCTATATCAAAAGTAATCATATAAAAAAACCTTGAAGTTATTAAATAATAACTATTTAAAAGCATATTACTGGTCAAATTCTTATTTATTTAAAATTATAAAGATATTGGGCATAAATGTAAAACAAATTTACCAACATATAAGTGAAAAACATACCACATAATGATCTCCCAGCAAAAACCAAGGCAAACAATAAAAACACAGACAGATGGGGAATCATTAGGATGACTTTTTAATTAAACTTTTCCTACTTAAAAGAGAAAATATCTCTTCAGCTCAAAATCCCTAGATTTTGATGTATACAAAGCAGCTAAAAAAAATTATCATTTATATAAACAAATGCAGGTTGTTGATAAAAATTATCATTGCAATAATGAAACTCCAACTTTCAAAATCATTTTATCAATGGTTTGTAACACGGAAATCATAATACTAGAGATAGTGATAACATCCAATCAGCGAAGAGAAGAAGTCAAACTTAAGCGAGCTGCTTCAGATACGGATAAGATATAACAATTTCCTCATTTTCCAATCACTTTCGTTTCAATTCATGATTTGCTGGAAATAATCTAAGACAGCATTTTATCGTTCATTACATTTCTTATCAAAAACAAGAAAATTTTCTTCAAGGAAGTTTTATTCTAATCGTCAAAATAATTTTCTGTGGTTGTGAGAAAACCAGGGAATGCGCGAAAATCATTCATTACTTTTCTTTTCAAAAACAAGGAAATGTGCTTCAAGGAAGTTTCATTCTAATTGTCAAAATAACTTTCTGTAGTTGTGAGAAAACCAGGGTATGCGAAAATCATTCATTACTTTTCTTTTCAAAAACAAGGAAATGTGCTTCGAGGAAGTTTTATTCTAATTGTCAAAATAACTTTCTGTGATTGTGAGAAAACCACGGCATGCGAAAATCCGCGAAAATCATTCATTTCTTTTCTTATCAAATCGAGCAAAGGTGTTTCAAGGAAAATGTATTCTAATTGCCAAAATAACTTTTTGTGGTGGCGAGAAAACCAGAGTATGCGAAAAGCCGCGAAAATCATTCATTACTTTTTTTTATCAAATCGAGCAAAGGTACTTCAAGGAAAATGTATTCTAATTGTCAAAACAACTTTCTGTGGTTGCGACAAAACTAGGGTATGTGAAAAGCCGCGAAAATCATCGATTACTTTTCTTATCAAAAACAAGAAAATGTGCTTCAAGGAAGTTTTATTCTAACTGTCAAAACAACTTTCTGTGGTTGTGAAAAGACCAGGGTAAGCGAAAAACCGCGAAAATCATTCATTACTTTTTCTTTTTATCAAAAACAGGGTCATGTGTTTCAAGGAAGTTTTATTCTAGCTGTCGAAATAACTTTCTGTGGTTGTGAGATAACCAGGGTAATCGAAAAACCACTTTTTATACCAAAACGGGTTTTTTTGGCTTAAATCAAAGTTTTACTAGCAGTTTGTTAATAGGAAAAAGTGTAGCAACAGTTATAACAAAAGAATCTTCTTAAATTAGCCTGATATTCTTTTCCAGTAGATTTTGTTTTTTCATAGTTTACCGTAGTTTACTAGTATTAAAAATGAGCATTAATGTAGTTAACGAATTCAAAAAGAAAAATATTGCTGTATACCGTTATTTTTCCTATCAATTGACAACCCTAGAAAAGTAAAGTGCAGTTCAGCAAGGCCATGATTGGCTTTATCCGGCACACTGGTGTGCTAAGTTAGACACTAGGAAGATCGACTGGAGGGTTATGACCCTGTGCTGAATATGTGCACGAACTGTGCGCAGGAGTGATTGATAAACAGCTTGTCAGTGCCCTGAATGTTACGAATGATCTTTCTTCTTTCCACAGAAATAGATGTCGAGTTTTTGACAATGTTTTTTTATTGATAAAATGTGGTTTAATGCGTTTTTATATTGACAATTATAACTATTTCAACTTTTTTTAATTTGATGATACTTTTTGGCGTTTTTATTTTTTACGCGTTGGCCTTTTTTGGGACCCGTGTGTAAATTCTACAATTCAAATAGGTTAGAAAACACTATGTGTTAAGTAAAGTTAAAAGTTTATTTACGTTAACAGAAACTAGTAAAAATTAGGCTTGTGCCCTTCAAAACACAACTGAAACAACCAACTTTCGAACGATGCAATCTGTTTTTATCTACTGCCGTTGCCAATTTCATTTCACACTATTGTACTGCAACGGCGTCCTCTTCTGAATTAATCTGACCGTGACCGTGCTCCTAATAAGGCTAAATAGCCTTTCTTTGTTGAAACTGCTGATAAATATTAGTGAAACCTAAATTTTCAGATGGAATTATCTTTTTCTTACTTTTTATGAGGTATGTGATATATGTGCAAAATTTGGAGACAAATGAATCCTAAATGAGAAAGAAACTAAGCCATGATCCTGAGGTTGGCATTTATTGGCGCGCTTGCTTTATAACTTCTTTTTACTTCCTTCTACAAAAAAGGAAGTATTGTATTCGCGAAAAAAATTTCATTCAAAAATCGGCCTTAATTTCCATTTTGCTCACCCCTAAATGAAGGTTCAGATTTTTTTCGACACGACCACACGTACATATGTACCTAAGAAGGTATAGACGCCCGAAATATCCATTTTAACGTTTCCCAAGTTAATTACAACGAGTTTTCTTGTGACGTCTGTATCTACGTATGTGCGTATGTATGTCGCATAACTCAAGAACGGTATGTCCTAGAAAGTTGAAAATTGGTACGTAGACTCCTAATGGGGTCTAGTTGTGCACCTCCCCTTTTGGTTGCATTCGGGTGTTTCTAAAGGAGTTTTTTGCCCCTTTTCGAGCGGAAATCATTGTTAATTTCGATTTAAACTCAAGTGGTGTTATAATTTGTCGGACACTTGGCGATATATCGCCAGTCTTTTGGTCGTCAAGTTTTGTCACCAACTTGGCGACAAATTTGGCGATTTTTTTTTTATTTGGTTTCAAATATGGCCACAGTTGGTGATATTTAGAGAGTAAACTATTGAATCACATTAAAATTGCCAATAATCGGGAAATGACGTTAAATTGGAGTAAAAGGAAGTCATGTGATGCACACATCAGCTCGTTTAATTTGTTATTGGGGATAAAATTATGCGTTAGTAGAGGAAATTCGACCTTAACGACCACTGTAAAAAAATGGTTCCACTTGATATTTTCGAAAATGAATACCATCATTAGTGAGGTGAAATAGTTTGAACCCCCGAAGGACCCTTGCATAGCTATTTAATTTTTTGTAGTTTTTTAACAGCGCCGGTCCGCGAAGGAACTTGATTGGCAATCAAAAGTTTTTACTTGTCCGCGTGAAAAAAAAAATCATTTTTAGATACAATAATAATAATTATAAAATAATTTTAGACGTTGAGTTATGCCTTTATTTTATAACTAGAAAGTCGCCCGTCAAGGTATGACAGGTTAAAATTCTTCTACTGTTCTGCTATGTGAACGAAGAAATTGTCTGCTTGGTGATATTTTGATAGTTGAAATTTTAACACTTCACATCAGTAGATTAACCCAAAACTCCAGTAGATAGCGTTAATTGTTTTCGTTTTTTCATTTCCCTAAAATGACAGTCTTAGCAGTAAAACTGTTAAGTTACCGGATCGAGTTCAGCCTTGTCACAATAAAGCATTTCCCTGCATGTTAAACATTACCGAAACATATAATCAGATTATCATGCCGTGGCGCGAGTTTCATTGTTAAAGCTCGCGGGTTACTCGATCATCCACAATTATTTATATGAGGATTACTTTGCTTACGTTTTGTTATTTTTAACAAAGACTTAGAGGGAATTTCGTAGGATTAACAAAATATTTACTTTTCTTTACTTTTAAATATTAGTGGAAGTAAATGAAAATAAAAAAATTACATTGAACTTAGGTGTCGTCACAAATGATGTGACGCTTTGAGGGTTAGGAGGTTCGTAAAATTTTCCAGTTTAAGGGGAGGGAGAAGTGTGACATCACACATTTTTCTTGAAATAAAAAACATTAAACAATTTTTAATGTAATACAGCGGGGTGATAAGGGGTGAGGAGGGGACTACGTAAGGTGTGACACTTTGTGACAAATAGTCAAATATGTTTAAAAATATGTGACATCATTCATGGACATCACTTTATGCTTCTTTTTTCTTTCTGTAAATAAGAAAAAAATAGAAACAAAGAAAAACCTTTCACCGGTCTGCAGAGTTTTTCACAATTTTTACTGGTCCGCGGTTCTAAAAGGGTTGAGAAACGCTGCTCTAAAAGGTAGGGCAGACCGGGGCACGTTTAAGTGGATTTTTTTCAATGATTTTTCTAAATTTTATGTTTTAACTTGGGATTTTTTAGACATGGTGATTTTATGAAGCAGTTAATGGAGTCAAAATTGGTATATTCAGTTATTGCTCAGTTTGTGTTTTTGACCATTAAAAAAAATTATTTTTGAGTCCAAGTCGGCTGCGACGCATATACGAATTTATAACTCAAATAAAAATTAAATGATGATTTTCAAAACTAAATAGCCTGAAAATACTAAAGTTTTGAGACAGTTCGGAGCAAAAAAAAGCGTCAGGACACGTTGAGAAGTAAGAGTCAGTAAGAACTTGAGTAAAGGTGCTCAGACGTCAACGCGTAAACTTGCCCCGTCGCCTAGTTTGGATTTATTTTTAACGTGCAAAAAAATTTAGAAACATTTCAGTTCATATACAAGTACAATTCTCAAAAAAAGGATAAAATTCTGCAAATTTTTATATTTTATTTCTTAACTAAGTATTAATTATCCACAATACGCTTCAAAACGTTCAGCACTAAATTTACTCGACTTGGTGGGAAACAGATAATTCTTTCTGCATGCAAGACCGAAGCTCGACTGGTGCTCAAAAACTTGATAGAACATTTGCTAGGGAACAGCATCAATCTGTTATGACTGTTGACTCCATTTATAATTCGTTTTGAAAAAACGGGCACTGCGTAAACGTGCCCCAGTCTACCCTAAGTGTTTTGATTTTCTTAATCCATAAAGCAATATAGCCGCCCTTCCTTTACTTATATTTGGTGCCAATATTATGATAGTCAATAGCATAAGTGTCAAAGTGCAGTTTATCTTATTTTGGCAAATAACGAAGCCTAGGAAGAGAATTGCTGAAAGTACTCGTCTACTGTTCTCAAAGCCACTAGTTCATTGTTTATTACCATGTGTGCGAAATCTAATATTCACCTAGAATAAATTATTCGGGACGATGCATAATTTACGAGGCAGAACAACTCATTTCTATTTCAGCCTCACTTTCATTCTAGAACTCAAAAAGGAAAAAAAGAAAAAAAAAGTCTAATGTTCACCTCAGACTACTTCCTTTGCACGCCTATTGAATATTCAATGGTTTTAATAACTCAAAGCAATAAGTGTGTGCACTGATATACGCGCGTTATGAGTAATACCTCTTGTTTACTTAATGTTTATATTCAATTTCCTTCTCCTTTAATACTATGGTAAATATAGAAAATTATACACTCAAACTTTAAAAAAAATATTTAAAAATTAAAATATTAATTTGAAATCTGAAATTTTGAATTCAAATTATGTTTTTCGCAATCACGACAGGGTCCTATTTATTGGAGTTATTGTTTTTAAAAATGACTCCTGTCCTCTCAAACCTGCCCCTTCGACTGGGCGGTTCCGTGTGTATAGTTGTGTGTGTGTGTGAGCAAGCGTGGTGCATGTGTAGGAATTAAATTACGAATTATTGTGTGTGTGCGTAGAACTGTGTTTATGCATTTGTGTATGTGTGTAACGGCGCGTTTGTGTGAGTATGTGTGTGAGCGTGTATATGTGCGAGCGTGTGTGTATGTAGGACATGGATGCCACCGACCAGGGAAATCGGATTCCGGGGGACAGTGCTCAGGACCGGAGGAGCCGGTGGGCGGCGGTGCTGCAGTTGCCCCTCGTCCAAGTTGAAAAAGGAACCACAACGCCAAGGACGGTCAAATGAGAACAATAAGCAATCGCGATTGCTCAAAAAAACAAGAAATTGTTAATTTTGCGCAGGCTCCGACTTAAAAAAGACAAGTACAAAATGTAAAGGAATATGCAAAATACAAGCCACAAAGTTCACGGCATGCTATTAGTAAAAACAGAAATATAATTATTTAATGTTTATTTAATTAGCATCACTAGAATCACCCTTCCAGTACTTAATTAAACTTTGTTAAAGAAAATGTCGGAAAGAACATTAAACTACCAAAGTAAGTTTACCTTCAATTAAATTATTTCTTGAAAGAGACTGAAATAAAATAAAAGATTACTTTTCATGCATTTCCTTTTAATAAATAATCCTTTAATATAATTTACCGTATTAGCTAAAAATGTTTATAATTTAATTTTTTCCTATGCTTTCTTAAAAGTTGGCTAATTAAATCTTTCCTAGAACTCTGTAGAAACTTTTTATTGGTTTATTATTCTGTTTTCTTGCTTAGGTTCTGTCATCTTGAAGTACCGATATGGAAAACGTTCAGCCAGCTCACATTTCAGTAACAGTCAAAAATAGTTTGACGCTTTAAAAGTTGGACTAATACAAAAAAAAGAGTTGCATTCTTTAAACATTTTTCATATGTTTAGCGAAGGGTTTAACATTTTCATTATTAGGAACTATATGAAATTTTTAAAAAATCGAGTGATATCTCTGGAAAACTTCCTTAAAAGTTTATTATCGAGTAACTCATTTAATTTATTCTTTCACATAAAGGTAAATGCTATAGTTTGTGTAAATGTTTCTAGAAGTACAAAGATATTGTTACAAATCCTGTAAATAGTAATTATTGTAGTAGCGTAACCTGTAAATAGTTTCCCGTAATGAATATACAACCCCTTTTCATTCCGCTAAAGTATACGACCCCTATTTCCTTTTCTTTTCATTGATAAAATTTGATAACGGTCTACGCATTTCTCGAAGCAGAAAGAATGTTGTGGAAAATTCTTCGATGTTTATAAAAGCCGTTAGCGATGGATAAACAGGGGAGTTTCGATTGATATTTCGAACTGAGAGCATTTTTGCTCTGTTTATTGCGAGGCATTTCGCTGTGTTGTTTTCGTATTTGGAAATAAATACGTGTGTAAACCTTGAGTTTACGGTGTTGTGTGATAATTGCTTAATTGCTGATGAATAATTTAGCAGTTGTTGAAGATCTTTCCTGTACATAGTGTAAATAAATTTCCTGTGTTTTTATCAAGAACTGTGTCTTCATTTCAAGAAAGTGGAAAACGCACCGAATCCGTTACAATTTGGCGCCCAACGTGGGGCTTCTTCTGGACTTTCTTGGAGTAAGTGTGACTTTGGACATTTTTTCATAAAGACTGTTTGAATTTATAGACTTTATTTTTATGGTGATTACTCGCGCAATGGATGACCAATTAAAAACACTTCTGGAAGCAATTAATGCTGTGAAAAGCGACTTGACTGAAAGTTTGGCGGCTAATCAAGAACAATTAAAAAATGATATGGCGGCTAATCAAGAACAATTAAAAAATAATATGGCGGCTAATCAAGAACAATTGAAAAATGAATTGGCGGCTAATCAAGAACAATGGAAAAGTGATTTAATGGTGCTGAAAAATGATTTAGCTTCTAATCAAGAGGAAATTAAAAACGACCTTACTTCGGTAAAGACTGTGATGGAAAATAAATTTAATGAGATAGAGCATCGAGTTGATGCTTTTGATGAAAAACTTGAAACAGTAGAAAACCGTATCGCAACAGTTGAAAATCATGTGGATGAGAAAATTAAAGACATGGAAAGGAGATTGGCGACCGCGGAAAGCAGCTCTGTACAGTTTGGCGCTCCCACATCTGTTGCTCGACCGTCCATTAAACTGGCCACATTTGATGGAAAAGTTCGTGGCAGGTGTACAAGACCCAATTCATGATAGTGGCGGAAGCGAACGGATGGGACTCTGCTACCAAGGCCTGCCATCTTGCAGCATCCCTGAGAGGTGACGCAGCGGACATTCTTCAGAACCTTCCGGACAGCCAGCGCCTGGATTTCGCTGCCCTCACATCTGCGTTGGAGATTCGTTTCGGTGAGAAGTGCCAGAAAGATTTCAGCCGACTCCAGTTGAAGTCCCGTTTCCAGAAAACCGGGGAAACCCTGCAAGAGCTGGCGGCGGAAATCGAGAGACTGTCTCATCTAGCTTTTTGCGACTGTCCTGCTGATGTTCGAGACAACCTGGCACTCAACTATTACATCGACGGGGTTCGAGATCCAGAAATCCAGAAAGCTCTACGGATGGCGGATGTCAAAGACCTGAATTCTGCTGTTGTGTATGCGATGAGATACGAGGCCGCCCAAGAAGCAACCCGTGTGGATCGCCATCCCATCCGAACTCTGGAAGCTGATGAGTCTGATTCCAGGTCGTCCCACCTCGCTGAACTTGAGAGACAACTCGGTGACTTGACAAGACATCTGAGCAGCATAACAGCCCAAAAGAAACAAGAGCAGAAGTGCTGGAAATGCGGTAGTGAAGGACACCTGCGAAGGAGTTGTCCGGCTCGCCAAGCTACGCGAGGGAAGGAAATCACCACCACTAGAGCTCTGCAGATTTCCTCTTCTAGTAGTGGCAGTGATGGACTTTTCATTTACGCACATGTAAATGGGAACCCCTGCAGACTGATTGTCGACACTGGAGCCAATGTGACAATCATTAGGACAGATGTGGCTCGTGAATTTGGATTGAAACTGCTGTGGACATCGCCACGCGTAAGTCTCCAGACTGTGACAGGTGACAAGATCGAGATTGACGGTAAAGTGGACTTGGAAATAGTGTTTGGGAATGCCACCTACCATCATACGGCATTCGTCGCTAATATCACGGACCCCTTCATTCTCAGATTGGACTTTTTGAAGAAATATGACTTCACTCTCGACTTCAAGACTAATGAGCTGCACTCGATGAGAGAAGACATAGCCGTTTTCCCTGCAGAAAGTGATGTAAAATCCGCTCATCAAATAATAGCCCAAACAGATTTATCGATTCCCTCAAGGTCAGAATCATTAATACCTGGCTCCCTTGAAGAAAGCAATAGTTTTCGATTTGGACTCATTGAATACCCTAACCTAAGCAATAGCCTAAAAGGAGTGCTGGTAGCATCTACGCTCGTGGACCATTCTAAGGATGTAATTCCTGTGAGAGTCGCCAACGTGAGTGAAAGGCCAAGGAATATCCGAAAAGGTGAAGTGTTGGCAACTTGTACTCCAATAAACTGCATCATTAGAAGAATCAATTCCCCCGAGACTGTGTCTTCCGAGTCCTTAACATCGAAGTTAATTGGGAGTGCGCCGTTATGGAAAGATCAAAGAACTGCTGCGGAACAATTGGTGGAGGACTTCAAGCATCTGTTTTCATCTACATCAGAGGATGTGGGCAGGACGAATTTAACGCAGCATAGGATCTACACTGGAGAACACCTCCCTATTAAACAGCATCCAAGACGACTACCGTTCGCCAAGAAGGAAGAGGTTGAGACCCTCCTGAAAGAGATGAAGGAGAACGATGTAATCGAACCTTCATCCAGTCCTTGGGCATCTCCCATCGTCTTGGTCCGAAAGAAAGATGGCTCCACCAGATTTTGTGTCGATTACCGACGGCTGAATGAAATCACCAAGAAAGACAGTTACCCTCTTCCACGGATAGACGACACCTTGGACACTCTTTCCGGACACAAGTGGTTTTCGACCCTGGACTTGAAGAGCGGCTACTGGCAGGTTGAGATACACCCTGATGACCGAGAGAAGACAGCGTTTACAACTAGACAAGGCTTATGGCAGTTCAAAGTGATGCCCTTCGGCCTCTGCAATGCACCAGCTACGTTCGAGCGTCTTATGGAGACAGTGTTAAGAGGACTTTCCTACGAATCCTGTCTAGTCTACTTAGACGATATCATCATCGTGGGACGCAGTTTCGAAGAACATCTGGCAAATCTTAGGAAGGTGCTGCAGAAGCTTAAGGAAGCCAATCTGAAGTTAAGCCCGTCCAAATGTAATTTGTTCCGCCGGGAAGTGAACTACCTTGGTCACATCATCTCTTCTGAAGGTGTACAAACCGATCCAGAAAAGGTATCTGCGGTCAAGAGTTGGAGTCGTCCCGAAAACATCCATCAGCTGCGAAGTTTCCTGGGGCTCTGCACGTACTACAGGAAGTTTGTAAAGGGTTTTTCCAACATTGCACGACCTTTGCATAAGCTGACGGAGAGCAAGCAAAAGTTTGAATGGTCCAAAGAATGCGAAGATGCATTTCAATGACTGAAGGAGGCTTTAACATCAACGCCTATCCTCGCCTATCCTCAGCCTGAAAAATCCTTCATCCTGGGCACTGATGCAAGCAACGAGGGCATCGGAGCTGTTTTATCCCAAGAAATTGACGGAAATGAACATGTCATCGCTTACTGGAGCAAATGCTTATCAAAGTCGGAGCGAAATTACTGCGTCACCAGAAAGGAGTTACTGGCCATAGTGAAAGCTGTAGAGCACTTCCATCATTACCTCTACGGCCGAAAATTTCTGCTTCGGACAGATCATGCTTCATTAACTTGGCTTTTGAACTTCAAAAATCCGGAAGGCCAGATAGCCAGATGGATACAGCGGCTCCAGGAATATGACATGGAGATCAAGCATCGAAAAGGGTTATCTCACGGTAATGCTGACGCTTTATCAAGGAGACCCTGTCCTGAGAACTGCCACTATTGTTCCCGAATCGAGAAACAGTATGGAACGACTAGCCCTACCGCCTATCAGGTGACAGTGACTCCAATATCATCAGAACCTGATCCATGGAGTGACGACCAAGTTCGAAAAGATCAACTTGAAGACCCCGACATAAAACCAATTTTGGAGTTCATGGAAAGTGACAGTCGGCGACCTAGCTGGCAGGACGTTCCCATCTTCAGTCCTGCAACAAAAAGATACTGGGCTTTATGGAACTCGCTCCATTTACGGAACGGCGTGCTACACCGAAAATGGGAATCTGATGACGGCAAAACGTCTAGGTGGCAGTTACTACTTCCCCGATCAAGGATTTCAGATGTTCTGAAAGAAATACATAGTAGTGCGACTGGAGGACATTTTGGTGTGTTGAAAACCCTCAATAAAGTTCGGGAGCGCTTCTTCTGGAGCAAGGCGAAGGATGACGTGGAGAAGTGGTGCCATTCTTGTGACGCCTGTTCTGCTCGTAAAGGACCGAAGAAGAGAAGCAGAGGGAAGCTACATCTGTACAACGTTGGAGCTCCTTTCGAACGAATTGGGATCGACATCCTGGGTCCTCTACCAAGAACTGCTGATGGGAACAAATACATTCTTGTTTCCATCGACTACTTCACTAAATGGCCGGAAGCATATCCCATTCCAGATCAAGAGGCTACCACCGTAGCAGAGACTCTAGTCCAACATTGGATCTCGAGATACGGAACACCTTTGCAGATTCATTCCGATCAAGGGAGGAATTTCATCTCTGCTGTGTTTAAGGGCCTATGTAAAATTTTCGAAATTGAGAAAACTAGGACAACACCACTACACCCACAATCGGACGGCATGGTGGAGAGATTTAACCGCACAATCCTAAATAATCTCTCGCTTATGGTATCCAGAAATCAACAGGATTGGGACAAGAAGCTACCTTTGTTCCTGCTGGCCTACCGCAGTGCTGTCCACGAGACTACCGGATATGCCCCATCTCAGATGCTCTTCGGACGAGAGCTTCGGCTACCTTGTGATCTCGTCTTCGGTCGTCCTCCGGATGCGCCTGCATCGCCTGAGGAGTACATCCAGGATCTCCAGGCCCGGTTGGAAGACGTTCATAACTTCGCACGAGAGCGAATTAACATCGCGGCGGAGAAGATGAAGACCCGATACGACACAAGGTCTACTGGACATGAATTCAACGAAGGCGACAAGGTTTGGTTATGGAATCCCATCCGACGGAAAGGTCTTTCACCCAAATTGCAGTCGCATTGGGATGGACCCTACAAAGTCCTTAACCGACTAAATGACGTCGTAGTGAGGATCCAAAAATCACCTAATGCAAAACCTAGGGTTGTACATTATGATCGGTTAGCCCCATACTATGGCCATAGTTCATGAGTATTACGTAAGCAACCATGGTTGATAACATAAAAGTTGTAGATAATTTTTGCTTTTAATGTTTAGTAATATTTCTTGTTATTATTGTGTTTTCTGTATCTGTTAGTTATTAATTAATGTGTATATTTGTAAACTTGTGATAGAAGTTTGGCACCCTTTCTGGGGATTGTACTGCCCGGGACGTGCAGTCCTTAGGAAGGGGGCAATGTTACAAATCCTGTAAATAGTAATTATTGTAGTAGCGTAACCTGTAAATAGTTTCCATAGATCTTTAAAAGGGATAGATAGGCCTTTCTCCTACAGCGCAGCGTATTTCGCCCGGAGAAAGTTAGGTCATCATGATTCTTCCGAGAATCACGTGATCAAGGGACATCGTGTCTCCCTCTTCTCGGGCAGCAGTGATATAACAATGCGAAGCGTCGTTAAAAGTCTAGGATTGTCTGAAGATTTGCATTATACTTATGTGAGAAATCTCTATATGTGTGAATCTGAGATTTTCTAGTGAAAGAGGGTTTGATGAATTTTATTAAAAAATAAAGACATAGTGAGTAACAGAAATCTTTTTTTCTGCTAAAGGCAAAAAAAAGTCCCCATGCAGAGTCGAAATTAAGAACATTTTAAGCAATTTACTGTAGATACCGAGCAATATATTAAATCAATAAACACAAGCGATGGAAAATTAGTTATAGTATGTCCGCGAAAAACTGGATTTTTAGGTTTCCTAATTTCTATGAAAAGTGTGCTGGGAACATATGAAAAGTATGTAGGTGACCGAATTCCAGTTCTAAACTGCGTAATGACTTATAAGCTTACTCAGGATCACCTTGAAACTTTTTTCAATGCGATCAAGATGTGAAGGGGGATTCAACAATAATCGTCGGATAATTTCGAAGTGCGAAAAAAAGATTATTCATTCATACGGAAATTAAAGAGTCCAGTTCTTCAAATTGCGCTGATTTTGACAACCTTCAAATGCTACGATTAAATTTGAAGCGTAACAAAAATGCTTTGAAATAAAGCCTTTTCTTCCTTTGACGAAGATTTGGAAAATTCAGAAATCATCTCAATTAACATGACGCAGTATATTAATGGTGTTTCTGACTACGCTGGATTTTTTGTCCGGCAAATGCACTCTGTTGTGAATTGCGACGACTGCAACGCAGTCTTCACTACAACAAATCAAACTACTATGTTGTGGCCATCACGAAACTTTCTTCTATATTTTTCTTTTTTTTTCTGATCCCTCCCCATGCTTGACGAGGAAGCAATATTCCCAAAAAAACAAAATTACACATGCAAAAACTTGACTACCATTCCAATGTCTGAATTATTGCAAAAGCAAAGCAAAGAGCGAAAATTGAAAGTTATTTTAAAAGCCTTGCTTGAATTAATTACAAATATTTTAATTGTTAACAAACATAAGATGGCAACAGTTAAAAATTTTAAATCATTGAGATAATATTTCCGATCATTTCCATTCAATTAAAATCACGAGAAATACGCAGACGACAATCTATTACGATTTATCTTACTTATTGTTGCATTAATAAAGCTATTTTTATTCAAAAAAAAAAAAAATCAACACCTCTTGGAGCGATTGGCGTCAAAATTGAACCAAAGCCTGTTTACATATGAATTCACATATATTCCAAATTTCAACCAGAACGTAGCATTACTTCTTGAGATAGGGCACTCACAATGGAAAAAAAGAACGGGCGATTGCGCTACCCCCTTTTTACTTTCTTCTATATCTAATATATAGAAGAAAGTATTGGATTCGTGCAAATTTTCGAATTTCGAATTTTGACGGATTCGAACGTTTTAAGGTGTGCTGAGTCCATTTCGACTATTTTTGGAAAATGTCTGTCTGTCTGTGTGTGTGTGTATGTGTGTGTGTGTGTGTGTGTCACGTCTGTGTGTGACCAGTTTTTTGTGGCCGCTCTACAGCAAAAACTACCGCATGAAATTGAACGAAATTTAGTACACATATGTGCCCCTATGTGAACTTGTGCCCATTGGTTTTTGGCGCGAATTCCTCTAAGGGGGGTGGAGCAATGGGACGTTTTTTGAGTTACGCGTGCTTGCTATTCCTCAGGATGTAACTGGCGGAATCAAACAAAATTTGGTCCATATGTTGCCCCTAACAGGAGCAGGTGCTGGTTCAATTTTGGTGTCAATAGCTCAAACGGGGGTCGAATTATAGAACGTTTTTTGTCGTCAATTGTGACTGCTATATCTCAAGAAATAACTAACGGAATCAAACAAAAATTTTTTGACAAGTAGTCCTTAGTGGGTATAAGAGCTGATTTTATTTTGGTGTCAACAGCTAAAAAGGGGGTAGCGCAATCGCTCGTTCTTTTTTTCCATTGTGAGTGCCCTATCTCAAGAAGTAGTGCTACGTTCTGGTTGAAATTTGGAATATATGTGAATCCATACGTAAACAGGCTTTGGTTCAATTGTGACTCCAATCGCTCCAAGAGGTGTTGATTTTTTTTTTTTTTTTTTTGCGAATAAAAATAGTTTTATTAATGCAACAATAAACTAGTATGTTGTGGCCATCACGAAACTTTCTTCTATATTTTTCTTTTTTTTTTTCTGATCCCTCCCCATGCTTGACGAGGAAGCAATATTCCCAACAAAAACAAAATGACACATGCAAAAACTTGACGACTATCCCAATGTCTGAATTATTGCAAAAGCAAAGCAAAGAGCGAAAATTGAAAGTTATTTTAAAAGCCTTGCTTGAATGAATTACAAATATTTTATTTGTTAACAAACATAAGATGGCAACAGTTAAAAATTTTAAATCATTGAGATAATATTTCCTATCATTTCCATACAATTAAAATCACGAGAAATACGCAGACGACAATCTATTACGATTTATCTTTCTTATTGTTGCATTAATAAAAATATTTTTATTCGCAAAAAAAAAAAAAAAAAAAAAATCAACACCTCTTGGAGCGATCGGCGTCAAAATAGAACCAAAGCCTGTTTACATATGGATTCACATATATTCCAAATTTCAACCAGAACGTAGCATTACTTCTTGAGATAGGGCACTCAAAATGGAAAAAAAGAACGGGTGATTGCGCTACCTCCTTTTTAGCTGTTGACACAAAAATAAAATCAGTTCTTATACCCACTAAGGGCTACTTGCCGATAAATTTTTCTTTCATTCCGTTCATTATTTCTTGAGATACAGCAGTCACAATTGACGACAAAAAACGTTCTATAGCTCAACCCCCGTTTGAGTTATTGACACCAAAATTGAATCAGCACCTGTTCCTGTTAATACCAACATATGGACCAAATTTTGTTTGATTCCGCCAGTAACTTCCTGAGGAATAGCAAGCACGCGTAACTCGAAAAACGTCCCATTGCTCCACCCCCCTTGGAGGAATTCGCGCCAAAAACTAATGGGCACAAGTTCACATAGGGGCACATATGTGTACTAAATTTCGTTCGATTTCATGCGGTAGTTTTTGTTGTAGAGCGGCCACAAAAAACTGGTCACACACAGACGTGACACACATACATACACACACACACACACACACACACATACATACACACACACAGACAGACAGACATTTTCCAAAAATGGTCGAAATGGACTCAGCACACCTCAAAACGTTCGAATCCGTCAAAATTCGAAATTCGAAAATTTGCACGAATCCAATACTTTCTTCTATATATTAGATATAGAAGAAAGTAAAAAGATAAATCGTAATAGATTGTCGTCTGCGTATTTCTCGTGATTTTAATTGTATGGAAATGATCGGAAATATTATCTCAATGATTTAAAATTTTTAACTGTTGCCATCTTATGTTTGTTAATAAATAAAATATTTGTAATTAATTCAAGTAAGGCTTTTAAAGTAACTTTCCATTTTCGCTCTTTGTTTTGTTTTTACAATAATTCAGACATTGAGATGGTCGTCAAGGTTTTGCATGTGTAATTTTGTTTTTGTTAGGAATATTGCTTCCTCGTCAAGCATGGGGAGGGATCAGAAAAAGGAAAAATATAGAAGAAAGTTTCGTGATGGCCACAACATACTAGTTAGCTGTTGACACCAAAATAAAATCAGCTCTTATACCCACTAAGGACTACTTGCCGATAAATTTTTCTTTCATTCTGTTCATTATTTCTTGAGGTACAGCAGTCACAATTGACGACAAAAAAAGTTCTATAGCTCAACCCCCGTTTGAGTTATTGACACTAAAATTGAATCAGCACCTGTTCCTGTTAATGGCAACATATGGACCAAATTTTGTCTGATTCCGCCAGTTACTTCCTGAGGAATAGCAAGCACGCGTAACTCAAAAAACGTCCCATTGCTCCACCCCCCTTGGAGGAATTCACGCCAAAAACCAATGGGCACAAGTTCACATAGGGGCACATATGTGTACTAAATTTCGTTCGATTTCATGCGGTAGTTTTTGCTGTAGAGCGGCCACAAAAAACTGGTCACACACAGACGTGACACACACATACACACACACATACATACACACACATACATACACACACACATACATACACACACACAGACAGACAGACATTTTCCAAAAATAGTCGAAATGGACTCAGCACACCTCAAAACGTTCGAATCCGTCAAAATTCGAAATTTGAAAATTTGCACGAATCCAATACTTTCTTCTATGTATTAGATATAGAAGAAAGTAAAAATAGACCTAATAAAATTTAAGAATTTTTGGACACATTCAAGTATGATAACTTATTGCAAGATTGCAGCCATTGAAATATGTACATTTGTGAAGAACAACTGAGCGAGAATGTGAAAAAGTTTTGGGAGTAAAACACAAAAATATAATGTTACTCATGAGATCACAAGAGTTATGCGAAAAATTTCGAATTCCGTTTTTCTAAGTTTAAATAAGCATATGTTGGAAACAGAAGCAGCAGATTTTCTCGTTAAAAAGTTTATAAAATTAATCGTTACTAAATATTTAAGCGTTAGAATGTATCGCGCAGTCAATTCAAACAATGAAAATAATTCACAAAGACCAATAAGTAGGAAAATAACAAAATTAATATTGTTAAGGGACAATAATCACTAGTTTTCTTCACCCTAGAGCTTAAATTGTCAAAATTATCATAGTCTGTGGGACGAAAAAAAAAAGAAAAAAAGAAAAATTGAGGAGAGGGCGGAAGTCAAATGACCATTCATGTAGTTTATAATTGCAGATAATTTATTTTCTGAGTACTTAAAAAAAAAAAAAGTTGCTTAAAAATTAGGAACAAACCAAAGTTATTGGTTTGACTTATATAGTGTTGGTGCGAAACGCATGCGAATATTAGAATATTATTTAATTGAGTTGATATTCGATACTATTTACATTTGTATTTTTAATTGGTTTATGGTTTTAGATCGGGTTTTATGTTAAATTGTTGCACTGGTTTCAAAAGTTGTGGGAAAAAGCACGCATTGAAACTATTTATCTGTATTTGAAAAATTTGATTGAAATAAAAGAAAATTTATAAGGTCAATTTTTGTTTAAGATTTTTGAAGACGTCTTTTTCTACTCAGTATTTAAAGCACTTGAAGTTTAAATAGCTTGTGCGCCTGCTTCAAAAGTTATGATGGGAAAATATCTAATGGACCATTCCATGAAAAAGCTGTCATTTTGTCCCGCATTTCATTAAAAAGTAATAACTTAAAAAGGTAACAAAGAACATTTTTTGCAAAAGTACAACAAATACATTTGCGATTTCTTAATGAAAAAAAAAGTTACCTTTTTTAATTATTACTTTTAGTGAAAAATATGAGGTGTTACGTGAGGGACAGAGTGTTCCGTTTTTCTTTAATAATGGGTAAAATGCTTTAATTTAACCCATGCTTAAAGGGGGGTTTTAACCCATGCTTAAAGCATTTAACCCATGGGTTAAATGCTTTAATTTCCCTTAATTGTGCAATTGATCGCGGCGCAAAGTGATTCTCTTCGATAAGGGAAACAGTTTCTTATGAGGAGAGTCCCTTGATCACGTGATGTCCAACGAGGGATGTTGACGCGTGGTCTGAGGAGAAAAGTGGGGAGAAGGCACATCTATTCTATTTTAAGATCTATGATAGTTTCCCGTAATGAATATACAACCCCTTTTCATTCCGCTAAAGTATACGACCCCTATTTCCTTTTCTTTTCATTGATAAAATTTGATAACGGTCTACGCATTTCTCGAAGCAGAAAGAATGTTGTGGAAAATTCTTCGATGTTTATAAAAGCCGTTAGCGATGGATAAACAGAGGAGTTTCGATTGATATTTCGAACTGAGAGCATTTTTGCTCTGTTTATTGCGAGGCATTTCGCTGTGTTGTTTTCGTATTTGGAAGTAAATACGTGTGTAAACGTTGAGTTTACGGTGTTGTGTGATAATTGCTTAATTGCTAATGAATAATTTAGCAGTTGTTGAAGATCTTTCCTGTACATAGTGTAAATAAATTTCCTGTGTTTTTATCAAGAACTGTGTCTTCATTTCAAGAAAGTGGAAGTCGCACCGAATCCGTTACAATATTAAAAGATTTTCTTCTGCTTTGGGTCAAGTGATATAAAATACAACACAAGATTTTTAAAAGTTATTTTGAACTAAATGTCTTACTATTTTACCGGTTTCCGCTTCAACAGAAGAAACAAAAACTGAAACTACTATTAAATATTGTAGAAGGTCAAAGTGAACTTTTTTCTTTCTTTTTTCCCTTCTGAGCACAAACACAATCTCAAAAGCAAGCAACTCTACTCGGAGATAATTCACGTAAATTTTGAAAAAAGTTTTTCTTCTAATAGGCTACATTAGGTGATTCTCGAAAAAAAAAGGTCTCGTGCGTAACGCTAAGTTTTTTTTTTTTTTTTCCAGCTAACGAAGCCTTTAAAAAATACAGTCGACTCCCGCTACAACGCGATCCGACTTACGCGAAATGGCTATAAGCGATTTTTTCCCCGGTAAAGAATTTTATAGGCCTAACGCGAATGCTCCGCCCGCAACACGAAAATGTTCTGAAGGGAATCGCGGTGTGTAAGTATCGGCTTAGTTATTGGATACTAAAAAAAAAAAATTTCGTGAATGGACCTTCATCTCTTTGGCATCACTGAGAGTGGAAGTTCCCACACCATACTAGTCTAAACATCGCTTGTACAAGTAATTACTCCTCATTTTCCATTTATTTTTTTCATTCTATATGGGAAAGTTGATGAAATATAATGACACCTGAGAACGCTGTTTCATTTAAAGTTTGAAGAATGAAAAAGAGAAAGTTTCTGACAATTAAAGAAAAACTTAAGATTATGTGCTTGAACAATTATAAAATGCGTCGAAGGTAGCACGACAATTAGGTATGAGTGAATTTTTCATATCTGCAATTAAAAAGCAGGACAGGAAATCCGTAAAAGTTCACCGAGTAGTTTCTAAGCAAAATGCAAAAAATATGAAAATAGAAGTTGCTCTTGTATTGTGAATTTAAGAAACCAGGAAGAATGGAAATGTTATGAAAGAACTGGTGAAGCAACTGTGTATTAAAAATTATATAAGAATAACGGTTTGATAACGCAGTATAAATCATCACCATCTGCGCCTTTTGAAGTTAAATATCATTACTGGATCTATTGTAGAGTTTACAGTACAACTATAGTGCATTTGTTTTTCTTACTACATAATATACGTACCGTAGTGGTTTATTTTACGTCTTTCTTTCCCATTGATCATTGATTTTGTGCATCATAGCAGTTTTTTATGTTGAATAAAACGATTTTTTGTTTTAAATATAAATAAAAATTCAGTTTTTTAATGTGAGAAACAGTGATGTATAGTTAAGAAATGGTTTTCAACAGTTTGAGGTGGTGTTTACAAGTGTCTTTAATTATATGAGTATGTTTATAAACGTTTTTACACATACCCTTTTCCACAACGCGAAATTTCGACTTACGCGAGGGGTCTTGGAACGCATCCCTCGCGTAAGTCGGGACTCGAGTATAATGCTGTTGGGCAATAATACATGCTTTGAAATACTATCAAACCATAACAGTTAATTCCATATTTAATTAATAGTTACTTGAATAAAATAAAAAACTTAGCGTTACGCACGGGACATTCTTTCGAGAATCGCCCATTAAGAGATTTAAACTTTTGCAGACTTACTGCGATATCCAGTCTTTTATGTGCCACCACTGAAGCGTGATTGTGCGTGATTGAAGGATGTCGATTGCGCAGATAATTTTGACGCGCAATTCAACCAGATGGATGGATCTACGCTCTATTCGATGCGAAAAGGCACTAGGGATTTAATTTTGCCGAGGGCATTCAAAGCCGAGCGAATACCCAAGGGGTCTTTTACATGCCGCATAATCATACTACATGGGCTTTGACGATTGATTTTACGGGGAAATAGATGCAAAACTGTGAAATCCCGAAACGTTCCACGAAAATAATCAGTAACGTTTCGGAATATTTTTACAGCGTACTAGTTCAAAAATTCATATTGATTTATACGTGGTACATTTTTGCAATTGTAATTTTCAGTCAAGCATTAACGCGAAAACAATTGACTTGATACTGATTTAACTATGCATCGCGACTTCCCGTCGTTTAAAGTCGAATTTTGTTTGATTTAATATTTCAATGTTTAAATATTGTTTGTTTGTTTAAATATTGTTTAAAAATATTTTTTCTTTGAAACAATGTTCCAGAATCTTAATTCGTAAGACCAAACTGAAAACACGCACCTTGATTTTAAGTAACAAGTTTATGTGGCCAAGGTAGGCTATTGGCGAGAAATAGATGTATTCTATTTCCTGTTGACTTTAAAGAGAATGCATATGATACGAGATATAGCTACGAAGACAATACAGCCTTAAAATATTTTCCATAATCATCAAGATTGTTAGGTCCAAACTTTGAAGTGTTTTGAGTAAGCTGCTTTGTACTTTCTCTGACTCTTACATATGGCATCTCCAGAGCTTTGAACTTTGATACATAATAACCGGTCTTTCGTACCACATTCAAATATTAAGCTTTTAATAACTCTATGTGGAAAAAAAAGAGCTGTTCTTGTGTCTCAGTGGCCATACAATCAAGAAAACTGAATCATTAGCAGACTTCATATTTATGAAAGTAATATGAACAAAAACTGAAAAAAATCTGGAATTGAACAACTAACTGATTGCAAATGGTATTCAATCGTACTACTACTATAAACGCAAAAGAGCATGTATGGATGCATGGATGTTTGATACTCTTTCACGCAAAAGCTACTAAAGGGATTTTAATAAAACTTTGTAATAACAAAGCTTCTACATTAGAAATAACACATAGGTTATAATTTATAAAGATATTGTGTAAATTGTCCAAAATATACAATGAAGAGATTCAAGTAAGTAGAAAAAAAGTCTGCCATCTACGAGCTATTCTGGTGTGCGCGATTCTTATACTTTAATAAATATTTTTCTCCCTTTCGGTTTTGTACAAATTGCGTTGCGTACTTGATTTAAATTCTTTTTTCCTACAGGGGAGCAGGATTTTCTTTCTGTATTTGCAATGCAGATTTTAATTTAAAACATTTTTTTTCTAGGTGAAGCGGAATGATCAGTTTACGTAAATTGAGTTGGGAATTTGGGTTAAATTCTTTTTTGACGGGGGACAGGATTTTCAATTTGTTCTAGATGTAATGTGTTTTTAATTAGGTTTTTTTCTTCAAAAAAAGGGGTGAGAGCGAAGGTTTTTTTTTTTTTTTTTTTTTTTTTTCACGTTTTAGTTAAAAAGATCGGATCACTAATTGATTAGAGTTCGCTTCGCTCGCTAATCGACTGGGTTTCGGTAGCTTTTCGCTTGGTGATATAGGCGATAAACAATGAGAATTACTTTACATTTTAAAGTACTTGTTAATGTAATTTAATGCTTTTTATTTCTTTGAAGAAACATTCAACTTGCAAAGGAACTTTTACTGCGTATTTTTATGATGTGCGAGAAGGGTGGATTTTCATGAATTCAAAGGAAATTCATTAAATTCTTAGTACGGGCATCCCCGTGTGGCTTGAGCTAGTCAAATATGAATTGCAAACTTTAGTTTAATTACTCAAACAAATTTCTTAGCTATATGGAATTTGGCTTAGAATAATAATTTATGTGTCTGAAATAAGACTAACGCTTAGACCTTTTTAATTTAAAATTGTCTGAATGTTGTGAACTGACATTAAACAGAGTAAAAACAAATTCATATGGATTTCGCACGTTAAAAATGAGTGAACATTAAGTTGCAAATGAATGCAATTTTTGAGCAATCACGATTGCTTATTGTTCTCATTTGACTGTTTTTGGCTTGCTATCATTTTATTTTCCCGCCAGCACCCTCTGCAGCATCACCGTCGACCGGCTCCTCACGTTGCTGCTCCTATGGCGAAAACCGTCTCCAGGTTGCACCAATATCCTACACACACGCGCATACATACACAACTACACACACACATATACACACACGCGCGCACACACATGCACACAAACACATACACACATAAACCTACACACATACACACAAACACATACATACGTAAACCTAGACACATACACACACAAACACATACACACACATACAAACACACATACACACATTCCTGCCTGTACACAGACACAAACATATATACCTACACACACATACACATACCCCGCCCCCACGCACACAAACACTCATACACACAACAACCAACACTCATGCCTGCACACAGACACAAACACACATGCCAACACACAAACATACCCCTACACACAAACACACAAGCCTACATACACACATACACTCGTGATTGCGAAAAACATAATTTGAATTCAAGATGACAAAATTCAATTTTTTTTTTTTTCATGTCTATAAGCAAATTAAAGGAGAAAATACTACTACTAAAAATAAACACTATTGCTAAAAAGGTAAAGAAATGTGCGAATTTATGAAATTTTTGCTGAAGTAAAGCCGTGCAGTTGCCCAAACACATATGCATGAATTAATGATTGACTCTCTTTGGAACACAGCCAAAAAACGTGCGTTAAATGTTAAAGAAATTACTAACTAAACTTTTAACGCATAACAATATTCATAAAATCAGTGATATTTACGCATACTATACTATGTTGAAAAAAGGGAATACTAAATCTATATTAATTAGTTAATTTAGATTCTGTTTGAGAAAATAATTTTATTTGAGCAAACATTCATTTTTTTAAAGATAAAATGCTTATAAAATTAAACAAAAAAGCAAGGTTTTTCTTACCTTCTCATTAAAAATGTTTTCCAAAGAAACATCTCAATTATTTATTTTAATTAAGATTAAACAATGAGTTAGTCAATTACCATTTAATTATACTTTTCTGGAGAGAAACATTAAGTAAATTGAATTATAGAAGGGAAGTGCTTTCATGATGAATTTAATTAATTTTCAATAAATGATAAACGTGGATTTTTTTTATTTAACTGTAAGTATTTTCAATAATGCATTTAACAATAGCGATATGCCTGAAGTTCCTATTTATTTTTAAAAAGATAAGTCTTAAAAAATGAGCATTTTTTTTGCTTTTATTTATTTGATTGTTTTTATCTTCGCTTTGAAAGAGAAACCGTTTTCGATAAAAGGCAAAAAGCTCACACACACACATTTTAGCTACAAGAAGTAGCATTTTTTCTCACTTGTATTTTCATTATGAAAACTAAAGCTTGTTTTGAAACTCAATTTTCTTATAAGAAAGGGGATTTTATTTGTTTACTTATTTATATATTTTTTTGAACATTTTCTCTGACAAAAGATCAAGCATACATCCCACTTTACTTCGTTTTTTAAATGATTGCTACATTTTGTTGCATTTTAACTGCATAATTCATCGTAATTCATCGCTGTGTGTGTCTCAAACTTAATTAGCAGTAACTGTTTAATTAGTAGATACAGTTTCTTACTCATATAATTTTAAACATTTCTAGCTAAATAAAAAAAATGGCATTCCTTTTTATTTTTATTCATTTATTTTTTTTTTCTTTTTTGCAAGATGGGGCGGAGGTTACATTTGCAAATTTACCGACAAGATGAGAGTTTATTTATTACTGATTTACAAAAATGAACAAAGATGACTTTTTTACTAATATTAAGAAGCTCAAGATGAAGCAGAGTAACACAATTCATGGTAACAAAATGGTAACAAATTTGTTTCAGTTAGTTAGACTACTGAAAAGAAAACGAACTGATGTGTGAATCACATGAATTCCTTTCACTCCAATTTAATGTCATTTCCCCATTATGGGCAATTTTAATGGGATTCAATTGTTTACTCTCTAAATATCACCAACAGTGGCCGAATTGAAACCAAAGTTAAATTTTAAGAAAAAAATCGCCAAGATTGTCGCCAAGTTGGCGACAAAACGGCGACTAAAAGACTGGCGATATATCGCCAAGTGTCCGACAAATTATAACACCATTTGAGTTTACATCGAAATTAACAATGATTTCGCCCCAAAAAGGGGCAAAAGACCCCCTTAGGAACATCCGAATGAAACCAAAAGGAAAGGTGCACAACTAGGCCCCCAGTAAGAGTCTACGTACCAAATTTCAATTTTCTAGAACATACCGTTTTTGAGTTATGCGAGATACATACACACATACTTACGTACATACGAACGTCACGAGAAAATTCGTTGTAATTAACTCGGGTGTCGTCAAAATGGATATTTTGGGTGTCTGTAGGTTCCTAGGCATATATATATCCACGTGTGGTCGGGTCGAAAAAAAAACTCAACATTCATCGGGGGTGAGAAAAGTGGAAATTAAGGCCGATTTTTGAGTGAAAATTTTTTCGCGAATTCAATACTTCCTTTTTTTGTAAAAAGAAGTAAAAAATCTGAGGAACTGCTTTTTTTTTTTTAATATCTAGATATTTTTTTAATTTTGAACTATTTTACAAACTGTTACTTAAAGTTACTAGAGAAGAAACTAAAGAAAATTACTAAGACTGAAGTCACTAAATAAAATTACTAAGACTGAAGTCTATAGACATGGTATTTATGCAACTATGATTTCGAACTTGTGTTGCTGTGTTTTTTTATATTATTTACTTTATTTATATTATTTATTCTTATTGTGTTTTTTCTATAGTTTCGTAATAGAATTGTGTTTGTGAAACTGGCGAATTTAAATTTTTTTTTTCCAGAGAGTAATAACAATCGGCTCCATAGTTGGCATGATCAAACCACACTAATTTGTCAACTGCAATGTTTCAAAAAATATGTTTTTTCCCCAGCAGGTAATAATTGCAAGTAAACAAATCCGGCAGGTAAACAAATCATTAGGGGAAGAGTGGATACAGTGAGACACAAGAATTCAATTACATTTTTTATCAATGAAAAAACACGGAAACTCAATTCTTTCAAATATTATAAAAATTTATCTAAAAAAAAATTACAAATTCACAAAAACGAGAAAAAAAAATAAGAACGAAATGCAATTTTGTCTCACTGTTCCCATAGAAAATGGGAAGAGTGTGACACATATTTTTTGAATAAGCGAACTTTGAAAGAATATAAATTTACCTGGAAAAAAATATGAATCTGTGTTGTCGTTTGGTTTTGGTATGAGCTATCAGCTTTGGCATGGTAAATTTAATGCCGTCTTGACACACAGTATGGACATCTACCTGGTATTTGTTTGGGACTGAGATAGAATGATTTAGCTGACTCTGAATTAGCAAATTGGCTTTAAAAGTCATCTTGTGATGTAGCATTAGATAAGGAATGCTTTCACTGTAACCTTTGTTTACCGCTAGTACAACAGCTTATTTCCGGTCTGTTTCAAAAACTCGCCAAAATAGCTTGCCTGACTTAACTTTGTTGAAGCTTGTTGAAATCTTGAAATATGAAAAATTATTATTACATTCAAAATATTGCAATGCAACAATAAAACAAATTAGTTAAAGTAGAATAAGTACGAAATGGAAATATTTGTGTGATATTATGGAGTAATAAAAGTCATAATTCCATTTAAGCATCCTTATTTTATTGATTCAGGGCTTTCAAACGTATTTTATTGTTACTTGCATCAACAGGCTACTTGTAACTAATTTAATTAAATGTATAATTTCTCCACTTCTAATGTAAAAATGTCATGGGAGCAGGGAGCAACGAACTAATGGTGCCTCACTGCTTCTGTCTCACTGTTCCTTCATTGCACAGCTGCCATTTTCAGACAAAGGAAATAAACAACATCATTCTATTTCTAAAAGAAACTTTAGTTAATAAGCTAATCTAAGATTTAAAAACACCAGTCTGTAAAGTTTGTTCAATAGTTTACAAACAGTGCAAGAAACAGTGAAGATATTTTATTTCGATGGGTTCAATCTATGATGAAATAGCTATTTTTCTTACGTGATGCTTGAAAGCAAATGTTTTTCGTTAATAATGCTCAAAGTATGTCGACCTGACTTTTCAAAAGTTTTATAATATGTCCAAACAGAAGAAGAAAATATCCTAACAGAAAATATATTGCCGTTGTCTCACTGTCCTCTCTATCTCATCGTACTTATTTCTTACGTGATGCATAAAAACAAATGTTTTTCTTTAATAGTGCTCACAGTAGGTCGACCTGACTTTTCAAAAGTTTTATAATATGTCCAAACAGAAAAAGAAATATCCTAACAGAAAAGATATTGCCGTTGTGTCACTGTCCTCCCTATCTCATTGTATCTATTTCTCCCCAACTACTCCTTTACAAGTCCAGCTTTTAAAGTTGCTACTGAAGCTTTAAAAGTTTCAAAAAATGTATTAAAATGTTATTATTTACATATCTGTAATTCAATTAGTATTTGTCCAATACTCGATGGTAGCGTTACTCTTAAAGTAGATAACAGTCAAACATATTTTCAAGGATGGGGAAACCAACAATGTTTTCTGAAATATTTATTAATTGATAGTAGCTGCTATGCGGCTAAAAAGATTGTTGCAAAATGAGATTTTGTCTGTTAAAGAATTAAAGTTCATATTATTAAAACAAAATATGTAACAATATTTAGGGATCACATTCCCTAAGACATTAATATCACAAATTTAAAAAAAAAAAAAATATTTATTCTTTATAAATACTTATTTTTATAATATTCAAAAATGTATTACTTTAATGAAACATTACATCTTTTTTCTTGTGTAAAAGATATTTAAAAGCGAAAAAAAAAGTATTTCAATATTTATCAAGTACATAAAACAGCAATAAAGGAAGTAAAAGAAAGCTCTTCATTGAATATTTGAAGTATTTTAAATCTTCTGTTGACGTTTTATGAGTCTTTACTTCCCTCTTTCGAGTTTCTAATTGCTCTTTTTATACCCTGCTCTTTGTCTTATCTTTCCCTTCTTCAATAACAATCTCGAGTGATTTTTAAACAAAATACCATTCCTTCTTCGAAGCAAAGAATTGCTTAATAGCAGAAGAGATTCTTTGAAAATATTTTCACAGCCATTCATTGTGTTTTAATTACTTAGTTAAAACATAGTTGAACAATTCATTAACTTCAGCTGAAAAAATGAGGAAAAGATTGATTTAAAGTTTTTATGTGCTTCAGTTGTGTTTTCTTAAGAAATAGGTTACTAAGATGCGTATAATACAAACAGTTATGTGTGTTTCGAATGTATTTGTTTGAATTTTCGAGCTGTTGAAAAGCTTAGTTTCTTTTTTTTAATTTTATTTTGTTCTTTAAAAAATATACTGATACTTTAATATTTGATTTTAAAAAAAAATATTTTTTTTTACATCAAAGAAAAACATTTTATCGCCACCTTAATATGTTTTCCTCATCAAAATAAAATTATACATTTCAGCGATTTTTCACTAGTGGTTAACAAGTTTTTTATCTCAGTTCTAGATTGAGTTTAAAAAAAAAAACAAAGAGAGATTTAAAACCAAAAGGAGCATTTGCAGTTCCTTTGAAATAATGCCTTTTCTTTATTAGTGAGGTAGTACGTACCTCGGCAATCCGTCCTGTCTATCCCGTTTTTTGACGTGACGGACTGCCGACGAAAACAGAGTAGCATTCACATGGGAAATTTCATTGCATTTTATTGGTTCCCGCCGCTTGGCGGGAACCAATGAAATGCTGTCCTACTTTTGACTGCCGTCAGATATCAAGGTTCTTCTGATCGAAACCGGTCCTGTCCAAGATGGCTTGCTGTCATGGCAACCAGCAAAGAAAATCTGTTTTGGGAGGAAAAAAACGTGATAGACTGAACAGGTCCTTACACTCGTATCAACTGTATTTAAGCATTAATCGAGGAAAATTTGGTATACCAGTTCTACTTCTTCTCCATACTATATCTGCATTGTATTAGTGTCGTTATTCAACAGCTAACTTGAAACAAAAATGGATGTTTCATGCTGGCATGAACCAAGTATCCAGATGAGTTAGTCTCTTTGAATTTCGCCTCCAACCATGCATTCTATGACGAAATGAATCGTTTACTGCAAAAGGGCATAAGTTAATTTTTTTTTCAAAATTTAGTTAGCTGTGTTTTTTCCATGCCTGTATGTAGGGACATCGACTAGTGTAGCAGGGAAATCAATTCTTGTACAACAAAGCACTTTATTTAAGGGTCACATTTTTCGTTAGTGCTGAAAGGGCGTAAGTCCTTTCTACACTAAAAGCGAAGGAAGAAATAGTAAGACGCAATGGAAAGATCATAGAAGAACTAGATTTTTTGGCGCAATGAAGCTTAAACAAGTAACTCCTTTGATCTAACATAATTTAGATAATGGTAGGTTTGTCGGTTAGGGGGGGGGGGTTCGAAGTCACGGAATCTGAATGAAATTCGCTAATTTCTCAGGGGTTTTATTAACACCACTCTAGGAACTGCGAAAAAATGTATACTTTCAGTAAGATGTAAGCTGGTTAAAATAAGAACAACACTGCAGGAGACTTTTTCTAAAAATAACACTGAAGAAATTTAACAAAATTGCTGATGACTTTCCTCTGAGAGGAGATTTGTTTGTCCTTTGCGACCGGGATCTTGGGACAGTAAAGCGAATGTTCAACAGATATGACAGATTATAATCATGTGAAATCCAATCTCTTATAAGTGAAATCCTGAAATTACGTCAATTCACCGTCAAATCTGTTGAAAACAATGAAATTTGTAACTGCTTAAACAGGTGCCCTTCATTTTTAAGAGGACTTATCTCCCAAATTGAGATTTTGGAAAAAAAAATTTACTGTGCGACAAATGTTTTCAATAATCAACATTCATGATGCTTAAATATTCGATAGAACATCAAAGGAACGGTTTTAGGCTATCTATTTTATAGACGGTTTTCAAGAGAATATTGCAAAGTAACGCTGTCGGCTGAACTACCTTTGCAAATATTGAGTATAAAGGGAAAATATTTCATATTGTTGAAAGAAGTAACAAATATCAAGATGATTATTCAGTGATATTTTGAACATAGTCATACTAATATATACATCGAACTTGATACACAAAACTAGACAAGAGAAGGATAGAAAAAAAGATTTCCATGGAGTATGTATTAGAGGAAATGAATATAGTTTTATTCACATGTAAAACTTTTGTTTTTTATCTCAGTTTGTTAGTTTTTATATTTTTTACGCAGGACCTTATTATTTCACTAACACAAGAGAAAAATACACGATGTATTCTCTTTAGATAATGAATTTATGAATACGGACTTCACTAATTATTTTTACCACTTTGTAATATTATTTTTACTATCATAAATCAGTTTGGAGCAAATCTGTTTCACTTGATTTACATTTTCATCACTGTAAACTAGTCTTTCAGGATATTTATTGCAGAAAGGGCATAACTCCAAATTAAAAAAGATTTTTTAATTAATTTCAGAGACGAAATGAAACGTAATTTAAGGTGAGGTAATGATACTACTTGTGGCTAGATTAGTCCAAGATCAGTCTAGACTAGTTTTTATAAAAAATTTTGTATAATTTAGATTATTTCTGAATGAAATAATCACTTTTTATTGATTTCTGAAAAGTTGCATTAGTTGGACTTATGCCCTTTCTGAAATAATCGATTCAAATTTCGTATCAAATAAGCATGCTAATATGTCTAAAAGTTTAGAACATCTTTTATGAAACATCCTGTATATGGACTACGAGTGATAAGGTAGATCGGCAAACAAAGCCACGTAAACTAATAGGCTCCTCCCCCTTTTTCTATGCACGATTGATAGAATTCGATAGATCGTGATGTTATCGTTATCAGAGAAAGCTTAGTTTATTTTAAGGTGTTATCAAAAAACAGTTTGTAATGAACAGCAAAAGTGGAGCAATAGTTATTACAAAATAATACAAAAATAATACAACGACAAAATAATACAACGTAATATTGCTCATCGTGACAATTAATAAGTAGATTTTATTGCTTCTGTAGCAAATATTCATTTGAACAATAATAATATTTTCAATTCCAAGTGTACCATTTATTTTTTAATTTTGTTGAAACTATATTATTTTGCTATTTGTTTACGAAAAAACAAACTTTTACACATCCTGTTTTTAAACTACATCTCATTTAAGACTGGTAAGTTATTATTAACCAGGCCATTTGCATGTTTTAAAAAATGCCGTCCCACTCTTTTCAATGTTTAAAAAAAAAATCTTATAACAAACCAAATTACACATTTATTTTTCTACGGTTAAAAAAATTCGGTTTTTAGTTTTTAAATATGTTGTTTATCATAAAGTGTTTCTACTTGCATCCCTGAAGAATTCCAGCTTGTACCTTGGCTTTACCTATAATATTCTTGCTTAAAATTGCGTTTGAAACTAAAAAGAAAGTTTAAATTATTTCGTACTTAAACTACTTTTGTATTAAAGTTAGTCTTAATATTAGAATATTTTCTTTAAAATCTTCATTTTTTCTTGAGTAAGAAATGTTTTTATTAAAAAAAAAAGAATAATACTTTAAGAACTGCATTCTTAAACTTGAAGAACATTATTAACCAGGTCATTAACATGTTTTAAAAAATGTCAACCCATTCTTTTCAATGTCTAAAAAAAATCTTATAACAAATCAAATTAAACGTTTTTTTCTATAGTTAAAAAAATGCGTTTTTAAGTTTTTGAATATCTTGTTTATCATAAAATGTTTAAACGAGCAAAAAATATTTCTGTATTTTTGTTTTGTAAAAAAGTTAAAATTAAAACATTTGACAGGATGTCGGAAAAGTCTTAACAGACGCTTGACAATTATTAAATTTAAGCTGTCATAGGTTTAAAGATAAGACACTGATATAAGGAATTGTGAAAACTTTAAAATGGTTATACCCTTACTCAAATCTAAGGCATATTTTTGTCTTTTATTAATTTATCTTCTAATAATTAAGTTTTTTGTAATTAAAGAAATCTAAGGAATACTTATGAAGTCTGATTTTTTGATTATATTATCTTTTGGGAGCAGTAAAAATATCCGGAAACGTTTTTGAATGTATGGGGCAGCTGCGGTTTATGAAATTTTCTAAAATGTTTCTGAGTATTTCGGAATTCTCTTTCATAGTTTGCAAAAAAAAAAAAAAATCCTGATTATTTTGGAATCCTCTTCCTGCAATCGTAAAAATTTTTCTGAACATAGTGTCTAGCTGCCGTTCATAAAATTTTCAAAAACGTTTAAGAGTATTACGAAAGCCTTTGTAATTTTTAAAAACGTTTCCGAATAATACGGAATCTTTTCTCTGTGATTTTTTTAATCTTTGCAGGTATATTAAAAACCAGAAAGATCATTCTTATGACAGAATAAAATTCTGCCAATAAAAATAACTAGATAAAGAAAAAAAATATCCAAGAAAAAAGTAAACTACACAAGATTTGAGACGCAAAGAATTTTCATGGCATCCAATCGATCGTTGCTTAAGTCAACGTTCGGCTTTGTTCTTCTTTTGAAATCTTAGTTCGCATTTGCTCCACGCCATCCACGCATAAGTCAAAAAGTTGCGCTGCGTACTTAAAAAAAAGTTAAAACATTAATATAGCTCCAAATTTAATCTCATAACTATAAATTAGCATAATATAATGTATTATAAGAGTTACAAATTATCTTTCAGTGAATTAATGTGAGGAAACAAAATTATCAAAATAGCCTCGGTGATTTTTACATTGCGCGTGCGTCAAAACTTTCTCTTACTTTTCTGGGGAGAAAAAAAAATCGCTTAGATCAGGAAAGTGCATATGACGGGAGAAGTCTGTTTATTCCAGTAACATATCCGTTAAATTAAAATAATTTATTTATTTTTTTTTTTTTTACATTAACGATTTTATAGTTTGCAATATCCTATTTTTTTTTTTTTTTTTTTTTCTAGAATCAATAAAAATTAAGAAGAAAGAGCTACCACATGTTAGGCCAGAATTGCTAGTGAGAATAGCAATATTCTCTCGAAAGGGTTCAATTTACACTTCATGGAGCGTAGGGCAAACCAATCTCTAGGGTGACCAATGTGTAATACAGCATTTTTGTTAAAAAGCATTTTGTTCGGAGAGTTTAATAATTTCCGAACAACAAATTGTGATTAATGGCAAAGCCATCATTTGAAAAAGTTTGATGATTTTGAAGTACTCTAAAATAATTATTTAACATACTAAAGAAATGTGACACAATTTGTGTAAGGGTTTGTTGCGTATAGTATGTGTTTGCAAAAATATATAATTACTTTTAGTTCTGTGCCATTAAGTTCAAGTTCAAAGAAAATATGGCAAGCACAAAATCCTAATCCATATTTGATTAGATCAGAATTGAGTGCATCAAAATGAATCTGCATAAGAAAAAGTGATGAATTAGTAAGGTTAAGCACTATTTCCTTTAAAGAAATTTACTTAATTCACCACGGCATTTAAAAATTTCCTAATTTGCCGAACCCAGTATATTATCAGATTTCTTAGGTATAAGCGATTCTAGCAAAAACAAAGAAACATTTATAATTATTACAATCATGTATGGAACATAACTAGGTATAGGAAATGGAATTCCAAAATCAATCCGGAGGTAAAAGGACTTATCAAAATGTAAAAAAAATCTCACACTTGTTAGTGTTACAGCATTTAGTTTCTTCTGAATTCAAAATTAAACCTTTATTATCCTTCTTTTTTGGGCAAGTTCCAACTTTTCCTCATGTTTGTAGAAATAGCTTGTCCCACTCAGAGTAATCAATGGATAATAAAAAAATAAATAGAGCCCAGAATTATTTTTTATTAGTAAAGTTTCATAAATGCATCTTAGTTTGTAATTAAAAATGGGTCAAACCTAACTACCAGCATCTTAAATTGAATTGTATTTTATTTTTAGTATTTTTTTCTATTGGAAATTATAAGTTCCTTGTATTTAGAAAGACCTTCGTGGCAATAATACTATAAGCTTTAAAAATATGTTTTAAGCTAGAATCGCAAAAATTTTTCCCGAGAGAAATGTAATTTGATTCATAGGAAAGAATTCAAAAATATTTTTACACGTTTAGAAAATAATACCAGTCCTTCATTAGTTTTATGCATTTAAGAAATTACTTTTAGGTATTCTCAGTAAAATGTATTGGAGAGGTCGGCCTTTTTGTCATAAATATGTAAATTTAACATTCCTGAACAAAATATTTCGTGCCACCCAGAGGAATTCCACGAGATTATTTTCAAATAAAGACTAATAATTCTCTATGAACTGGTAAATCAAAGACTTTCACACAATTTTTAGAAAATAGCAGTTTTAAATGTGCAAAGTTTTGACATGAATTTTTAATTATTTATGTTAAAATTTGCAAGAATACCGATAAATATAATGACTGTTATTAGTTCTTTTGATTTAAAAACTATTTTTTTTCTAAAAGAGACGAAACGTAATTAAGGTAATGTTGACAGATATTGAAACATTTGTAAATAGTGCACAAATTTAAAAAGTCAAGAAAAAAATGTACGATATAAAACTCAAAGTTTGATAGTAGCTCTAAAAGCAAAAAAGTTTATACTCTATTTTAAACTCAAAAGGTCGTTACCAGAAAGATTTCGTATGATTATTTTTAAGTAAAAGTTTTTTAATGAGCTGGTAGATCATAGACATTAAAATAACATTAAATTCATTACTATCTTTACTCATGATAAAGCTGAAAGTCTGGATCTCTGTCTGAATGTCTGTGATGTGCATAGCGCCTAGACCGTTCAACCTTTTTTTCATGAAATTTGGCAAACAATTAGTTTATAGCGTGGGGGTGTGCACTTCAAAGTGATTTTTCGAAAATTCGATTTTTTTTTTCTATTCGAATTTTAAAAAACTTTTACCGAGAAAATTATCTTAACGAGGACGAGCGCAAATTACATAACGTAAAGGACGAGAAAACTATCATAACGTGATACATGGGCGAGCAAATGAACATAGCAAATTGGCGAGGATTTCATCATATATTATTTGTGTTATATATTATATATTATATATTAAATATTATATATTATATATTATATATTAAATATACAAGCTAACCAAATGACCTCTTAATTTTCTTCTACGGACAACGCCGTGCGGGTACCGCTAGTTAGTAATATAGTTAGATTCCTTGATCATTCATGAAGTAGAATTCAAGTCTAAATAGCAAAAGAAATAAATAACTATTTTTGTGCGACTAAGTTATCGTAAAAAACAACGTAAAATCAAAATTACTTTTGATCTTTACTAATAATAAAGCTGTAAGTCTCTGTCGTTGGGTGTCTGTGTCTCTGAATGGCTGGATGTATGTTACGCGCATAGCGCCTAGACCGTTCGACCGATTTTCATGAAATTATGCACAGTATTAGTTCGTGGCATAAAGGTGAGCACCTCCAAGCGATTTTTCGAAAATTCGATTTGTTCTTTTTCTATTCCAATTCCAAGAACATTTTATCATGCAAATTGTCATAAGTGGACGACTAAATTACCAAATTATCATAACGTGGAACCTTAACATGGGCGAGGAAATGAAATAACAAATTGGTGAGAAATTCATCATCCATTACTTGTAAATATGCAGACGAACCAAATGACCTTTTAATTTTCTACTACGGGCAAAGCCGTGCGGGTACAGCTAGTGCACAAACATTTAAAGAAGTATCTAAAGCTCACAAATCCGGCATATGTGCTTTACGCTGTTTCTTACGGCTGCTAAACATTAGACTCAGTTTTTAAAAAAAACTACCAAAATTTGAAACACTTGTGCTTTCTCATGTCTTTATGTGTCTTTCTATTCATCTATAATGCCACGAAAATACTTTTTTTTTTATTTTGGGCGTACATTTTTCCTCTAACATTCGAAAAGACTCGGATGTATTCAAAAAAGTAGTAACGGATAACCTAATGACATAAACAAGTACTTACTTTGCCTTTGGTACTAAGAAATTAGTACTTAGTAACGGATAACCTAATGAGAAAAGCAAGCAATTACTTTAAATTTGGTACTTAAGAAATTAGTACTTGGTAACGGATAACCTAATGAGATAAGCAAGCTCGTACTTTAATTTGATACTAAGAAATGTGGTGCAACGAGCGTGACGGGGTCGTAAATTTTGCTCGTTGAAACGGGAATTTCGTTGTAATGAATTTCGAGCAATGTTATTCATATTAAATCGGGACTGAAAATTTATCTCGTTGAAACAGATTATTCATTGCATTGGAATTAGTTGTAACAGGATTTCATTGTATCGAGAATGTCGTAGTAATTCAAGTAATGTAATGGAAGTTAAATCAGGACTGAAATATTTTTCGCTGAAACGGATATTTCGTTGTATGGGCATTCACTGTAACGAGATTTCACTGTATTTAAACATTGCTTCAGAAATTTTTCAAAACTTATTTAAATCAAATTGAATGCTTTCGTGTTCTTCATAAAATTCATGTAAAGAAAGAAGCACCTAACTTTATCAGATGCTTTGTGCAACCATTGAAACTTTTATCCAAACGCAATAGCCCTTGAGTTAAATTCAAACTTATCCTGTCCACACGCATCGAATATATTCGCTCATGCTCTCAAATTTCACTGCTGCCAGGCATTTTTCTCCCTAATGATATGTGCTATAATGATCTCCCCTTATACGGAAAATTATCAACAAAAGTATCATGAATTTCAGATATAGAATGCAAATTATCTATTAGAATTAAATACCGTTGTAACTCTGCTGATGAGCTCACCTCATGCTTTTTCAAATTATAAAAATATTTTTTTCGACTAGTACTAAAAATTTCAAATTTTCTGAGAAAGTAAAAGCATCAAAGAAGACATGGTTATCTCTTCTTTGTTTTTTGAGCAATCACGAATTGCTTATTGTTCTCACTTGACGATTTTGATGTCCTTTGATTTTATTTCCCCCCTCCCCCCCCCCCAGCGCCTTCCTCTGCAGTACCACCGTCGATCGGCCCCTCCCGATGCTGCTTCTCCAGCGAGCAACACGTCCATATCCTACACATACGCATACAAAAACAAACGCACGCACCTGCATACACACACACACACACACAAGCTTGCACACATGAACACCTACACACACGCATGCCTACACACATGAACGCCTACCCATACGCATACCTACACACACGCACGCCTACACACACATGCGAGCGTACATACATACATACAAATAAACGCACTCATTCATACACACACACGCCTATACACACATACACACATGAGCACATACATATACACACGCATGCGCGTACATACGCACACACAGGCCTATACAAACACACACGCTCGTGATTGCGAAAAAAATAATTCAATTAAAATTAATCTAAAAATGCATCTTTTTTTTTTTTTCAAAATGTCAAATTGAATACAATATTCTCCCTTAAAACTGCAGTAAAATCCCGTTACAACGATTCAAAGGACTGCAAATGTTGTTCGTTGTAATCGGAATTTCATTGTAATGGAATTCATGCAATGTAATGGCTATTAAATTAAGGCAAAAAATGTATTTTGTTGAAACGGATGTGTCTTTGTATAAATATTCATTGTAACAATAGTTCACTGCATAAGCAAAATGTTGCTCTCCCCCCCCCCCTTTAAAATCACACAAACTTCGAACAAACCATTGTCGTGAGGTAAGTACAAAATGAAAATATAAAAAGATTACAATAAAACACAAGACAAAAAATTTTTTTCAAAAATGAGAGGCAAATTGAGCCCAAGACCTGCAGAACGGCCGTGGCGACTTCTTCGGCCTTGTCTGTATACAGCGTTAGCGTTGTACAGTTCAGATCTATTTTGAAGAGGGTCACTAAAATTAACAAGTCTCCGGTAATTAATGATAAATTAATAAGTCTCCTTTTATTTAAGAGGGACAACACAGGCCTTTTTTTTCCTTCCTGGAGTCACAAAATAAAGCGCATAACTATCTCTGTGTACGTGTATTTTGTCACCTATTAATGAAATATACATTGAGTTTGAACCTTTTCCTTTTCCATAGAAAAATTTGAAAAGACGGGATTGTTCCGACATTTCTTTATAAATTTAATGATTAACTATAAAATTAATTATTTATGAGTTTCAGATGTCATAATAAATGTTTCTATTTTCAGAAATTTTTTAATCAATTCCGAGATTAGAACATTGTTACAAAGATTAATGCAAAATTTCACTTATCTTTATTAGTAAAACGGATCAGGTTACGGAATTACAAGTACCTTCATCTTAATTCTTAAAAAGACTTAATGTTCGTGGAAAAAGTACGATCGATTCGAGATTGTGAAGGAGCAGACACTAATTTCCTCTTTTGTGTAGAAAATGAATTAAACATTTAAAAACCATATCGAATATGAAATTTTTCTTTCACTAAAAGCAACATTACTTCCAACCAATAGATTACTTGTTTTGTTATCTGCTTTCTTCGAAGAAAGATTTAATAAACGAACATTGTTATGCGAGTTTTGTTTCCGAACAAAAGTACATCTTGAGTGTTTCAATGCTTCCCAACTATTCGTAACATTGCCCAATATGATATACTCTTAATTAAAGTTCAAATTATATTCTCATTGTTCATCCGCAAATTTAATTCTTTGGAGAAAAGTGCATAATAGCATCTGATAAAGGAAAATAAATGGGCGTTATATTATTCCTACTTCTTAATTTGAAAGCAAAATAATGTACGGGAGTGCTGCAGGGGGTAAGAAGCAGATAATAAGTGAACTCTGCCTTTAATTGCATTTGTAGTTTCCATAGATTTTAAAGAAATAAATATACAGTTTCAAAAGCTCATGTTTAAATTTTAAACCTGAGCGTGGTATAAACAGCATCAAAACCTTTTTTTACAACTCACAGGTTTTTTTTAATCAAACAAAGGTTCATTGTTCTATCTCTTTTTCGGCTTAACAAAAAAGGAAAACATATAAAAAAATTAAGATTACTGCTTTTTCCTATGTTGCACGCAGTTTTCTTTAAATAGTTTAGCAAACGCATAAATCACTATTTGAATTGTTTGCAAGTTTTTTTTTTTTTTTGTGTGTGTGTGTGTGTGTGTGTTATTGACGAAGTTTGAAACGCCGAAACCCTATAGAATGCCTAAGCACTGTAGGGAGACTAAGGATACTTGATCTTTAGGGATACATGAACCTATAGCCAAAAATGTACCAAAATCATTAAGTAGAGATTTGAAAACTGACAATTATATTGAAATTATACTTGTACATAAAAACTGGCAACATTTTGTTTTTTTCAGCCATTTTGTTTTAGCTCAAGAAATGATCGTCTGAATGTGACATAGGAAAGCATTCCGAAGTTTACATTATCCCTTAAATACAACTTTTAAAAAATTCCGTAGTGTCATGTTAAATTATAGAGAGTCTTTACTAATTGAGACATATTTTTAGTAAATTGCCACTGATTTTTAATAATAGAACAAGTATGTTTGTAAAAATTGCATATTAAGGATACTTGATCCCTTCGTTTAGAGGGATACATGATCCCAGGGATCAAGTATCTATATGACAATATAAACACAGGGAAAACAATATAACTGTTGTTTACTTAGTTGACATTAGTTTTAAACATTAAAAACCATGCTAACATAATAACATTTATCATAGTATGAGTGATAGATTTAAATAATAATCACTACTGTAAATATGCTAAACAATTGAAATATCAGTTCGCACTTGTAACCAACATAACACCTCAAACATCTAAACATAAACTAACTCTACTGATAAATTATGTTCTGATTAGCCAAATGAGCTTGAACAAGTTGAAATAGATGTTAAATCTTTGTTTGAAAGAAAAAATAAATGATTTTACTATAGTTAGATTTACAACAAAAAAACAAAAAAGTGAGTTGCCCATTATGTTGACCTATTAGCAGATAGAATGCAAAGTTGGACATCTAGAGTTTTAAATAAGTTTTCTGAAGCGAAAAGGTAATATGTTTAATCAATCTATTTTTAATACAAAATTGATAAAATATGTTAAGCTGCACACATCCAGTTGTGCTAAAGCGGAACTTAAAGAACTACAACAAACGAATTGTTTGCATTTGACTTTTAGGTTTCGAAAACATATAATACACATTCTTTTTTATGAGTACACTGATACTTACATTTCTCTTCCCTCTTTTTTAAGATTAATTCAAATGATGAAACTCTTAATTTAATTATTGCAAGACAAGAAGCAAATAAGATGATTTTCGTGCTTGTCATCCCATTTTTTTATTTGTTGTAATTTTAGCTTCATTACGCTACTTTTAAAAAATGTTAGTTTTATTTATAAAATATAGTATTTTTTTTGTTCGCAACTGTATTGGATAATAAGTAACTGATTAAAAGCATCATAAGTTCGTGAAAGTTTTGTAAATTTTTTTTACAAATGTCTAGAGAAATTTGAAACTACGTTATTTTGTGTTCACATTATTATAATCTAATAATGAAAATTAGAAATTGTTTTTTTATAGAAACATTATGTAGAAAACTAAAATCCATAAATAAATTGCCAATCTAATGAAAAGTCTATACATTTTCTCAGTGGGATCAAGTATCCCCCATGAAGGGATCATGTATCCTTTGATGTGGGGATGAATGAAATTTTATGAAATTTTTGAAAAAAAATTATTTTACCAAAACTATCTGTTTCATTTCAACTAAATAAAAATACTATCAGATAGAAGAAAATATTACCTTTGTTCACGTACTTTTTTTTTAAAAAAACTTATAATTTGCAGCAAAGAAAAAAAAAATGAAAGCTAAAGTGGGGATCAAATATATCCTGTCTCCCCTATACAACGTCAGACGGTTTGAGGCAAAGAATGAAAAGTGATAATTCTTACATACTTTCCTGGGTATTGAATATAACACTTAGGGATTCTATGGAATGACAATTTCTATTTAGACAGAACGTAAAAAAAGCTCTGATAAGGCCATTATATATTTTACCAACAGAGTTTGAAATCTGTTATTCTTTGAAACGCTTAGGTGCCTAAACGCTTTAGGTAAAAAGTGCCTAAAACAGCAGACAAGGTCAAGCTTGGTTATAAGCCAGAACTTCAGTTTTGCCTTCAATTTACGAGCTGAACCGCACCATGCTGCGGACTCGCACTGGTGAGATAAATTTACTTTATCAGCCAGTTTATAGGTGCTCTCAGCTTAAATAAGGTGATATCTGCCTCCAGCTTGGTTATTCACTATTCCCGACTAATGAGTCCTAACCAAGACGAAACTGCAGTCTCTGGGTGGGATAACCGAGCTGTCTGGCATGTAGTTCTGTACTAAATTAGGCTTACTGCTAAGCACCCTTTATTTTGTCGCAAATAGGTGTAAGGATAGTAGTTAAATATCCAACACTCGATTCATCACATCTTCTCAACGAATAGCATAAAAGAAAATAGTTTTTTACAGGAACAGTTTTTATCTATTTCTTAGCATTATGTCCAACTAATTTGTTTCTGTTTATCACACACAATTTAACAAAAATGATAAAATAAGTATTTTCAGGGTCGCATTTAAGGGAGGGCAGGCGGGGCTACTGCCCCAGGGCCTCCACAATAAAGGGGCCCCCACAATAAAATTTTTACAAAATATCCAAACCTTCACGGGTCGAAAATATCGGATATATACATATATATCAAAATATTCGGATATATATCAAAGTATCCGATATTTTCGAAAATATGATGATCTTTTTGAACCCTGATTAGGGGCCTCCACACTTCTAAATCCGGCCCTGAGTATTTTGATTATAAGACCCGAAATATATTTTGCTGTAAATAGATATTTAAATGAAAATTAAAACATTAGACACGAATTTCGTCAAATCTTTATCATCATACTATAAATTAAAACAATATTTTCAATATCAACTCGAACATTCCATATTCAATTTTAAATATCCTTTTTGAATCGCCCATTGTTTTCCAAATTGTTTTCTCAATCTTCCTCCAAAACTTTTAACTTTTTTGTGAGACTTAACGGTTTTTACCTATTACTCAACATAACTTCTACCAAATTTTCTGCTGTTGATCATAGACAGTTTAACAAAAATGGTTAAAATGAATATTTCTTCAAAAGACCCAAACAAATTTTGCCACAAATAGATATTTAAATATAAGTTAAAAATTAAACACGCATTTCATCACATCTCCATCGACATACCATGAAATAAAACCATGTTTTCAATATATCATCTCAAACATCTTATATTCATTTTTAAATCGCTGATATTTTTCATTGTTTTCGCAATTTTCGTCAAAAAACTTCAACTGTTTTTTGTGAGACTTAACGGTTTTTACCTGTTTCTCAACATAACTTCTACAAAATTTGCTGCTGTTGATCACAGACAATTTAGTAAAAATGATTAAAATTAATATTTCTTCAAAAGACCTAAATATATATTGCCGCAAATAGATATTTAAATAAATGTTAAAAATTACACACACTTCATTACATCTCCATCGACATACAATAAAATAAAATCATGTTTTCAAAAAAACAATTTGAATATCTTATATTCATTTTTAAATTTCATTCTTAAACCGTTGATACTTCCCATTGTTTTCCCAAATTGTTTTCTCAGTCTTCGTGCAAAAATTTTAACTGCTTTTTGTGAGACTTAACGGTTTTTATCTATTTCTCAACATAACTTCTGCAAATTTACTGCTGTTTATCAAAGACAATTTAACAAAAATGATGAAAATGAATATTTCTTCAAAAGACCTAAATATATTTTACCACAAAAAGATATTTTAATAAAAGGTAAAAATTAAACACTTATTTCATCACATATCCATTGACATACCATAAAATAAAATCATGTTTTCAATATATCATCTTATATTCATTTTTAAATCGCTGATATTCCTTATTGTTTTCCTAAATTGTTTTCTCAATCTTCCTCCAAAACTTTTAACTTTTTTGTGAGACTTAACGGTTTTTATCTATTTCTCAACATAACTTTACAATTTTGCTGCTGTTAATCACAGACAATTTAACCCAAATGATGAAAATTATTATTTCCTCAAAAGACCCAAATATATTTTGACACAAATAGATATTTAAATAAAAGCTAAAAATTAAACACGCATTTCATTACATTTCCATTGACGTACCATAAAATAGAACCATGTTTTCAATATATCAACTTGAATATCTCATATTCAGTTGTAAATCTCATTTTTAAATCGCAGATACTTCCCATTTAGGCGAACGAATAATTATCAATGCAACACATCTCCAACGAAATGGAGGGAGATTATTCTGAGGGCTTTTGAAATCCTTTCTCCATGCTCGTGACCATCCTTATTAAAAATGTTAATGAATGCAAATGTTAACAGCGGAGGAAAGGTAGAAATTTCCCTCGCTCGAAACAGTTAACAAAGGACTCCTAATTCTGAAAGCAGACGAGAGTAACGGGTCTTTTGTTTTCGTTTCAAATTGCTCTAGTCCAACACAAAGGCTAAGAGAGAGGATTTTGTATTTGATAATGAAAGTAAACATTCGCCTCCTAACGTTGGGAGACTTAGTCAGCAGAAATAATTTCAGTTCCTGGAGATGAAGGGATGATATTGTAGGAGTGAAAAAATGATGTATTGTAAATTTTAGTGAGCTTTCGTTGCTGATTTTATTTATTGGTGATCTTTGATGTCGTGTTATTAGTATTTATTACGGTATACGTGTGTCAGATTAATTAGTTGTGAGTTTTGAGTATTTTCTCGTATTTTAATTGTTTTTCTCGTACTGAATACTTGTTGAGTATTTCCTTTTCTCCCCCCTTCATTATAGTGCACTGAAATAGATTGTTTTTGAAACATTAACTTGCAACAAATCGTACTGAAGTTATGGGTGATTCTCTTGAAAATAGCAGAATTTGTGATCTATACGACTGTTGAATCGTTTTATCAATTTTTTTTATCAATACGAATTGCTTTATCAATTTGAATAATTATAAATAATTTTTTATTTATTATTCTTTGTCTTGTTAACAATAAAGTATGAATGATCTATTCATAAGTAATTTATCAAAGTTTTCAAATCATTTGGCCAAGAAACAGAGAGAACAAATGAGCTTTTAAAAATTGGTCTAATTATAAAGGAAAGTTAAAATCGCAAAAAAGTACTGTTCAAAAATTTTTTTTAAACGTTTCTGGAAACTGACGTAATGTGCTAAATTCCTGCCAATAACATATTTGGTTAAAACCAGGAAAGTTTCCCACTGAAAGTTAGTAACCTTCCTGAAATTAACCAGGAACCTTTCTGGAGAATTAAGAAACTCCCAATCAAAAGCCGGTCACGTTTCTGGAATGAACCAGAAAATTTCCATAAAAACTCAGAAGGCTCAAAGTTTTTAATGCAAATATATAAGTAATTCTGAAAATATATTTTTGTTCCAATCCAGAAAATTTGAGTTCACTTTTGGGTTTTAGTAAATGAAATGGAAACTACGAGTATTAAATAAGATAAATGTGTTCATAGAATTAATATTGACTTGTAAATAGCAGATTTAACATGCGAATCTGAATTTGTATGGATAAGCAATTATTAGTTTCAACTTTCAAAACACGGAAATTTTAAATTTTGGCCTAATGTAAGGAGATTAAAACGACTCGACGAGTTTTATATATATATATATATATTATTAACATGCATGCTATTTGTATTCATTATTGTTATTTTTGGAAATCATTAAAAAATATTATTTTTTTGATAAAATAAATTTATTCCATTCTATCTGTGTTTTCGAATATTTTATTATTTTTGGTATCTTTAACCCTTTGTGAATAAAACTAGTTAATAACACAACTTTATCGCAAAATTTAAATATTTGGTTCGCAAAAATGCTTTGCTTTACTGAAGTCCTTTTTTTTCAAACATTTTCTCCTTGCTTCAAAGTGAATTTTAAAAATTTAATCCAAAGGTTTGTAAAAAAAAAAAAAGGTTATGTGTGCCGTTTCAATTTCAAACAACCTTCGATATACAGGTAAGAACCCAGACTTCGTTAAATAAATCTAGCTATTAAATCCTTTACAATGTAAGAAAGTTCCAAAATATCAGATTATTTCCAGACAACTTTCCTGGGTTTCACAAATTCCCCTCCCCCTCCGTCTCCGGTGAAAATAAAACATTTTTGCCAAAAAGCTTTCTGGCAGCGAAGTATCTATCCGTTGTATCAGTATGTATACTGTAATAGATACAGACTAGTAAGTCGTGATAAAAATCTAATTCTTCAAAGGGTGCCGTAAATCGAAGAACTTTGTAAATCTCTGATTTAAAGGACTAGAATGTGTACTAAAATTCCCTTGCGTAAAAACTAGAAATTTCATTCAAGCATGGAGACAGCAGTAAATTCGATTGATACCTTGACTAAATCTAATGTTTGGCACTCAAATGAGTTAACGATATTAAAATGGAAGAACTGAAACTAAAAAAAAACGCTTTTGAGAAAAGTAAATTAATATTTTGTGGATATTTCGTGGCGAAATGGGGATTTTTCAAAAAATGCAGTGTTCCGGTTCATGTCTACGGTTGTTGATTAATAATGGAAACTAAAAACATTGTAAATATTACTGAAATCTCTTGTACATCTGGACAGAATTCCAATTATTGATTTGTCATCTAAAATTGAGCATTAAATTTCAATTTTGAGAATAAAAACTGTCAAATAACTATTTTTAAAAATAAACTTTTTTATTCACTAAGGTAAAAACACCAGTAGTGGTCAGTGCTTCAGTAGACCACTGTAAGGTTTATAGTATTTGAAAAAATAGGATTCCAGATCCCCCAATGGATTAAAAATGCTTCAAATGTGCAAGAGGTATTAGAGATCCTATATACGGAGAGATTGGACAACGACGCGCCGCGCCGCTGTCCGCCATGTTTAGTCCAAGTGTTGTTAGCTGTATGAATTTCTAGATTTCCTACGAAATATAGGACATGAAATCTTTGAAGAATACACTGATTTTTCTTCTCCTTGTATTTTCATCAAACGGAGTGAGCGCCTAGTCTGGCAATCCGGTGCCAATCGTTTCTTATCATCATAGCGATTACAAAGAAAAAATTTTTTCTCAGAAGTTTATTCATGATGATAGAAAACAAACATATATTTGTGATCTGCGCATTTCATGTCATAATATCATAACTAGATTCTAATTTTTTCTATACAATGTAAAGTGATATTTGGGGCAGAAGATGCATTACGGTTTACGGGGAGTGAGCATTTTGGACATAAGATGGCCGCCGCTCTGAATTTGTCCAATCTCTCCGTATTTAGGATCTCTAGTATTACCTAATACACTTTTGAATCTATCGGGAAACCTGGAATACTATTTTTTCAAACATGAACATTGAATTGGCCACTACTGAAGCACTATTAAACACTGGCCACTATTGGCGTGTTTACCTCAACTGGCGAGATTTGGAATCAATAAAAACTGTAATTACAGGCGAAAAATAGCTTGTGATGTGCAGTTCATATAGACTACTGAAAACCTTAGTCTTGAGGAAAAACACATCACTTTATTTTGAAAAACTTTTTTAAGAAAAAACTGTTGGATATTATAAGACAACTACAAAATCGCGTGTCAGGATATGACGGGGGGAAATTGCTTCTGTATTTGAATAAAGCAATGGCCTGTTTGGTGATATTTTGATGGTTGAAATTTCAACCCTAACTCCAGTGGATGAACCCTTAACTCCAGTAGATAGCGTTCATAGTTAATCACTTTTTCGTTTCTTCATCCCTCCTGAAATAAAATGACACATGCTTACCATTAAAACAGTTAAGTTACCTGATCCAGTTCAGCCCTGTCATCTTAACTAATAATAAAGTTGAAAGTCTCTCTGTCTGGATGTCCGGAGGATGTCTGTTGGATGTCTGGATGTCTGGATCTCTGGGACGCGCAAAGCGCCTAGACCGTTCGGCCGATTTACATGAAATATGGCACAAAGTTAGTTTGTAGCATGGGAGTGTGCACCTTGAAGTGATTTTTAAAAAATTTGATGTGGTTCTTTTTCTATTCCAATTTTAAGAACAAAACTATCATAAGATGAACGAGTAAATTACGAAATTATTATAACGTGGAACCGTAACATGGGCACAAGCCGATTAGCGAGATACGAAATCATCATATCGTGGAACCGTAACATGGGTACAAGCCAATTGGCGAGAAAATTCACCATACATATTTGTAAATATACAGGTGAACCAAAAGACCTTTTAATTTTTCTATTACGGGCAAAGCCGTGCGAGTACCACTAGTACACAATAAAGCCTCTCCCTGCATGTTAAACATTACTGAAACATATTATCAAATTATCATGCCTTGGTGCGAGTTTCAATGTTGATGACGTCAGGAGCGTTAGTCGGTCAATGCCTATTTTATATATATGAGGAAAGATTCTAGAAATTGGCATGTTGTTGTACATTGAAAAAGTCAAATGTTTTAGAGCTCTATTGTGTATTGTGACTCAATATGAAAATTGTTTATGATCTATAAGAGAGAGAACAAAAGCCCTTTTAAATTTAAGAGTAAAGGACTCTAAAAATGTTTAATCAAACTAATTTATGCTAATATTTGCTTCGTTAAAATATCAAGCTCTGCTCTATTTAAAGTTGTGTTACAAAGCTGCATTTAAGTTCTTGATTGTACATAATCTTTCTTGCGAAGTAATAAGAATTTAATCTTTGAAAAAATAGTGGTTTTCCTTTTACGGATATTTTGCAGTAAGGTTCGCTTCAGTCTATTGATAATAGGAACAAAAGCTCGTTTTCTATCCAATGACTAAAAGAAAACTCTTTTATTTCAATGGGTTCGGTGAAAACGTTCCCATATAATCAATACTTGCCTGTGGTGGAAATGATGCAATTTTGAATCTTGTTGAGGAACATTAGGTTTGGGGTTTTCAAAAGTATTGAAACATAAAACATCCAACAGAATAGTTTTGGAAAACGGCTGAAAAAAGGATGAAATTCAAATGATGTCTACTTTGAGAGTTTCAAAAGAAGAATATATATTTAAGATTTGAATTTAGACAATGTATATGTTCATTTCCACCTAAACTTTAACTTATGGTGGCATTTTTCTCAATTGTGAAACTTTTTTGAATGGGTCTCTAGAAGAAGGGCATATGTTATACTCTATCTTCATTAACATTTAGTTCTTCCTGTCCTAGAAGAAGGGCATATGTTACAACTTAAAACTAAAATTTTTATTTTGTAACATTTGCCCTTCTTCTAGAGACCCATTCATTTATCTTGTCGAAGCAATAAAAGTAGCATTCTAACAAAAGAAAGTATAGTTTTGAGATAGAGAGCTCCTTCTTTTTTTCTTATTCTTATCTACTAGAAACTCGCCCGTCAAGGTATGATGGGTTAAAATTGCTTCTACATTCGGAGGAAGCAATTGCTTGTTTTGTGATATTTTGATTGTTGAAATTTTAACCCTAATTCTTATGGATTAACCCTAAACTCCAGTAGATAGACAGAGTTAATTGTTGACCATTTTTTCACTTCTTCATTCTCCTAAAATTAGTCTTATCAGTAAAACAGTTAAGTTACCGGATCCAGTTCAGCCTTGTTAAAATAAAGCATTTCCTGCATGTCAAACATTGCCAAAAAAGATTATCAAATTGTCATGCTAGGACACGAGTTTCATTGTTGGTGACGTCAGAGCATAACTTCGATCAGTGAATTAGTTATTTTCTATATTTTTGTGGATTCCATGTGCCACTGTGTTAACTAAAGCCGAGCTTATGATTGCTGTGGTACTTTAAGTTAGTCTACCAGATTACAGTACTGGACAAAAGTATTGCAAGTTTGAAAACTCTAACATTTATTCATGCATTTAAGATTCGAATTCAAAAGAAGTTCGTCTTCCAAAAAAGTTGTTCTTCCGTGCAACAACGCCCCAACTAAATTCAACAATATTAAAAGGTCAATGACCTATTTTCAATCTCGTCAAGCGATCCCGCTATTGCAAGCCTACCACAGACTGTTTTTCGAATCCAAAGTAACTTTCTAGAGACAGAGAAGATCGCTCCAAATATGGAAGCTGCTCGTTTACATGAAGCTGAAGTGAGAGAATGGACTTCGCAGCAGTTCAAGCAGTTCATCATACTTAGAGGAATTTCAGTCATTAATCGTATATATTTAGATGAAAGTCGGAAACATTTTGGAGCCGTCGAAATAGTAACCATATTATAAACAGTTGTTGTTTCCACTCATTTAAATGCAACGATTGTGCAGTTCAAAGCCATCTGAGTAAAATGTGTGTAGCGAAAAGATATAGGCTCAAAAACAACAGCTGGTTAGTTTGGTAAAAATTTCGGTAGCGTTTATTTGGACAACAATTCCGCTATGGGCAGGTAAAGGGCCGTAACAGCAAAATTTTCATTTTCATTTTTTTTTTTTTTTTTTTTTTTGTCATCTGTTGTACGTCAGCTTTATTGTACAAGCTTGCTTATTTGGTTTCCGCTGAAAGGAAAGCGCGAAGAAAGCGTCTAATTCCAACATTTCCTTTTTGTTTTTATTGAATCCAAAGCATGTTTCTTCAAATATCTCGAGAATTCATTTCTATAGATTCTGCCGTTTACCTGCCCACGATAGAATAGTATGCAATCTTAAACACTTTAAGGAAAACTTTACTCATACAGAGCTTATGGATTGATTTGAAAAGAAAAACTTTTATTGTAAAATTGTTCAAGAGATTCTGCTTTTTAAATGTTGCGAACTTCTTATATTATCATCTTGGTTGGTTCCATTCTGGTACGAAATATGAAAAATAATCCTGGTTAATAAAATCACATTTTTATTTGATTGAAATTTTAAATACAGTGGAAATTAAAATGTGGCAGTAAAACACAAAAATGTAAAAATGTAAATGGTGTTGTAAAAACAGCATATGAAACGTACTACAAAACGGAAACCTTACGTGTAGTCCATTTATCTATGAAAGGGGATTTTAAAAAATCCTATATCAATTAAGAAGGGTTATATTAGACAGTTTTAGATAAAAACTTTTGAAAACAAAAGTAAAGCAATGTTTTCTAAGGGTTGGAAATTATTTTCTGCTGTTTGCACCGCCTGGTTCATTGGAGTATAAGCAGAAAAAATGAAGTTTTTCAAAAGCATTTCAAGTTAGATTAAAAGAAAACAATAATTACTGCATGAATAATATATATATAAATGGCTGTGTGTGGGTATGTGTTTTCCTTATACACCTCCAGTTTACGTTTTAGATCTTTGCCAAGTTTGGCACGACGGTCCTTTGATGCTTAGAAATTCACATAGGAGTATCGTCGTCCTCCTACGGATGCAACCCCCCCCCCCCCCCATGCTAGTTTCCATTGCACAAATCTACAGTTTACGTTGAATCTTTGCCAATTTGACGCAGAGATAAATCGCTTGATCCTCAAGAATTCACATAGTGGAGTTCTCGCCAGAAAATCCATAAATCGGAATTTTTACAACTATTAATAACAATGACTCAATTTTCGAAATCCAAACAGTTCTGCATTAAATTTTAGAGTTATAAAATTGCTCTTTTTCATACGTTGACGGACAATTTTACTCCATTTTTACTTCCTTTTACATAGTAAGGGAAGTATTGTATTCGCAAAACAAATTCACTCAAAAATCGGCCTCGCCCCCGAATAAGCATTGAGTTCTTTCTTCAACCCGAGCACACGTGGATATATGCCTAGGAACGTACAGACACCCGAAATATCCATTTTGAAAATCCCCTCGTTAATTACAACGAGTTTTCTCGTGACGTCCGTATGTATGTATGTATCTCGCATAATTCAAAAGCGATATGTCCTAGAAAGTTCAAATTAGGTACGTAGACTTCCAGTGGGGGTCTAGTTGTGTACCTCCTCTCTTGGTTGCATTTGGATGTTACAAAGGAGGTCATTTGCACCTTTTTGGGGCAGAATTATTGTTAGTTTCAAGCAAATTCAAGTGGTGTTATAATTTGGCAAGCACTTGGCTAGGTATCACCAAGCTTTTGGTCGCGAAGTACTGTCGGCAACTTGGTGTCGAATTTGAAGGGCTTTTTTTTAAATACATAAATTTGGTATCAATTTGACTATATTTGGAGAGTTAACCATTGAATCACATTAAAATTGCCAATATTGGGAAAATTTATCTGTACAAAACGTTTTCTTTGCTTCGGTTCGCAACAAACTGGTGAAAATATTTAAAGTGTTACTTTGCTTACTCCGAGGGACTATCATCATTAAATTGGAGTAAAAGAAAGTCATCTGATGCACACATCAGCTTGTTTTCTTTTTGAATTAAGCCTGATTGTAGAACATGCGTCGCTTGACACAACTTTTATTTTCGAGGTATACTTTGCAATGCCGTGAAACTCTATTCATGATTTCAAATGGTTACGTTTTAAAATGGTTATTAGAATTTTATTTAATAACATATTTTGTTCCCTTGCTTTAAAAAAATAAGGGAATACGGACCTAACATTAACTAAAGTTTTGGTTGAACACATAACATCAGTATTCCGATTTCATATTTGTTAAACCAACATAAATGCACTTTATTTTAAACTAGTAGCCATTACAGCCGGTAAAACACATACCAAGTACCTCCTTCTTGTATAATGAATAAAATATCACAAAAATCCCTTTTTTCCGATTTCTGAGATGTTATTTATTTATAAAGAAACATTTACCCAAAGAGGATTAGGTCATTCTTTTTTAAATGTGTGTTAGAGGAAAAGAAATTTCGAATCTAAAAGCAAAAATTCCCTTGGAAGCAAACGCTGTTTTTCTAATGCTTTTATCCAAACAAAACTCTTGAATTTTTAAGAGTTAAAAGTTCCAGTTGGAAAACCACAAACATAATCACGCTGAAAGAGATTACGCATGGTTTAATCTTGAAGAGAATGGAACGTTGTGGAATGTCGTTGTGAATGGAATTCCTACAACAATCTGGAGAAAAATATACTTTGGTGGTTTTTAAGAAAATGTGGTTTTATGCTCGTTCAAAAGAATTCATTTTCGAATGGATGAAACTAAATATTTAAGTAATACTGCCGTGGAAGGGTATATGGCAGTATCTTCATAAATGAGTTTTTGAGATATTTGGAAAAACGTGTCTTGTATTCCTTATTAACAATGGTGAAATGTTGGAAATTGACTTTTTTTATCGCACTTTATTTCACTGAAAATAAAGCACGCAAACAAGCAAACTTTGACGTGGCAGCAGCTAAAACAAAACGTCTCCAAAAGCAATCTCATGCAGGTGTTATAACCCATTTCGAGCCTAGAACATGGCTTGGCTTCAAGACAGTATCATCAACTTAAAAACAGTTTTGCCATCATTAGGCTACTTTGGAAGACTATCTACCAGATTAATCTTACGACAATACCATAGACATGTCTATAGACAGTACTGTTTACAATTTAAATTGCCTGCTGTTCAATCTAGTTCCTTTTTTCCGAAGACTATACATTCTAAAGCTCATAGTTTCTGCATTGAAAAAAGTCTCCTTAAAATCCCGAAATACGCGTCTGCAACCAATTTGCTAATTTTTGCTCTACCTACGTTGTTGACGAAGGTCATACTGCTATCATATTATAAAAGTTTGAATAAATACCTTTGTGCATAATAAATAAAATAATAAATAACAACGTCAAATAGCACAATTGGCAAATTACTTGATATTTCTTATTTTACATAGGGGAAGCTGCTTTGCCCACGGACGGTTGTACCTACGGACGTTGTTCGGGAAATTCCGGGTATCGTCGAGAGAGATCTTAATTGGGGTTCAACGTGTGTGTCACAGCCTTCTCCAGTACCCCAGGAAGTTTCAACGCCATCAAACGAACATTTAAGATTCTATCACATTTTTTCGGTTTTAGTAGGATCTAAGTAAAAAATACCATGAGCAATTTCTTTTTTTTTTTTTTTCGTCCGTCGTGAATTGTATTATTAATTTTTGTTGTAGGTATCATGATTCCCTGCGTTTTGAAGGTTTTGTTTTTGATTTTTGATGTTATAAAACTGTGGTCCTGTCGATGTGACTGCCTTGCAAAACCAAAATGGCATACCTTTATACCCAAAGACACACAACCATGTGTACCCACGGACAGCAATTTTTAGTCTCCTTGGGTCACACATAAGTCTTCTTACAATGTGAAGTGCCTCAAAATAGTGCCTAGTCATCAACGTCCGAAATTTGCTTTCAACAATGATGATGAATTTTAAGTAGGGCTTGGAGTTATAGTGTTGAAGTAACCCCCACTTGTTGTAGGATCTACAGGCCGTCAATCCCACCTGTTTTCATTCGAAGTCAACTTTTCTAGATTTTTGTTTGTCTAATGACTAATAACTTTTTTAAAGAGTTCACTGGTGTTAAAGATTAAGGAAAATTAAAATAAGGGAAAAACCTTCGATTAATTTTCAAAGTTTAATTTCTGTTGGAGATTTTATTTAATGTTGTTTTCAATGGATGTTTGCAAGGTATTTCAATATAAAATGGCTTATGAAAATGTATTGAGTATAATTGAGTTCCTCAGACCTATGTATATATTATTTTTTTTATATGTCCACGGGTACAAAAGGCACCTGTCCGCAAGGTGAACGAGTTGTTGTACCCACGGACAAAAAAAGATGGTTTTTAAGATTTTTTTTTTTTTTTTTGAGGTTGAAAGCTTTGAGATTTTCACCTGACAAAAATTGCCAAATTAGATAATAAGTTGTAGATTCTGCCAGAATATTTTTCCCGATCGATTATCCATTCCCAGAGACCAGCAAAAATTTTGCAGCTTATCAAATGTTGTATGCATTCAAATGTAGTTAAATTTATTTACAATTAATTGTTAATTGTGGTAATTTGAGGGAGAGGGGCAATTTTGAGAAGAAAGTCTAGTTTTTTGTACCACATAATGCCATATTTATTCCAAATTACAGCAAATACTCCACAAAGCTGCGAGAATTTTCCTCGTATCTCTGAACAAATTTTCACTCAGGATTTAAAATAATTGCTTTCAGTGACACACTATTCGTTTAAATTAAAAACAGAAAAAAAAGAAAGAATAATCTCACAAGAAATGAATTTCTTTCATTAGTTTAAGTTACAGTTCTTTTACCGAGATGAAATATTTCTGAAAAATATTTTAAACTCCCCTGGGAAAGCTCCTCCGGAATAAAATCTGAAGCGAAAAATTCTCATCTCTCGTAAAAGGGACTATCAAGTTTAAATCCTCACAGTGAAAGAAATAATCAAAGATTTTTCTCATTCTTAATTCATGCTCTCCATCAGAAGGAAATGAAATATTTCTCTCGTTTCCGTAAAGAAAGAGCGATATGTTCTGCTTCCTATGATGGGTATTATTCGCCGCTTTTTTGCAGCGTTGGGAGAAAATTAGATTATTGAAAGATCAAGAGATGAGGGATTTAACGAGAGACACAAAAGCAATGTTCGAAGAAATGGGGGAAAAAATAAATGTAAAAATTAAAATTGGTTGAAATGTTCGATGTTAAATAGGGTAATGTCAGTCTCATTAATTGTCTTCAGCATCCGATGGTAGTGGCATTTTGGTTGCTCATAAGATTAAAATGTTTGATATTTAATAGGGTAATGTCAATCTCATTAAATGTGAGGGTATTAGTATTCTGGGCACACAAATCAGTGCTGAAACGTTCGATGTTGAGGGTCATGTCAATTTCTTTATTTGTCATCAACATTTCATGGTATTAGTGTTTCGGTGCACAAATCAATATTAAAATGTTCAATATCTTAAATAGGATAATGTCAATCTCATTATCTGTCATCGGCATTTGACGATATTAGAATTTTAGGTACATAAAAATGGATTATAACGTTCGGGGTTATGACGCTCAGGTCAATTTCATTATTTGTCATCAACATCTCGTGGTATTAGTATTTTAGGTACAAAAATTAATATTAAAACGTTCGATATATTGAATAGGATAATGTCAATCTCATTATTTGTGATCAGCATTTGAAGGTATTAGTATTTAAGGTATACAATAATCAGGATTAAAACGTTTGATGTTGATGGTCAGATCAATTTCATTATTTGTCATCAACATTTCATGGTATTAGTATTTTAGGTACACAAATTAATATTAAAATGTTCAATGTTTGTCAACTATTTATCATCTGCGTTTGATTAATAATGGCACTGGCACTTTCTACAATTTAGATGTATACGCAATTCAAGATTTAAACGTTCTATATTAAATAGCGTAACGTCAATCTCATTATATGTAATAAGCATTTTATGGTATCAGTGTTTTAGGTACACAAATCAATCTTAAATAGGGTAAAGTCAATCGCATTATTTTTCAATAGATTTGATCAATATGACACTATCATTACCCACAATTACGACAGATACATTAATTAAATTTTAAAACGCTCTGTATTAAATAGAGTCGTCAATCTCATTATTTGTGATCAGCATTTGAAGGTTTTAGTATTTAAGGTATACATAAAACTGGATTAAAACGTTTGATGTTGATGGTCAGGTCAATTTCATTATTTGTCATCAACATTTCATGGCATTATTATTTTAGGTACACAAATCAATATTAAAATGTTCAATGTTCAATAGGATAATGTTAATCGCACTATTTATCATCAGCATTTGATTTATAATAGCACTGGCACTTTCCACAATCTAGATGTATATGCAATTCAAGATTAAAACGGTCTATATTAAATAGCGTAATGTCAATATCATTATATGTAATAAGCATTTGATGGTATCAGTATTTTAGGTACACAAATCAATCTTAAATAGGGTAAAGTCAATCGCATTATTTTTTCAATAGATTTGATTAATATGACACTGGCATTACCCACAATTAAGACTTATACATAAATCAATTTTAAAACGCTCTGTATTAAATAAAGTCGTCAATCTCATTATTTGTGATCAATGTTTAACGATGTTAGTATTTTAGGTATACAAATAAGAATGAAAGCGTTTGATGTTGATGGTCAGGTCAATCTCATTATTTGTCATCAACATTTCATCGTTTCGCAAATCAATTTTAAAACGCTCTACATTAGATAGGGTATCGTCAATCTCATTATTTGTTATCAGTATTTGATGATGTTAGTGCTTTAGGTAAAACAAGATTTTGTTGATGATTTAAATTTATTGTTAAATTACGTATGCGAATGAAAGAAAACATTTTTCTCCCACGGGTACTCATTTTAGAAGCAAATGTTTATGGGTGCTCTGTCACTTACATTACTTAATTCCAAAAATTCCCTCCAGAAAGCTTTTTGAATATATCAGATAACTGTTGTTGGTGGGAGGATTTTTGTTTTTTTTTTTTCGGAAACATTTCCGTTACATCAAATAGGGTTTCTGAACATTTTTACAGTGTATGAAACTAAACTTTGGGGTAAATTCCCTGATCTTCCATCAGGCAATAATATTAAGACTTCAAAATACTCTTTTGAAAAATTTAAAGCCTAAATAGCATGACAAAGAGTTGTTATTTGAAAATGGCAATTTTATTATTCTGAAACCTATTAGAGACGACGTAATCGAGTCCTGTGAAAATGAAACGCGTTATACGAAAAGTTGTATACCGCACAGACCTGCTGCAAGAAAATAAAAAATATTTTTTTATTTACCCGCTCATTTTGTGTGGACATATTTTTTTGGTTCAAACTGCTCTTAAATTATCTTATGAAGCTGTGACAATCTTGAAAGAAGCAGTAATTATTCTTAGAAAATTTGAAATCAATTCCATAGAGTTAGGAAATGAATATCTTGAATCTTGTGTTCAATCAGGTGCGAAAGAAAATCGAAGAAAAAACCTTTGTATGTATCTGCTATTAATTGGGACAACTGTGACAGTAATTTAGACCTTTTATTACCACTATTAGACCTGATACAAAGACCTGGTAAAGTGCAACAAAACAGTTTTCTTTGCACATAGCTTTGATCCCGTTTTATTGAATTCTATATTCCTAAATAAAATTAAGTGAATTGTTGAAGAACGAGAAATGGGTAGTGATTGGAGCTTAGCTTTTAATGCTGAAATAATAAAAAAATTGCGCGAGTGGTGTTCTGAGCTGAATGTATTGAAGCATTTTTTGGTTTCAAGATATTACTTTACTGATTGTTCCAAAGTATTTTGAGAAAATATTCAACTTTATATTTTTTATGATTTTAGTTCAAAAGCGTACATAGTACTATCCTATTGCAGGTTTCTTTTAAAAACTTGTTCGATTCAAACAAGTTTTATATAAAAATTGGGAGTAGAACCTCTGAAAAATTTAAACCACAGTAAACTTCCGATTATCCGAGAGTGGATTATCAACAGAACGGATTATCTGCGAGTAAATCGACAATCAGGGACATTCATTTTTACAGCAAAAAGCAAGTACCAATGGGTTTTCTTTCTTCCACCCCCTCCCCAAAAAATGTTAAATTTAAACACAGCTGTTTTTGTTTTATGTATCTAATTACTAGCTGTATTCCCCGGCTTTGCACGGTCTACCTCGAAAATAAAAGTTATGTCAAGTGACGCATGTTCAACAATCGGACTTCAACTAGAGGAAAAAAAATCTGTAAAATTTCCCGTGCAAACAATCATTCTCAAAGAAAGAAAACGTCAAATTGAAAATTCCCGAACAAATTAAACGCAACTTGCCTAATTATCTTCTGCTGGTGGTACAAAAAAAAAAAAAAGATAATTCGCCAAATAATAATCGAAAGGAGAAATTTTTTAATCAAAATAAAAACAAAATTTTATTTCGTCGCAGTCGAGGGAAAGAAAGCGGCAACCTTCTGAAAATTTATTCACGTTAATTTAAAATGAGATCGCGCAAACGATAACTTTCCGATTTAAAAATTTCTGTTCCGTTAGGTTTAGCAGTGCTTTTTAATTTTTTCCCGGTAATTTTACAGCTTTTTTTTTTTTTTTTTGAAATTCGAAGAAAGTGACTGTACTCTATGGGTATTTTTCGCGGGCTTTCGATTGGCGCCAAAATTTAACTGGTCGCCGACTATCTGAAATATCTATAATTATTTCGGGTAGAAAGACACTTTTGATCCCACTTTCGGGCTTTAAAATTAAAATTCGAACGGTTCTGTTCTTTTTTGGCGTTCGAAAACCCCCTTACGTTCCTTCTCGGGTGCCCAAGTACCTCTCTGCCAAATTTGGTCCAAATCCGACGAAAACTGTGGAACTGTACAGAGAACATACATATATATGTACACACATATACACTGGCCTCAAAAAGTTAAGGTACAACATGTTTTTCGAAGCTCACCATAAAAAAGGCAGTAATAATAAAATGCACAGTTTACATGAATGATAATAACGAACTAAAAAGCCATTTAAGGAAAAAAGGTTGCTACAACTTTTATTTTATAAAAAAGAACATATTTTTACGACTGAGAAAAAAAATATACAAATATCAAGCTTTCGTACTTTTGTGTGTATGTTGTGTTGATTTTCAACTGTTGTTGACAGTTTCGGCGACAATAGTCAATAGAGTTTAGAAAAGGTCTCAGAATGTCGTTTACCATTTTCGTTAAGTTGGAAGGCAGTTATAGATGGGTGGAAATGGGATTGTCGCAGGATGTTGCTGCTAGACGTCTCAATGCGTCTCGTAGTGTTGTTCAGCGACTTTGAGATCATTACCGAGCAGAAAATTCTGTGTCCAGAAGACCTATTCCAAGCAGACCACGAGCTACAACACCTTTAGAGGATCGTTTTCTATTTCGGCCAGAAGGAGAAGAATCACTATTGTGCCGCAGCTTGTTGCAGGTCATTTTGTAGCATCAGGAAGAAGAATCTCTGCTACTACAGTGCGAAATCGTCTTCACAATGCAGGTCTCTATGCAAGACGATCAGTTGTGTGTGTTCCATACAACGGACCACGGCAAAGGATCCGCTTGTGCTGGGCAAGAGAACATGTTTCCTGGACCCAGCAGCAATGGGCTTGTGTGCTGTTCACAGACGAGTCCATTGGAGAGTGATACAAGGCGTCTACTGACCTCAAGGGGTTGAAAGACTACAGTTATAGAGATGGTGGAATAATGTTTCAGGCAGAGATCTCGCTCGGTGGTCACACTGACCTGCATGGGTTCCACGGTGGTACTGTGACTGGTCTGAGATATCAGGATGAGATCCTGGATCCATATGTCCACCCACAAGCTGGTGTTATTAGTAATGACTTCATTCTGATGGATTATAATGCACGACCTCATCGAGCTCGTATTGTTGAGGAGTATCTTGAAGATCACGGTTTGGGATGAATGGAATGACCAGCTCGATTTCTAGACCTGCACCCGATAGAACATCTTTGGAACTATCTTGGCAGGCAGGTTGATGCTTTAAATCCTCCTGCAAGGTCGTTACATGAGCTGGAACAAAGTTCACTCTGTGTCTGGTCTTCGCTTCCTTTTCCAGTGTCCGACAACTTAATAACAAGCATGGAAAATTGATGCCGCCAATAAATTTAAGTTAGCGGGGATAGCTTCCATATTAGAACCCATTTTTGTATTGTTTCTACGGCATTTTACTCCATAACACAGTGATGTTCTGTTTTCTTCAAGAATGAATTTTTCCACAAAGATTACTTTTTTGGTTATAAATCATTTTTTGCAATACGCTTATACAAAATTCTATGACGCATTCAATAAAAAACCATTTAGTGCACATGTCCTCCAAATTTTTTGTTTCTACATTCACTTATTTGCAAATTAGACACAAAAAACCGACTCTACCTTAACTTTTTGAGGCCAGAATATATATATATATATATTCTTTGTTTTATTTATATAGATTTACTCATATATATATATATATATATATATATATATATATATATATATATATATATATATATATATATATATATATATATATATATATATATATATATATATATATATATATATATATATATATATTGTATTATGCTTTCTTCATCGTACATAGGGAGACTTGACCCATGGAGGTTTTTTCGATTAAAAGAATATTTTGGGAAAATTTTAGACATATTTTTGGTTGACCAATCACACAACAGTATTTTGTAGGGCGACGCCATTTCAGAATTATCAGTTGCTTTTAAGAAATTCAGCGCATAATAATACTGCACTTTTCAAGTAAACTTTGAAAATTTTGAACTTTGTTGAATGTTAGCCACCAGTTTTGAGGGAAATGAATTTAAAAGTTTTAGTCACTTTTCTAGCTATCTATTGATATGCTGTAGTTTTATATAACCTCAATCTAAGCTAACTAGGGAAAATTGACCCAAAGAATAATTTGATGTCTTTTCAATGAATTTTTGTTTATGAATAACTGAAATATTGTGATTTAGGCCTTAACAATTTGATTTTATTTAAGCAATACATGATTTTTTTTTAACTTAATGAATAACTAAAATATTTTTGCACGATAAATTTTTTTTATATGATAAATAACAAAAATACTAATAATCTTTACGTCCAATGGTTTTTTACTTTATAAATAACTGAAACATTGTTTTGTTCTGAGTTGATAAAGTTTTGAGTTAGACTTCTACTTTTCTGCTGATTGGAAATAAGATTAATTTTTAAAAAAAAGTGTAACACTTAACCTAAAGAGTGAACATTTGTTTATTCACTTCAAGTATCACTTATTAAAGCAAAAAATATTATCAAACCTGCGTTTTTGATTTCAGTATCTACATTCATGAAGGTGGGTCATGTCTCCCTATAGGGAGACGACCCAACACTTATAAGTGCTGGGTCAAGTCTCCCTAGTTTTAAGGACACTTGACCAAAATGCAGACTTGACGAACAATTTTTTTTCAGCACCATTTCTACTTAGACTAATGCGATTATGTTTATGTATATATATATATATATACATTAATTCGTTTTAACTATTCTACAAAGAAAAAATGTTAGGTCAATTCTCCCTAATTTCCCCTACACTTGTGTTTTTATTCTTTTTTGATGTTAGGTCCTGTTGTGCAAAAGTACGACACATTTTTAAATACTTATATATTTTTTCACTAATACCAGAATGGGACTTGGTTTTGCAGAAAGTGACGCCTCAGAAAATATTGCTTTTCACGCAAAAAGCATTTCCCGCATTTTAAAAGCATTGGTGCGAGTTTTTTTTTTTTTTTTTCGTCAGTACTTGCAACGATGAAGTAAGTGTGAAAAAACCAGAGAAAATTTGCAAATGAATGAATTGGTGTTTATAAAAAAGCACAATACAATGAACTGGAATTTAGGACTCATTGAACTTTATACTGAAGCATACTTTTGGACTCGAGTTAAATTAAGGGGATTAAATATTGATTTGAAACATCATTTTTTGAAATTATATGAATTTTTCGTATTTATTACTTGAAAAGAAAAACCCTTCTGATTATTGTGTATAAAGTCAATATGATTTGAATAGTTTTCTTGTGCAAACCTAGTTGATTGCTAATTTAAGATTAGGAAATCTTTAATTTTAACTGTGATATTTTTATATGAATTTTTACTTCTGCTTAATTTTCTAAGTTAGGAGCTAAAAGAAAGCATTGCTGTGAAATCATGAAATTGTTAAGTATAAGTATTTTGTGAATGTATTTCATGCGTGGGAGGAGGTTCAAAATACAATGTAACATCGTTTTTAACTGTAAGCGGCACAAGAGCGAACTGCTATAATGCCTATTAATTTCAGTTTTAGTGTTCTTTTTTTCTTTTATTTGATTTCAGTTAGAATTGTTTTTGTTTGATCTTGAAAACTTGAAGTGTGATTAGGCAGTTTAGTTTCGTTAAATATTGATTTCCATTTTTTTTGGGATCAATCGCGATTGCTTATTGTTCTCACTTGACTGTTTTGATGTCCTATGATTTTATTTTCTCCCCGCCTCCCTCTGCAGCACCATCGTCGGCCGGCTGACTCACGATGCTGCTCCTCTAGCGAAAACTGTCTACAGGTTGCGTCACTTGCCTACACACACACGCATATATACACACACCTACACACACATACGCACACGCATACACGCACACACACATAAGCACACTCACACATACACGCAAACTAACAAACACATACACACACACACGTACGCATACACACAACTACCCCCCCCCCACACACACACACAAACACATACCTACACACACAAACACATGCCTACACACACATACCCCCACACACAAACAAACATACCCCCCCCACACACACACACAAACACGCACGCCTACATACACACACACTCGTGATTGCGAAAAACATAATTTGAATTCAAGATGTCAAAGTTTAAATTATTTTTTCTTTTGTTTATTTTTAATGTTGTGAAGGTGTTTTTAAGAACTTTAATTTGTTTTAAAGATTTTTCTACAATGTCAGTAGAAACTGCATATGCACTTAAGTTACACAAATTCTCGTGCTATCTACGCCTCTCAAGGTGATAAATTGCTCCAAACGTCCCTTTTAAGGATACTGGTTGGTATCAACGCATAAATTCTCATCTTTGCATCATAACAAAACTTTGTTTCTTGAGCAAAGCTCTGAGAGCAACAGTTGTAGTTAGATTTACAAAAAGAGTAGAAACAGCATGTGAACTTACGTTACATAGGTTCTCCTGCAACCTACGTTTCTCAAGGTAATAAAATGTTTCAAACTTCCTTTTTAAGAATACTAGTTACTTCCTTTTACAAAAAAGGAAGTATTGTATTCGCGAAAAAAATTTCACTCAAAAATCGGCCTTAATTTCCATTTTGCTCACCCTCGAATGAATGTTGAGTTTTTTTTCGTAAAACTTGATTTTAAAATAACTTTTCGTTAAAGTCACTTTGAAGTAAGATGATGTTGAATGTAAGAATCTCGTGTTGACGAAATGCTTATCAGTCTTTCTTTCTAATTTTCAACCTGTATAGCAATCAGTCTTTCTAAAAAGTTACGCAATGTTTGACATGTTATGTATTTATATATACTAGCTGACCCAGCCACGCGTTGCTGTGGCGAAGTAGTTGGATTAAAATATTCTTTTACTCAATATTTTGATAGAATCTAATTAATATTTTTAGTGAAGCTTAAAATAGTCTGTCCAATTTTAAAATGTGAGATTGATAATGAGCGTTTTTATAGGCTGAAGAAAGTACTCATTGAATTTAGTAATTACTACTTAAATGTTCAATGGTAAAAGCACTATACTTACGCTTAGTAAGTTTTGCAAGTATGATTTCGGCCAAAAATAAAAGCAAAATAAATTGAAAGTGATAGTAAATATCGACACTAATTGTAAAATATCGGAACGTAGAAATTAAGCATAAACCAACATACACATTTAGAATGTTCACTACATTTCATTCATCTCAGATTTCTCTATAGTTTGTAATCAATAACTTCTTCTCAAAATACATTAATTAAATTAAAAACATTTAAAAATTAAATTTTATAAATGAGGCAGATAACTATGACTTCGATCTATTGTGTCTATTATTTGAAAACTGAAAATTATCTAAGCACCAAGTTGTGCACAATATTCTTGCTTAACCTGTCTTTTGCTAACACGAATAGATATGATAACTTTCCCACTTGTAAGTAGGCGATAGATAGTTGTCCATGAAAGAAACAGGTATGTTTCAAGGCCAAATCAAAAATAGACATTGTTTGGTCTCGAGATCTATTTATGGACTTTTCAAAACTAACCAAATCGGAAATTGAAGCCTTTTAAATGTGTTTGAAAATTATGACGCTATTAATCGCTTACGTAGCAACACAAAATTTCTCCTTTAAACTTTTCCGTCAAAAGTGTTGAAATTTTGATGAAGAAACGTGTACCGTTACATAATCTAGGTGGGTTTTAACTGTGAAAAAGAATAATTTGTGAAAGAATTTTCAACCTGAAATTGTCTAGTGGCATTCCTGGTATATCCAGAGAATTTAAACATTCAGTTGGAATGGTTACGGCTTTGTTTTTATCGACAACTGTATAGCCTTGTTCAGCATCAACGGTCAGCACAATGTGATTATGATTTTTTTTTTCAGCTGTCAGTTATGGCTCATTATTCACAATAATTGTAACTAAGATAGCGTCATTTCACTGTTTTTTCTCGTTGTAAATCAGTGTTAACTAAGACTGTGACCAGTCGATCAGGTGATATCACACCATCATGACTAAACAACAAATATGAAATTAAAATGCATAAATCTTCAATCAACAGTAACGCTTCATTATACATCATTGGTGAAGAGTCTTGATTTGGACATCGGTTTGTTTGCTTAACTCTATGGAGTACATCTTCAAACATATAATTTATATAGCTTCCCCGCAGAAATGATGATTGTGTTGGATATTATGTCGTCAAAATTATCTTAAACAGTGGACGAACTGTTTCTCGTTATGCAAACCCTATAAAAGAAAACGAACTCCCAATGATTGTGTGCTACTAATAATTACAATTCGCTAAATGCATCGTGATATGTATTAAACACTCGACAATTAACGGTCCGCAAATATTTCTGTCGTTTCGGGAACATGTAACAATAAAAAAATTTTGAAAAAAAATAGAACCGACTTCAAAATTGCACTAAAAAGTGAAAAATAATTTTATTCTTTAAACACCATCGATAATACTTTTAAACATAATTTTTGAAGTTGGCGCAAAAACGATCGATAAAATCATTCACAGCCATAACTCAACTACAAGTATAAATTTAACCAGGTGTAGTTTCTTCACTACCACATGTATTACGCATTGATGACAGCATATTTGAGTAACGATATAAATGTTTCGTTCCTAACTTTAGATGATTTTTGATAAAAATATGAACGAAGCATGGTTACAATAGATTTTACTTTTTGTTTTTGTGCCAACTTCAAAAATTATGTTTAAAAGTATTATCGATGGTGTTTAAAGAATAAAACTATTTTTCACTTTTTAGTGCAATTTTGAAGTCGGTTCTATTTTTTTTCAAAATTTTTTTATTTCATTCTTTTTAGTGTAAATGCAGATATTTCAGTAAAAGTAAGAAGTTACCTAGTAAAAAGTTCGACTCTATAGCACTGTATTGCTTTAGAAAAGCCTTTATTCAAAATTATCATTGCAATTACTATTAATGTTACTGTTATATGGCACCAAACTTTTATAACAATGAGTTTCATATTGTCGCGTAGATGAAGATAGCGAAGACAATGTGAAAGCCAAATGAAGCGAATACTCGTTAGTCTCCACTCGAGATCTTTATTCAGAACCACGAATGAACGTTACATCTCCTTATATACAACTTGAGAAAGTGCTGGAACTTTCCAGACTTGGAAAGGTACAGAAATTAATAGAACATTCGAGAAAATACGGGAAACAGTAGAAACGAAATTTTAGTAAAATTCACTTCGTCCCAGTCGGGATTTGAACCCGGGCCGCTCGTGTGGGAGGCGAGAATTCTACCACTGAGCCACCGTTATCCACGGATGAAATTGCGAACTTCGCTACAATATCATTTTAATCATTTAATAGGGAAATTGCATAAAATTTACTGTTTTTTGTCCATAACTTTTTTTCTAAGGAACAAATATGGTCAAACAAAGTAATGGGACCTAAGTTGAGCCATCCCCTATCCATTAAAAAAAGAATAATCAAAATCGGTTCACTAGGTGCGACGCTATGAGTGGACAAACAAAAAAAAAACATACATACGGTATGAATTGATAACCGCCTCCTTTTTGAAGTCGGTTAAAAACAAATCCAAAAACATCAGTCGCTTTGTTTTGGATGGAGTTTTGGTCCCAATGTCTTGGCTTTAATTTTTAATTGTGTCCGAGATGGATGAATGTTGTGTTCTTTGTTTGCGTGGCTTCCATGATTTTTTTGATTTTATTCAACAGTGTAAAAACAATTAAGAAACGTCCTGGAAAATAATGGGCAGCGAATACGCCTAATTTCTGAAAGTAACATATATTGCAGAAAAAAAAAGGAACGTATCCCGCTAAAAGTCAGAAACCTTCCTAAAATTATCCTGAAGTCTTTGTGAAGAATTCCGAAACCTCTCCGATTTGAGACAATCATTTCTCTGAAACCTTTAGAGAGATCCGAAGTTAGACCAAAAGTAATAGCTTGGCACATTATTCGACTCACCAAAAAAAAAAGAAAGTACCAAAAGCATTATCGCTACCATAGCCACTGCTAAGATGAACTTGCAAGCATGCACAAAGTATTCCACTTGCTTGTTACTCTTGGAAAGTTACGGAATCCAGAGATTCACTTCCATTGGGAGTTACGTCAATCTAGACGGACCACGACGACGGTAGTAAAGTCAATTCATCACTAAAATTCCTTAACCTTCCTAATATTATCCGGGAATCTTTTTGAAGAATTCAGTAATCTGCCAGTCGTTTGTCTGGACCCCCTCCCTCTTCAGAGAAAACTTAGGGGAAGTTTAATACAAAAGCTTGACACCTTTCTACTTTTCCAAGAAAGCTCCAAAAGTATTACTGCAAGCATGACGAAAGGTAAGACAGAATTGTGAGCAAGTACTATGAGTCTAACTCACCTGCGATTCCTCCAAAACTACGGAATCCAGAGGCTCATTCACTCTCTCTGCAAGCTTAGGCGATGCAGACGGAACGTTATTGCTCAGAAGTCGATACAATTAATAAATACGCTCAGTTAATCTTTAAACTGGGAACTAAAAGTATTTTTCGCTACGGTGAGAAGTCTGCATTCATGACGTTTGTAGCAATTCAGGAAACTTTTTGACGCAGATACTTGAGTTCCAAATAAAATTGTTGATGACCTGTGAAATCCCAACATGTTCCACGAAAATAAACAGTGACATTTCGGATTTTTTTTTTTTTTTTATAGCGCATGTAAAATAGCGTGAAACATTGGTAAATATTTTTATTTCTGAGAATCGGGACAGAACACATTAGGTTTTTGACACAATGTAAAAAAAAAAAATCAGGGTCGTTTTTGGTGGTTCAAGTGCTCTTTGCAGATAATATCTTCGGTAAAACATACTCGTTGACCGTTTTCAATGTGTACTGCAAGATGCTGTACAGAAGGGTCTCTTTCGTATATGGGGAAACTAAATTATGCCATATAGCGTCGTTGCTGCTGATATATCTACTCATGGCGTTATTTCGTCAATTTTGTCCATATCTCGTACCTCAAATGCTACCTAATAAGGACCTTTTGTAACGTATTTGACAAAGTATTTAATGGATTTCTCGGAACTGCAAAACTCGACATTTATATGAGCCTCATACGTTTTTAAAAGCAGTGGTGAGTATGAATCTACTCGCCGCTTATCAATTTCAATTTGATTTGTAGAATTTGACATTTAGATTGAAAAGTGTGGTCTGTATACTCCTCCTTTCTACGGTGATATTATTGATAACCATGAATATCCTTAACATAATATCATTTGTAAGTTTGAATCAACTTAAGAATAAAAATTTTGAGGATGAATCAACTTACAGCGCCATCTATTAAGAATGTACAGAACCAAACAATGAATAAACACTATTAATGTATAATAAACATTTTATCTGCAATAAAAAAATATAAAAACCATCCTATCTTTTAAGTTGGACCAAATTACAGATACTTATGAAATTTGATAAAAATCGGTTCAGTAGTTTCCGAGTTTACCCCGAACAAACATCGTGACATGAGATTTTTACACATATATATATATATATATATATATATATATATATATATATATATATATATATATATATATATATATATATATATATATATATATATATATATATATATATATATATATATATTCACTGTCTAATATCTAAATTCAATAGCCACATTAATTACGCCTTCCAAGTCATGAACTGTGCCTATTTGGTCGATAAAATAGGCTGTCGATTCTGTTAAACAGGTTTTAAGTAGCAACTACGCGCAGTCGTTAAGTAGTTCAAGAGGTATCTAGTAGGGTGGTTCAAAAAAAACTTTTTTAGCTAGAGTCTGGGACACCCCCTTTTTTTTTAGTACATTTACTAATAGTATTATGCTGTAACAGTTTTAGCTTCTTACTCAAATTTTAAGAAGGTGCTTAATGACCCCTTAATTTAACATTAGCTGTAGCTTAGAAAATGCTAAAAATTTAGTTACATTTAATTTACTCAGCTATTTTTTTGTAAATAATTATTTTATTGCAATGTATATGCATATTATTAGTGTGTATTATAATATGTAGCATTGTTTTTTCAGTTCAATGTATTTTTTTAACTTCCCTCCCCATACATTTGAAGTTTAGGGGAGGGGGTTGAGCAGCCTCTTTCAGTTGAAATAGGAAGCTAAAATTCTTCCAGTATATTACTACCCACAAGTGTAAAAGTATTGAGGGGTGTCCTGATATCTAGGAGAAACTTTTTTGTTTGCATGCACTTTTGAACCACCGTAATAATCACATTATGAAAAATTCATACTTCAGATTGATTCATCAGCGTGTCTGTACCATTGAGAAGCTATAAAATGGAGGGAATGAGAACTTTCTTTCTTGAACATTACACCCCAAGTTACGTGATGGATTTTAAAACAAAGTAATCAGGTTTCTTTCGCTAGTTTCACGCAAAACGTGTCAACCATTCGTCGTTGTTGTCACGTGACTTGGAGTGTTAGCCTCAGCTTTTGCTAAGCCAATGATCGGGCTTGCTTCCTCCATTTCCTAATTCCTGCTCTAAGATCTGTACCTCTGATGCCTCCATTTCCTTCACTAGATGTATATGGCAAATAAGAGAACGCACCAGAAAATAGAAGTGCCTAAAAACATTTAATGAAATTTACTAAGCTTGAGGCATGAATCATTGCATTGGTAATAAAGACTTAAAATCTTGCTATGAAAAACTGAAAAGTTGAGGCAGAGAGTTCACGATTTGTGTGTAAGTCTATAATTTGTTTTAAAAGAATCTAAAAAACCGGAAACTTTCGAAATAATATTTATACCGCAGTGGAACACAAAATAAAATTAACCAAAACAAAAAATACGAAAAAACGTTTTAGAGATAAAATTTGTTTCTTGTCCTATGAAATAGAAAAAAGTTGCATGATTGGAAATATAAAATAAATTTTTTGATGAACTTATTATTGACAGAAAAAAATTAACTCGCACATTGCACAAAGTGTGTGAAAAACACTATTAACAGTTTTAAATGCAAGTTATAATTTCGTATAGATAGAAAATTATTTTTATTTTTTTATCATTAGTAATTTTTATAATGTGATGTAATTATTCTTTTGCGGATATGTGATACATATGGTATCGTACTGAGAATGACTGATTGTTTTCCTTTTTAAACCAAACTTTATCTTATGCTTTAATGTATATTTTAAGCCATTAAAAAGAACCAATGGTATAATTTAAAGACAGAACTTTCGTAAAAAAAAAATCGTTACTAATACCTCAGAGTGTAGTTCATAATTTTGGGCGAACTAGTTACAATAATATAATTATATTAAAGCAAAATAAGTTTCCCTTCTTTTTTGAGCTTTTTTCACTATTTTTGAAAATGTTTCTGTAAAGTACAAATTGCCCTCTAAGGAGGTACAGCATAAATTTCGAAACGACTAATTATTAAGATAACTGTATCGGTTATTTCAATAGCTTGTGTTAAATAATTGTAAAGAACTTGAAAAAAAAACGAATGCAGAAATGATAACTAGATTTTTTTTTTTTTTTTGAGCAATCACGATTGCTTATTGTTCTAATTTGACTGTTTTGAATTCCTATCATTTTAATTTCCCACCAGCACCCTCTGCCAGCACCACCATCGCGTCGACCGGTCTCACGATGCTGCTCCTCTTGAGAAAACCGTCTCCAGGTTACGTCCATATCCTACACACACACGCATACACACACATACACACACTCATGCCTGCGCACAGACACAAACACACACTCCTACACACATACACATGCACACACTCATGCCTGCACACAGACACAAACACATATGCCTACATACACACACGAACGCCTACACACACAAGCGCGTATACACACAGCACTGCATACACAACACGCACACACATGCATACACACACACGCTCGCACCCACACACATGCGCCTACACAAACACACACGCGCATTCATACACACACACACGCTCGTGATTGCGAAGAACATAATTTGAATTCAAGATGCCAAAAATTCAAATTAATATATATATATTTTTTTAAAGAAATGAGCACTTATTCAGGAGTAGGAGAAAATAAAAAACAATTATAAAAAAAGAGCAATTTTTCAATTGTTTGCATGTTGGTTTTTACTTGATTGCTGTTCACATTTAACATTATCATAGAAAGTTTTTTAACTTCAAAGAAATGCTCATTTTTCCTCTTCTTTAAAAGTACATGGCGGTCTAATACTTTTAGAATTTTGTTTATTTAAGAAAAAGCTGTAAAGAGTTCCAAAACTTATCTTCATATTACATGATTGTTGAAATTTGGAAAATAGAAATGTTGAAAATTAAAATAATTTGATATCTTGAAAGAAAGTAACGTGAATAACAATAGAATTGCCGAACATTGTTAATTTGTTTTAATTATGGAAATAAGTTTTCAAAATGTATCTTATATTAGGAACTATAAAATAATATCTAGCTGTAAATAAATATTTTATTTGACATCAAAAAGCAATTTTGAAAAATATTTTCACATAAAAAATTGCCACATCTACATTTATTTGTCAAACCAACTAAAATATATATTATCAATCAGGTAACATTATCTACAAACCCGTAACTATAAAGCTTTTCAGACTGAGGAACATTTTGGATTCAACGATATATCTTCTAAGCTAGTGGTTCTTAACCTTTCCACTGCTGATGATTTTTTGATATTCTTCTAAATTTACCACATACGATGGAAATAATATGTTTACAAAAATGAGCTCGTTTTCAAAATTTTAAAAGTATAATACAGTGAAACCTCCCTTAACGGACACTCCCGAATAACGGACACCTCTAATTAACGGACATTTTTGCAAGTCCCAGTCCCTCAATATAGGCCATTCCATGGAATTCACTCTGAATAACGGACACTCCGAATAACGGACAGTTATTTCACAAAAAGTTTCCCTTGCGATCATAGAACTTCCGTTTTTTTTTTTTTTTTTTTTTTTCACAGAATATCTTTGTAACTGCTTGCCTTACAAAGCTTTTCATTCTCCACAACTGATATCCCCCCCCCCCGTCATTTTTTTATCACTGTTTCTTGGAATTAAAAGGGTGGTAATGGGCAGAGGCAGCGCCCCCCCCCCCCCCCCCCGTCATTTCCTTATCACTGTTTCTTGGAATTAAAAGGGTGGTAATGGGCAGAGGCAGCGATTGGGGCTTAAAAGTTGGGGTCAGGAAAAAAAACTAAAAGGCATTTTGCGGGCAGCAAAAAATGAAAAAGAAAATAAAAGTCCATTTTGTAACGGCTAGTTTTGAGAGTATTGAAGCAGATAAGTGAAAACTGATGTCAGTCTAACAATTAACGTACGTTTTTCTTAAGATTTTAAAGAATTTTGTGCACAATAACTATTCAAAAGTTAAGATAAAAAAGAGGAAACTGGGCGCTTTTTCTAACTGGGGCTCTCAGGAGATGCAATTGAGCAGACCGGCGCCGGTAGTAGTCGGCTTTATGGCGTCGTGGTTTCATTGGGTTGTTTAATTTTTAGACATGAAAAAGATTTGCTCATATTCAAGGTCATATTGCCAACTGTCAATCATGCAATAGTGATACTCGAGATAAAATAAATAAATTAACCATAAAAAGTGTGTGGGGGGGGAGGGGGGTTGCTCCGCCAAATCGCCGCCGTTGGTAATGCAAAAAAGAGATGTCAAACTGTTTTAACTCATTACTTTAATTGGTTAAATGCTTTTTAAGACAAGTGTGTGCTGTCAGTATACCTTTATTAAGAAAAAAACAGATTAATTATACTCGACGTAAAATGTAGTAAACCTTTCGCAATTGTTTCGATTGTGCTCTACAAAGTGAACAACAGCCCATTTTGAAAAAGGTAAATTAAATAGTTACTCCTAATAGCGGACACCTCCCAATAACGGACAAAACTTCTGATCCCTTGACTGTCCGCTATTCGGAGGTTTCACTGTATTTTCAAAACAATATTTCAATCGGTGCGAAGATTCAATTTTCTTTTTTACGGATCTGAACATGACATCACAAGTGATGAAAAGTGATTCACTGATGCCATTAGCACAGAGCGCAATATTTTATTCGCTGCTTGATTATCATAATCTGGAAACGCGGTAGACAGCAATCGTAAATATGGAGCACGCCAGTGGAGTGCGTGCCATAGTTCATCACTTGTGACGTCATAAAGACCACGCCTTATTTGAAAAATCGGACATTTTAAAAATTTATTTAAAAATTTAACGTTTTGAAAATAAAAGATTTTCTCGCTCCATGGTTTTTTGCGAAAAATAGTACTTTTGATTGATGGAAACAACCCTATTATATTAAGTGAAATGCGATGAATCCAAAAGTTTTCTTTAATAAATTTAATTACAGCTGTGAAATTTACATAATTCGCACTGTTAATATCTGTTCGCGGACCATATGCAATTTTCCCGCAGACTCCAGGCTGAGAATCACTGCTCTAGACGATATTCTGCGGAAACAGGCTTAACTAAAGATTCGAACCAAACCACTAATTTACTAAATTGATAATCACACTTAAATCCGTATTTTGTCGGTCTAAATGTTCATTACTCTGATGCACAACCAAAGACTATTTTATAAACAAATATTTTACGGAAATAATTCTTTCAACTTGAAATATATTTAAACTCAGAACCGTAAAATTTGTTTTAAGATGTCATGCACGAGGTTTCGCATGATTTAACCCCATTTCTTTTTTCGGTTCATTTAATTTTTCCAAGTCATGGAGCAAATGAAGAGGAGGATAGAAATAAATTTTCTAGCTATATAGTAATAAGATTAAGTGACGGTGCAAAATAATTGCCCTTTCATTTGGGAATATTATAATAACATTCAAATTAAAGTTTTTCTAGCTAAGTAAAATATGTTTCAAAATTAGTTCTAGTTGCGAAATCCAATTAAATTCGATTGAAAGATGTACTTCAGGATAATGCCAACGTTTGAAGCATTTTAATGAGAGAAAGGGTTTATTTATCAAGGGATGTTTCGTGCATTTTTGTTACATACTTGAAATTTTATTGAATATTCACAAGAAATTCTCATTTACATTTAAAGGGTTATCACAAAAATGGAAAATTACGAACTAATATTAGTGAAAAATAAATTAGGCAAGAGCTACACAAAGCTTTTTTTTCGGTGTAAATCTGCATTTTTTGAACATAAACACGTGTTCTCTCTTTTTTAGCACTTTGGGGCACACTTTGTACAGCACGTATAGAACAGTCCTTTAATTGTACCAGTAGTTTTTGCTGTTAGTTTTACAGAAACCTCAGTGAAGCAGTCGTCAACCGCCACTAGGCAACAGATGGTCTTCTATCATGGAAGGTCATCTTTTTTTATGGCGTTCGCAGCATCAACCGACAGCGAATCGTTGCAACAAAATTTCTAGTAATATCTTATTGAAAGATTCCATCGACTGGTAGTTAAAGAAAGCTGTTGAAGTCGCATTTGTACGAAATAAAAAGATAATCTTAGCAAGTATGCCCAAATGTGTTCTGAATATATTTTCAAATGTGCCCTCACACTGCCTTCAAATGTATTCCTAAGATTTAAACTTGACAAGTATCCTTAGCGGGATTCATTTGGAACAGATTCGGAGCACATTTCAGCACCCTTTCCTTTTAACGGAACATTTTGGACCACATTTTAGGGCACATTCTGACAACTGGAAAACTTTTACAGAATTAAAGTGTTCCAAACGTATTTCCAATATACATTGGGAATTTGCACATCTTTATGCCAAGCATATACTGTTAAAAAAATTACGGTCTTTTTCCAAACTTAATCCAGAACATAACTAAATTGGATGAAAAACTGATAATAAATAAGAAAACCTTTTATGATCTGTACATATGTAACCTTCCTCTTCTTTTTTTCTGCTATAAACGTATACTTAGCGAGCTACTTCATGATCTGTGTTATTATTAGTTTTTATTATACTACTTGCTCTATTTTGGGTGGCTCGGATAAACTTTTTAATCGTTACCAAGAACAAAAACTAAAAGTAGTAATCATAAAGTTTATTGTTAATAAGGTAAAAAATTAACTTTCAAGGTTAAAGTTAAGTAAGCATTGATTAATATATTGTGGGTTTTTGAAACTTTTCAAAACACTGGTTTTTTAAGTTTTCCATTAATTCACGATATGAGTTTAAAAGCGTTTTTAAAAGCTTTTTTAACCGTTTACCTCTTGATAATGTCATTGCTACACTCTATCAGTATATCTTCAACTATTAAAAATCTGAAAGTAAATGCAATAAGCATTAAATGAAGATACGTTGGTGAGGTAATGTATAAATGATATCTGCTCAGTAAAAAAAAGAGTGTGGGGGAAAAAAAAAGAAAGTTTAAAGTTCGAAACTTGAGTCGAATAAATGCGATACATTTTATCAAAGGAACTTACCCACTATGTCAAAAGACATACTAGACAGAAGTATTTTTTTTTTTTCTCGAGGGCTATTGAGTGCTCTATATAAATCTTTTACACTCGTGCAATGAGCAACTTGAAACTGAACTTCTTTTTGGCCAACATCCAACTTGAGTCATAATTTATAATTGAATTTTTCATATGCACGAGTTTTTTCGTACTGGTGATGGCATATAGTGTTTCTGCTTATGGAGAAAAAAATGGAAACAGATCGCAGTATGGGATCTTTCGTCTGTGGTTTGCTGAAAATTACACTGTTAAGAAATTTTAGATTTGTAGAAACGTTGACTAGAAGTTTCAAGAATAGCTTCTTTATGATCTAAAGCCGATAATATTTTAATATAAATGCATTAGATCGTTCTATTAAAATATCATTGCCTTGAAAATAAAATAGAATTTCTTAAACTGTTGCGGGTTTGCAAGTTTTAAAATACAAGTTTTTTAAAATAACGAATTGTTTATTCAAATTAAAGGATCAAACATTAATTCTCGAATTAAACAATTTGAATTTATAATTAACTATTTTACTGTTAAACTTTTAAAAATTTCCTCATACTTTTGCCTAGGTATTTTTTGACTATATTTGAAATTCAAGAAAATGGCAGGCTCTTTTTTAAATAGCAAAAAAAAAAAAAAATTCAACGTGACTAAAAAAAATGGAAATTCGTTCCAAGCTAATGTTTTTCAAGCTTTACTTCATCTAAATTTCAAATTATTTAAAAGAAAACACAAGAATAAATTCCACTTTAAAAAAGCGTGAAATTTGTCTAAAAGCCAAACTGCTTTTTTTTTATTGCAGAAAGAAATGTTAAGCCTACTTATAAATTTTGAGCTATAATTATTTGGCAAAATATTAGTCAAATACTAAAATTATATTTGTATAATATTATTAACTCATTTATTTTAATTTTAAATCTTTCTAAGTTATACCCCAAAAATAATTAATGAATCTTAGAAGACTGAAGCTTATCTAATAAGTGATTCACTGTAGAAATTGATTTTATTTCAGCATTAAAATTACTGAAGACACACGAAACTAGATAATTGATACACACATTTCTCAGTCTCTATACTAAAAATATCCTACTAAAATAGTTGCTAAATTGATAATTATCGCTGATTTTATTTCAGCATTAAAATCAATGAGAGACACGAAACTAGATAATTAATACACATATTTCTCAGTCTCTATGCTGAAAATTCCCAACTAAAATAATTATTATTGCATTGGTTTTATTTCAGCGCTAAAATGAATGAAGAGACACGAAACCAGATAGTCATTACACACATTTCTATGTCTCTAAGCTGAAAATTCCCAACAAAAATAATTGTTCTCCTCTTTATTATCTCTCTACTTTATTTTATTTATTATTTTTTTATTAATTTTTTAAACCTCCCCGGTCTCCGACGTTTTTCTGTCGACCAGTACTACGCACTGCAAAGGACCGGTTAAGTTTTAACCGGATTGACGCTCTAAAAAGGTGAAGAAATGCGAAATTAGAGCACTTTAAACTCGATAATTTTACTACAAACAAATAAATGGTTGCTAATTCTAATTTTTATACAATTTGAAAGAAAAGTTTTTCTGTCCTGTGTTCATCGCTTCAAATTTCGAATTTTTTAAGTGAGTTATAACCCAAGCTATCAGTGTGTTAAATCAATAATAAGCACTTTTTTTCGCCTACGTTTCAATTACGAGTATTTATCTCCTTGGTCCAGCAACTGTTTTTTCCCCACAAACGAGAACTCTTATCACACCTTGGGATTTCCTTAATCATTTTATTGAGCAATCACGATTGCTTATTGTTCTCACTTGACCGTCCTTGATGTTGTGGTTCCTTTTTCAGCTTGGACCAGGGGCCTCTGCAGCACCACCGCCCACTGGCGCGGCTCCTCTCGTCCTGAGCACTGCCGCCCAGAATCCACTTCTGCTGGACGGTGGCGTCCATGTCCAACACACGCATGCTCATACATATTCACACTCACACACGCGCGCGCCTTTACACACACACACACACACACCTACGCGCTACACACTCAACTTTACACACATAACCAACCAGGAAAAGGGATATGCTTGGGGGGGAAGGCGTTTCTAGAAACAATAACTCCAATGAGTAGGGTCTTGTCGCAACTCGTGATTGCGAAAAACATAATTTGAATTCAGTTTCAGAATTCAAATTAGAGTTGATTGGGGGAAGTGGGGTCTTTATTTTATTTATTTTATTCCATTCTGCAGAGTTGGAGCTTATGTAAAATCATAGGTTTTTGAATGGGGATTTTCAGAGTCTGCACTTATTACAGTGGGCCCTTTAAGACCTAATGTTATTTTGATAGGAAAGTCTAGGGGTTCTTGTCCTTATTCTAGTAAAGATTTTCATGGAGTGTTGACCGTTCTCTAACGAAGATTATTTAAGTGTTGTTCCCTGCGTAATGGAGAGTTTTATGAACTGTTATTCTTACTCTGATTCGGGTTTCAAGAACTGCTGCCCTTTTTCCCAATGGAGATTTGTTAGGAACATTGCTTTAAAAATGTTTTTAGATATGTTGTTCTTATGCTAAAAAATAGCAATGAAGATTGAAGACACTTGTTTCGAAGTTGGAAGATACCCCGAAACACGTATCTGTAAAGTGCAAAACATGCTTATCAGTGCATAAGGTGCATCAAGGTTTAAGCATGAAACGGCATCCGTTATTTTTTTTTCTAGGATTCTTTCCGTAAAATTACCTGCGCAGTCATTTCATTTTGACAAAACAAAGGAATAGAGTCTTCAAACTTTTCACAGTTAAAATTACATGTATCTTCTTCAAAATGTAGTACACTTGGAAATTCGGCGTTTTGTAAGGAAATTTTAGTACATACCGGGGTATGGTAAATGCGCTGCACTTTGGTCCTGTAAAAATCTTAAAATGAGACCGGGATTTTGTAAAATCCCTCATATTTTATAAACGTTTGGATGTTTTACTTTACCAGTTACTTGATGCATCACTGTATTTTAACCAGCTTTTGTTTCTTCACAAAAACAAATGACACGGTGTCATTTAGTTCCATACAAATTCCATAGGGAGATTTTCATAATTTCTTAAAGTCTTCTTATCTATATAGAACTATAATTACCATGAATAGAATACAAATACAAAAGACTGAACCCAGCTAGGCTGTCCATAATCAATTGATCATTCTCCGATGAAGATCAAGAGCTCTCATAAAACTATTCACCATATTGCAAGTCACAGCTGATTTCTCTTCCAAATGCCTGCAATTCTTTTGACGTAATAATTTTTCCTAATTCCAAGATTGCTTTTGGTTTGAAAAGCTTGAAACAGTGAATTTTGGTTTTATCATCTGTTGATAATTTTAAATCGTTAACTTCTCAGTTTTGATAAATTTAAATAATGTTATCTTGTCCCCTCTTAATTCCCTTTGCTCAGTGATTTTATACATTTATACAGAAGTTACCTTATAAATGATTCTATAGAAAAACATTCTAAAAATAAATGAAAACATGAAAAAATTCCACCAATGCCCAATAGAAACTTTATAATACTACAGGAAACAGATTGGTAAGATTCTTCTACTCCAACCTATGAGATTCTTCATAGAATTCCAGAAAAATAAATTTTTGTAAGGAATTCCATGTTTGCATCTCTAACCGCATTCTTGTTGGATTTCTTATGCAAAGCATAGTCTGTTTGAAAGCAATATAATTTTAAAGCAGGAAAGTGTGGAGGAAGAATTTCAATTTTTATTCCCGAGTGTACATAATGGTATTATTCGATACCGTGCTTTTTTTTTTTTTTTTTTTTTGAAATATATATTTCACTTGCGCACAAAAATTTCCTCATGAAAGGACAAAAAATGCCGTTATATAGAATGAAAGATATTAGCACAATGAATAGATTATTTATCCTTCTCCTCTCCTTATATTTTCGTTTTTGACCAAATCACTTATTATCTGCAAAACTGAAATTATGATTAAATGCACAATAACAGTTATTGCGATCAAAGTCAGCTCTTGACTTGCTTTATCTCTCAAGAATCAAAAGCTTGGAGGTAGTGAGGAATATTTGTATGCATAAAACTAATAAACGATGACGTAACTAACATATTCGTCAATTTTTGTGATAAATGGGTCAGTAGATCTTGGATAAATTGATAGGACATTTGAGTCAAATGGTCCGCTTAAAGTGCAAAGTTTTAACTTTTTTCCAAAATTTGAATCATTTATTTCCTAACTCAGAAATATTTGGACAATTACAGTTGGCTTTCTGTTTAACGACGCTCTACTTAACGAATTTCTCTATTTAAAGACGACTTTCACGGTCCCAGATGCTCCACTGTACTTTTAGAAGCATTCGGTTTAATGACGCATTCTACTTAAGGTCGATTTTCCTTGGTCCCTTGAAAGTCGTTAAACAGAGAGTCGACTGAATTTATTTAGCGGCGCAACGGCCTATAAGGGCTGTTGCGCCACATAGGCCTTGATGGCTGTAGCATCAAGGCCTACTGTGCTCATCTCAGTTTAAGAGTTCTGGGATGCAAGGTAGATATTCAGGATGGTGGTCAACCGAACGAGAACCCCCCAGCGTTAAGTTCCCAAGCACGCTATTTACTCATTTTATAGACACACTGAAGGGATGCTGAGTCGACTGCGCGCATATGTCTCACGGTCGTTAGAGGACCTAATAAATAAACTAACTACAGTAGTTATTCTTAAACTTTCATAAAAAGCATCAATTATGAAAAAAAAATTCATATACTTATGTAACGTATCCTATAACAACGAAATCAAAGATCACTTGAAACTAAAAAAACATTTATATTTATATGGACCATTTTTTTCCATTAATTAATATCACGACCTTTTTTGTCGTCTGATCTTTTATCTAGGTGAAGTTCGGGTCATTAATGGGGTGGTTTCCTTCAGTCAAAAGTACTACTTTTAGTCATTGAAATGGATAGAATGAGCGAAAAAAATTACATAGACCCAAAAAATACCTTCATTTTCCCGACAGTTTTTTTTTTTTTTTTTTTAAATTAATTTTTTTAAATGTCCGATTTTTTAAACAAGGCGTGGTCTTTATGACGTCACAAATGATGCAATTTGGCGCATCTTTCTACTACGTTTCCACGTTGTGACAATCAAGCAGCGAATTAAAATTGCGCTCTGCGCTTGCTATTAACCATATCGTTATCAATACACGTGAGTAAAGATGCGAATTAAATATTTTGTTCTGTGAATGGCAACATTGAATGGCATTTCATCATTTGTGATGTCACACGACAGAAGTGTAAATAATGAAAGCACAACGATTTAAGTAACTTTTTAAAAATATTAAACTTAAATAAATTATTTAAAAAACGGTCAGAGCCTATATTTTTAAGCATGCTCTTCTTTATCTTTACTAATAATAAAGCTGAATGTCCCTCTATCTGTCCGGATCTCTGTCTGTCAGGATCTCTGTGACGCGCATAGCGAGCGCCTAGACCGTTCGGCTGATTTTCATGAAATTTGGCACAAAGTTAGTTTGTACCATGGGGGTGTGCACCTCGAAGCGATTTTTCGAAAATTCGATGTGGTTCTTTTTCCAATCCAATTTTAAGAACAAAAATATCATAAGACGGACGAGTAAATTACGAAATTATCATAACGTGGAACCGTAACATGGGTACAAGCCAATTGGCGAGAAAATTCACCATACATTATTTGTAAATATACAGGCGCACCAAAAGACCTTTTAATTTTTCTATTACGGGCAAAGCCGTGCGGGTACCACTAGTTCAGAATAAAATACTTTTAAAATTTTGGAAACGACACCATTTATAAAAATGGGATTTTCCGGAATATTACAGTAGTTCTAATCATCGTAAAGACTTAGAAATTAGGCAATCTCTTTTTTCAGCTTTTGAATGATCTAAATCTTGACATCTGATGTCAATTGAGTGCTGAAAATAGGAATTAAGAGAGCACTGATTTGAAGTATCAAAAGGGCCTTGATTATAACGCTATTCATGAAATTTTTAGAAATTTTGTACCACTTTCGGATTTTTCAAAAGGAGTGGTTTTGGAAAGCCTTCAGACATGAAAATAAACATTAATGCACATTAAGATTAACATATACAAATTTTGCTTACTCAAATTTCACTTACTTAAAGCCGATATCTTTCAAATCATTGTCAATATGTGCCTGTAATTGCACCAAAACTTTAGGAAATATGAATTTTCGTTCTCATAGAATAAATGCTCTTATTTATGTGGTTCTCAAACAAAATAAATTCCGTAGCTTTTCGAGTTTGATATGTTACCTAAAATTAGAGTTTCAAAAAATATATAATGACAGCAATTTGATTACTCAACTTTTTTCTTCGAAAATTATCAATACATACTTCATGAGAAATACACAACATAGAAAAATGAATTTAACTAACACAAATTCAAAATATTCAATTTTGATCAAAACATATTCTATCCTTTTGCAAATTCATGCAATCCCTCGAACATGAAATTAATAAATACTGTTTTAGTTTTAATTAAAAAACATGTGCTCTTAGCTATGATGGCTAGCGTACTTTAGATTATAGGGTCAATCCATTTTAACTGTACAAGTTAAAAACCATGCAGTTGATGTTAGATTTTTTCTTTTATAATTCCAGTGAACAACTATTGTGACATTTCATTTCGTGGTTTGTCCTTTAGAAGACCTATCAAGCATTGAAATTGGTAAAATTTTATTTTTAACTTTGTGTACTTTGATACTAAAACTTAAAATTAGCACCCATTGGGGAATTAAAATTGATTACAGCCAAAAACTAATGATCTAACAATCCCATTTTTGACTTTTGATGACCTCTATATAATCAAAGCGCAACAGTAGGGAACAAGAAAAAACATTTTTGCTTGTAAAATCTCTTTGATAAAGGCTCAGAGTATGGAATGAAGTAAAAATGGTTGAGCTCAGTCACCCCATGAATCTGGATAGATTGACGTAGAAAAGGGGTCTTTTCGCTAGAAAATGTTTAATTCACATACAGTTAATAAAATGCTCAGTTAATATGAAATGTCAAAAATTCACGAATTTGTTCGTATTAGCCATTATTCGTAACAACCGTGATTGAGTAATAACACATTGTAATCCAACATTCAGAAAAAAAATCACTTATTTCTTTTAATGAATGTTTTTGGAAAATATTAAAGAAGAAAAATGATAATCGACATACGTGGAATAGGTTGTAATCCGCGATGGAAGATGAACAGTTTTATCTCCGAGTAAATTGAAATGTACACAGGTAAACAAACGTACGGGCTTTATTTTCTATGTAAAATAATAAATACTTTCTTCTCTTTACACAATAGGACTTCTACAACCTAACAACATGATGAACAATTTCTAAAAAAGAAAATTACAGTATTCAACCACGAACATTTTAAAGAAAATAGGTCAGAAATTTTTTTTCGTCTTAGCCGAGACTTTCAGTTTAATGTACGTATTATACGTGAAATTTTTAATGCAATTAGATAGCAAATCAAACTTAACGAATAAAATTCGTTTTCGCCGTGATTTCGTATCAAACGTGATCGCATTAAGAGAGTTCAACTGTATTTATTTTACTTATTTTCAGAGAAGAATTTAATATTTATCAGTTATTATGCGAGTTCATCCTAAGAATCCCTTGAATTTGGGATTAAAAGGAACCTTTTCGTTTAATGGCAAATTAAAACCCATTTTTGAATTTAGCCAACCTGCTTATTGATGCGCAGTTACATAAGACAAAATTTCAAAAAAAAAAAAAAAAAATGAAAACACAAATCTTAAATTTAATTAATGTATCAAGAAAATAAAAGCAATTCTAAAACGTTTTCACAAACAACACTTTTTTTTTTTTCAATCCGCGTTCGAAAGCTTTCAGTTACGTTAAGTTTGAACAGAAGACATGCCTCAAAAGAAAAATCATTTAAATAATTATCGATCAAATTGGAAAAATCTTTCTAAACACAAAATTTTTTGTTCCACAAACTTCAAAAGCTGTTTGACATTAAAATGGTAAGTGATATGCATTAAATCTTGTTATGTCTTTCGATTAAATTATTTTCGTTGGAGAAAATTTAATTATAAATAAGGCACAAGATTACTTCTCAGCATTTTCGTGGCATTTTACCCATATCAAATTGCATTGCTGCTGAAAGTTTGATTGGAAAGTTTAAAATTATTTTTTCAAACATGTCAAATCAGACTTACCCGCTTGACACTCTTGTCGCGAAACTTCCACAACAACTTTTATAATAAGCTGTAGTCTTTTGGTAAGGGAATAAACGAGCGGATTTTCAATGAAAAATTATTTCAGTATTATTGCTAGATTTTATGCAAGCATTTTTTCATTTAAAACGTTTACCTTTGTTGAATGAAGTTTTTAAAAATAATGGCGATTTAAAGTTGAAATAAAATTTAATCTCAAAAATTTCACCGCAATTAAATAATACTGTCTTGAAAGCACTTGATAAAACAATAAAATAGATTTCTCTTAAGAGTCTTTTTTTTTTAACCTGGACAAATTGAATGGGGCCTTGATAGTTGACTCCTTCAATTTTCCTGAAACTTTCAGGATATTTTACTGGTAATGTGATAAGAAAAAGTGAAGCTTCTTTCCTCTCTAATTTGATTTGTTGGCTCTCAAGTGGAGGTCAAAGTTTAGGGTCGTGACAAAAAAGAACTAAATATATGATTGCTTTACTTCAAAAGCAATGAGCGGACCGAGCCAATTCTTTTAAATAAGGATACTGCTTGATACTAGGTACATTCTAGTATAAATATTTAGGGCTCAACCGATGGCATTTTTTGGCCGATGGGCCGATGCCGATTGTTGGCCGATTGTTCAAAGACGGCCGATGGCCGATGGCCGATTATTTTCCTCCGAATGGCCGATTGCCGATGGCCAATGGCCGATGCCGTTGGCCGATGGCAAAAAAAAAAAAAAAATCAAACAGAAATAAATTGATAAGATTATCAGGGATTTAAAGAATCATTGATTCATTTCACTTAACTTCCTTTCTATGAATAAGGAATCGTAATCACAAAAAAAAAGAAAGAAAAGAAAAATCAAATTTCTTGACCTAAATTTCTATTTTACGATCACCCAATTTAAATTTCACAAGTTTTTTCGGCACATCTGTACATGCATATGTACCTAAGAACATATAGATGACCAAAATATCTATTTTGAACGTCTCCTGAGTTAATTATCGCAAATTCCCTTGTGATGTCTTCATGCGGGTAAACTTTCTTCACTCAAAAACGTTATGAAATAGTAAGTTGAAAACTCATACGTACGTAGTATGATCTGAAAGTTCGAGGACAAGTTGTACAAAACCTTACCCTGAATAGTTCACATTACCGAAGCACAATTATCTACAAAATAGCCTTGGACGACTATGCACTTCTGCCAACATTCGTATAGCTTTTAGAAGCACTCCTGGAAGACATTTTTCGCAACCTCCTAAAAGGCCTCTTGCGCTGCTACTTTAACTTCATCGTGTGGATTAAGGCAACTTTCATGTTGAGGATGCACGGTTCGATTGGTCAATACTCTGATATGACAAACAAATAACAGAAGGTTTTGTCGGACTTAGCTCCATGGGGCTTTTACCTGTTCCCAGCAAAAAAACATTTGCATGGACGCCACTTTCTTCCGTCAGGAGAAGATAAAGCTGCATCATAAGAAGGTAGCGAAAAATGGCTCTCAAGAGTGATTCCAAAAGTTATATGAACACTGGCAGAAGTACATAATCCCTCAAGGTGTCCTTTTGCAGGTGGATGTGCTTCGGTAATGTGAACAATTCTGGGTAAGGTTTTATACAGCTTGTCCCCGAACTTTTGGATCGTACTACGTACAATTTGTATAGGGTGCAGTTATGCTTCTCCTTTTTTTGACAGCTGTATGATGAAAGAGAAAGAACAACAGTCAAAAAAAAAAAAGAAAGAAAGAAAGAAAAAACAAAGAGACTGTTTAATAACCTATTGATTTTTTTTTTTTTTAAATTGAACATATAACTAAGATTTCAATAATATTGTAATAATGTATGGATTTAGGTACATTAAAAATAGTTTAAAAAAACATTAAATTATGTTGTTTAATCCTTCAAAAAAAAAATAAATAAAAAATAAAACTATGAAACCGTCAACAAATTACGCAATTAAATTGGAAAGATTGCACGTAGACCTTTTTTAGTCATCAAATTAAACGAAAAAGATAACAGATAAATTACAATATTAAATCACAATAGAAATATTTTTGTACTTATTTAAAATTTATGAATAGAAAAGTTTGCATTTTTCATAAAATCTATAACAGTGACATAAGTTTTGCTGAAAAAGGAAATATCCATAAAAAGAGCGAGGTTCTGAAAACGAAGCAACAATAAACAAATTCAATATTTGCATTAAGTTAATAACTGAATAAATATAATAATTGATCTGTTGTTTGCACATAATATTGAACAATTTGATTGTTTAATCTTTTATGAAGCTTTACAAACAAGTTCAAATTAAATTTTTCAATTTAGCAATAATTTTCTGAAATTTAAAAAATTGCATAATAGAATTGAAACTATTCTATAAAAAACGGAAATAACTTATTCATTGATTTTATATAAATACATAAAAATAGTTACTTACAACAGAAAAAAAAATCGATCGCTATTAATGATGCAAAAAAGATGACGCATTACGAAATATAGGTGAAACAAGTATGAGAAATACGCAAAATGACATTTCTTGACCAAAATAAATTATCGCTAAATCTTTAAGAAATGCTTGAAACGACGAGGGAGGGTTGGGGGGGGGGGGGTCACCCTCTGATTTTGGAGTAACTAACACTTCGGCACCAACTTCGGCCTCATTTTCTTAGTACAGAACCGCTACCACCAACGCCTCGGAAGAGTTTCTGAATCTACTTCAGCACTTCCGAAGAAAAAATTCAAAAGTCCCTTTGATTTCCGAATTATGTCACCATTCAAAACGTATTTTAATCAGTTTGTTACATTAATGCTCTAAATTCTTTCTAAACAATAGATAAAGTTTGAAAAACAAATCTCTAATTTTATGAATGGTGTTAGTTTTAAACAACTCAGAAGTACAACTAGAGTTTAATTTCAGAAATTGAGGGAGTGGGAGGAGGGGCACGCAAGTGTTCTCGGAAATTGAAAAAATAGTCGTAAAAAATAGAGTTCAAAATAATCATCAACATGGCCAGAAAAAATCTTTTAAAACTTGTACCCGAGTTTGTTTTGACGTGTAGTGGCGGATTTAAAATTTAGCAAATGTTGCAATTGCGCGAGAGGCCCCATAACCATAGGGGCACCGTTGGAGTTACAAAAATGCTTATGATAAATGTTTTACAACTTCTGTGATAGAGAAATAGGGCCCCAAAATGTATTTCAACGGGCCCCAAACTTGTAACTCCACCGAAGCGATACAGAAAAGACTGCATAACTGTGATTCCTATTACAAATATCAAAAAATTAAAAATTACCGTCGGTTCAACGGGAATTTAGCAAAATGACCCAAAAACCGGTTTTGCCATCTCATATTTGTTTCCATATTCTCCAATTCGGCAATATATCATCAAATGATCGTCAGTCTGAGACGCTATATTAGTTTTGCATTGAAATATGTAATTAATAGCCACAAAAAATGAGTCAACTGGCTTTTTAGAGCACCTGATCGAAAACAAAAGGGAAGTGCACAACTGGAACGTACGCACACCCCGAATGCGAGAATTTAACCTTCTACAGCTTACCATTTTTGAGTTATGACTTATGAGAGATATATACGTACATCCATCTGCAAGAAACAACGCAAATAATTAACTTGTTTGTACCTGAATGCAAAATTAAAAAATCCTTCAGGGGTGATAAAATAGAAATTCATACGGAAATTCAAGTAAAAATTTTTATAAGAAAACAATAACTCCCTTTACTATGTATTAAAAAGTAAAACAGCAAAGGTCCTTTTTTTTTCAAAAACATCGGCCAATTCCATCGGCTTTTCGATGTATTTTAAGGCCGATGGGCCGATGTTTCCTGCAAGTTAGCATCGGCCCCCGATGCCGATGCCGATGGCTAAATTGTTGAACCATCGGCGCCGATGCATCGGTCGAGTCCTATAAATATTTTGGTGACTCACTCATGGCTTTGAGGGCAAAAGAAAATGCAATTTTTTAAACTTTTTTTTTGCCTTGTTTGGGCCCGGCTATCTGCTAAAGCCGTGGCTAATCCTCGGAAATAAGTATATGATTAACTACTCACCACAGTATAGTACTAAGAATAATATGAAATAGCTTTCGTTTTTCTCGGCTTTAGTAGTTAAACGGTCTCAAAGTCGATGATTTTTCAAAGTGCCCAAGTTTAGAGGACAATAACTTTGATCGCGACGGGTCAACAACTTTGGGACACAGCTTTAGTTACAGTCCGAGTGGTGTAGTTTAAGGTCCAGGTTAGAAACCCATGGCAAGTAATCAACTTTTTTAATTACGCGGTCTCAAAGTTGATAATTTGAGACAACAAGAATAAAAGTTTTAGGTCAATTACTCTATAACGTCTGAATCAATAACTTAGAACAAAAGCTGTAATTATGCTCCACGTGGTGTAGTTTTAGATTCATGTCAGAAAATCATGAGATCTAATCATATTACTTAATTAACCTCTCAAAAATGATGATTTGAGTATTAAAGAGCGTTTTTTCACGAGTTTATATGCGTGCTACTCAAAATCTTATGAGCTCAAACTCGCATAAATACTTGATTCCGCGTCTTTGACCTGATTTTTCAAACTGTCCGGGTTCAATCATCCGGAATGGGATAAAATTTTATGCTAATTTTCAGCTTCCGAGATCCGAATCCTGAGGATCTAGGATCTCCAAAATATAGTGCTCCAAAATGGAGGATCAGCTTTGTGAGAAGAATTGCCATGTTGTGGACAAGGTTACAGAACTTTTTATTACACTGGAAGCATGAAATTTTGGGAGCTTAAAGTACATTAGGCTGTTGATTCGTTCTAGTATTTATGCGAGTTTGAGCTCTTAAGATTTTGAGTAGCACGTATATAAACTCGTGAAAAAACGCTCTTTTATACTGAAATCATCATTTTTGAGACCGTTTAATTAAGTAAGTTGATTAGATCTCATGGTTTTCTGACACGAGTCTAAAACTACATCACGTAGCGTATAATTGCAGCTCTTGTTCAAAGTTATTGACTCAGACGTTTTAGAGTAATTGATCTAAAACTGTAATTATTTTTGTTTCAAATTATCAAATTTGAGACCGCGTAATTAAAAAAGTTGATTACTTGCCATGGGTTTCTAACCTGCACCTTAAACTACACCACTCGGACTGTAACTACAGCTGTGTCCCAAAGTTGTTGACCCGTCGCGATCAAAGTTATTGACCTCTAAACTTGGCCATTTTTAAAAAATCATCGACTTTGAGACCGTTCAACTACTAAAGCCAAGAGAAACGAAAGCTATTTTATATTTTCCTTAGTACTATACTGTGGTGAGTAGTCAATCATATACTTTACTTATTTCCGAAGGTTAGTCACAGCTTTAGCAGATATCCGGCCCAAACGAGGAAAAAAAAGTTTAAAAAATTGCATTTTCAACTGACCTTTCCCCTCAAAGCCATGAGTGAGTCACCAAAATATTTATACTAGAATGTACCTAGTATCAAGTAGTATCCTTATTTAAAAGAATTGGCTTGGTTCACTCATTGCTTTTGAAGCAAGGCAATCATATATTTAGCTTTTTTTTTTTTTTCGTGACCGTAAACTTTGACCCCTACTCAAGGACAAACAAAGCAGTTTTTTTGAAAAAAGAAACTTTAATTTTTCTTATCATATTACCACTAACACATCCTGAAATTTTTACAAAAATTAAAGACATCAACTATCAAAAGTATCCAGCTTTAAAAAAAAATGACTCTTAAGGACTTAATACTCCGTGGACAGGTAAAGCGCAAAAACTTTAAATTTTTCTTTTATTTATTTATTATTTTTATTTTATTTATGTATTTATTTATTTATTTTTATCTATTGCAAGTTAGTTTTACTGTACAAGCTTGCTTATTTCGTTTCCTCTAAAAAGAAAAGATGATGAAGCAGTCGAATCCCAACATTTCCCTATTGCTAGTATTAAATCCAAAACGCGTTTCTTCAAACTGATTTCTGCAGATGCTGCCGTTTACCTGCAAACGGCAGAATATTTATTATTTTTTATTTTTTTAAAGAAGTTAATTAAGTAAATTACGTACGAAATGATTAAAGTAAGCTCTAATTTAGAATTTCTGAGGAAATTCAAAGGTTCAAAGTTCAGTGTCGAGTCAATCGCAATTGGGAATAGATGAAAAATCTCCAAGTCTCTATAGATCTAATATAGAGTTGACTGGGGCTATTGGCTTGTTTTATTCTTCTATGATTTTTTTAAAAATTGGAAAAAAAATTGTGTAAGAAATTTTTGAGGGGTTGGCCCATAAGTGATTCCACATTGTGAGAGAAAATGGGCAAGTTTTCATTTTAAAAATGTGTCCCAAAAAATTTAAAATAACATTTAATTTAAAATTAGGGCTGTACGTTTACTGTCATTTTTGTAACAGACTTATTGAACAGAAGTAATATTCATCGTCACCACTCGTCATGATGAAGGCCTTTATTACGGACTTCAAGACACCACGAATAGTATTCATTGTAGCGGGAATTTGTTGTAATAGAGTTTTGAGTATAGATTTTAATCAATGTTATGACAATGGGACTGAACATTTATTTCAGGTTTATTGAACCGATATTTTGTTGTTATAAGATTTCACTGTATAATAAATTAGCATATTATAAACTATTTTTTGGGATAAAAAATTCTCCAGAATTAACGACTTTAGTTTTGAACTCTTTTAAGAGCTTTCTTAACTATCGGCCGTTCGTTGCCCTCAATTTTTCTTTAAGTACGCATTATTTTTCGCGCTAAGTCAAAAAAAAAAAAAAGAAGGAAAGAAAAGTAAAGAAAGAAAAGAAATGAGCAAGAACAATCAATTTAAAATATTCATACTATTTTTGGTATATTCATAAAAAGTCTTCATGTCTTCAGCGCAGTTATCTCATAGTTATAGTTCGATACCTGATTTTTTAAACCAAATCTTTTTGGATAAAAAGGATAGTTTTCAAAAAATACCAAACGAAGAAAAGTTAATTAAAGAGACTAACATTCAGTTGTAATCAGCACAATGTTTACACTTCGTTTTCTTCAATTTCATTTTCTCTCGTCAGACGAAATATTGATTAAAATTAAAACTCCTTAGCGATTAATCAATGACCTTTAAAAGCTTCCGTTTCTTGAATAAATATCACTAATCTACCGCCATCTGTCGGTGGATTTTGTAGGTAATCATAATACGGGACAATACTTGAAGAATTTTGGGAAGGGATTTCAAAGAAATAGATTGTATTTTTCTGAAGTTGAAAATGAATTTTTTAAAGACTTTTCGATTGAATTTTAAGACTTTCGTGCTCATGATTTTGGAATTGTAATGTCAATTTTTCAAATAGATAGGGTGAATTATACATCTGTTTGTAATTTCTTTTTTGTTATTTTATCTGTGAAATGCATTTTTTGTAAAAAATATTACCCTGATGGAGAAATAAAATGAATTGAATTGCATTGAATTGAATTGAAAATATATCCAGGATATATTTTCAATTCAATTAAATATAACCAATTATTAATATAACCAATCGAGAGAACTTCTCAACCTTTACTATTAATTTAAATACAGGGCCGGCTCTAGTAGTTTTGCCGCTCTCCCAGTAAGCAAAATATCTTGCCCCCGTATTGCATAAAGATTGACATGCAAGAAAAATCATCTTGCATTAATGCTGCCTCAGTACTGTTATGTTACTGCATTTATGCTGTCAGCAGGCTGCCACAATATTGACTGACAAGTTGTATGCAGCATAATATCAGAAAATATCAAAGTAGGCTGCTTTTGTAATCCTGCATACATATTGATATGACAGGTTAATATCAAGATGTTGTCATGACATCATGAATTAAAGGTCTAGGCAAGATGATCTTGCTTCTGTAATCCTGCATACGTATTCATATGACAGGATAATATCAAGATGTTGTCTTGACAGCATGAAATCAAGGTCTAGGCAAGATTATCTTGCTTTTGTAATCCTGTATACGTACTGATATGACATAATAATATCAAGATGTTGTCCTGACAGCGTGAAATCAAGGTCTAGGCAAGGTGATATAGCATTTGTAATCTTGTATACGTATTGATATGACAGGATAATATCAAGATATTGTCATGATAGCATGAAATCAGTACGTTTGCAAGATGTTTTATAAATTTATCTTAAAGAATAACACAAATAATTATTGAATAAAATTGATCTTACTCGTGAGATTGAAATAATAATATTAAATAACAGTAGTATTATTTCCTAATAATATTATTAAATGATAATATTATTAGGAAAACCTTTTTTTCGGCCATTTCTATCATTGATCGCATATTGTCTGCGATATGGCTTGTCTAGTACTATATTCATAAACAAATGCAGTTATCAGTCATTCATAAGTTATTCCTAAAACAATACTATTCTACACTAATAAGAAAGAAACCAACTTAGCGAAGCCAAAAGATTGCATCGCCACGTGCAGCGAGGAGCTTCATGGACCGTCTGTATCGAAGGTTGAAGGAGAATGAAAACATGCCAGCAAAATACGAAAAGGGACGTTGGGTATAATGAACTATGCGCATGCGAAACTATCAACGAAGCTCCACCTGCTCTATAGTGTACTAATTACCTAGACGGCGACAGCATGAAATCAATACCATCTTGACGGCGTCAACATGTATCTCATCAAAAACAACCCTGTTGTAAAAATTTCCCCGCCAAGAAAACCTTGAACTTTTCCACACAAAAAAGAAAACCTGCATCCTAAACTAAAAAACCCTCAGCCATAAAAAGTTATGATATCTAGTTTGCCCGGCAAGTATCTGCCAAACTATCATCCTCCCTCTTCTCCTTTTTCATCACAGCTACTTCCATTAGAACCTCCTCCCACCTTCAACTCCTCAGAAATATGGATAGATCTTTTAAATTGTTTATCTTGTTTGGCGGGAAGCTTTTTGCTCACCAAGAAACCACTTCACTTTGAAAAAAAAAATGTTTCAACTTCGAAATTTGCCGCCCCTAAAATCTGCCGCCCTAGACGGCTACCTAGGTCGCCTACCCCAAAAGCCGGGCCTATTTAAATAACAGTAAGTACTTTGATTTCAGTTCAAAAATTTACGTTGTAGAAAGTGAAAAATTAATAAACAACAATGGGAACGGACCGCTCGACTTTCACTCTAGAGGCTTAATTTCGAACAAAAGTGGGAACCCTATAGTTTAGGACTTATTTTCACACGAAGTCTGAATACAGTCTGCACAAAATTGAAAATCCCTGCTAATTAAGCCCAGCTTCCTATAGGTTTTAAACGAGGAATATTGACAACGAAAATATTTTAGTACCTGCTTTTTCGCTATCAGACCATACATTATCTGTTTTGTATCGTACCTACAAATACTCGAAGAGTTGCTTTAGATACATTCAAATTTTTAATTTAGATAAAATCATCATAAATCGTGTTTTGTGACGTTACTGTAATAAGCTATAAGCAAGAACGCTATGTTTCACACATCTCCGCAGAAACAAATCTCGTGGTGTGAGAGCAGGAGAACGAAAAAGCCAATGTGATTAAGTCACACAACCTATCTCAAAAGTTTTGCTTGGGAATGAAATTGCAGTGTAACACAAACAGTTGTTTATTTGGCTTCATGCAATAGTCTGTGTTTCAACAATAAAAGTATTTAAGTACGATTACAATCACTTTGACCAAAATCACATTTTTTTCGGCTAAAAGGATTATTAATTTGCATTAAATAGTTCCGAGAAAAGATATATCATGAAAAGTATAGATTTTACAAACAAAAAAACAGCATTTTTTCCTTTACAAAAAATAAATAAAATATAATTTGCTGCAATTTGAAAAAAAAAATGGTGATTATTTTAGTAGAAAATGAAAATGTTAGCAATAATAAGGGTTCCAAATCCCGCAAACATACACGGTTACATAACAATTTACCGGTTGCAAAATTAAAACAAGAACTATTTCCCTCAGACCATCCCGGAGCAAATTTTGATTTTAGGCTAAAAGTTAATTAATGTAAAAGCACTTATTTCGTGAGTCGTAGCTTTCACAAAAATGAACATGTTGATGATTTTGCGAGTTAAAAATTAATAAAATGAACAATTAAATTTAAAAAAGGAAAAATTATTTTAAAAATAAATTTTAAATCGCGAAGCTAAAATTTTCGCGATTGTGACTTGCTTGTGAAAACCGCAATAGTTAAAGCTTTGCGGAAATAAGGTCTTTTAACAGTTAAGTTTTTAAAAAGTGTAAGAGAAAATTAAAATTCTTGGATGTTAAATAATAAGAAATTATCAACAAACAATTCATTAAAAAAATGATAAATTAACTAACAATACTAAATGAACATGTAATATTCTTTCTTTAATGCCCTTGTTCTTTCGTCGCTTCAAAAATTTAAAATACAAATGAAAAATTTTAGCTCAAAACACCACCAACGAACTCCATTACGCACTTTCAACAAGTTATTTTCTTCTCGATCTATAACCTCTTTCCGGTCTCCCTGATTCCTTTACTTAAACGAATAAATAAATGCCTCAGCTGATTTCAATTCTTCTTCAAGAGAATCTACTCCAAGCAAAGGCCTCGTTCTATCGTTGCGACGACAGACTTTCCTGCCTTTTCACAATCTCGAAAGAAGTCAAATACATGCAAGTCAAGAGAAAGGGGAAGGAAAAGCAGCGATACAATGTACTGAGGATGAAGCACTGTCTAAGGATTCGTTTTCAAAGGAAGAGGAGATAATTAGTCTTTTGTTTTCTTTTCAAATTGCTCTCATCTTAAACAAAGATTGGAAGTGGAAGTCTTCTATACATAATAATACCGAGTTTTCTTTGTTTCGTGCGTTGAAGTGGGCTGGAATTTCGACTTTATATCAAAATAAAAATTAAACGGTTGTCTGAAAGTTGTACAGGAAACTTTGATTTTGATTTTTGAAGGGAAATTTAAAAAGCTCTCATGCTTACTAGTGTATTGGTTTTGTACTAAAAACAAAATTGCAAATTCGAGTTGAAAACAGAAACTTTAAAACTAAAACTCAAACTCTGCTGGATCAATCAATTGTTGCATGTATATTTGCCCTTTAATTCAGGAATTTTAAATTTTACGTCTTTTTTTAACTTTTATATAAAGTAGATCCTCGTTTTACGTGGGGGTTAAGTTCCACGGAAATGCCGCGTAAATCAAAATCGCTTAATTTAAGACTTAATACAGTAAAATTTCTCTACAACGATACTGTTGAGACCTAAAAAAATATTGTTATAGACAGGTTATTGTTATACAATTTGATCATTCATGCTAACATTTTGCTGGGACCAAGGAAAATATCGTTATAGACAGGTTTATTGTTATAAGCAGTATCTTTATAGACAGCTTTCACTGTAGTACGGTTAAAATAGGGGTTAGCTAGGAATACATTTTTACTTCCTTTTACAAAAAAAAAGGAAGTATTGTATTCGCGAAAAGAATTTCACCCAAAAATCGGCCTTAATTTCCATTTTGCTCACCCCCAAATGAATGTTGAGTTTTTTTTCAACCCGACCACACGTGGATATGTACCTAGGAACGTACAGAAAGCCGAAATATTCATTTTGATGATCCCCGAGTTAATTACAACGAGTTTTCTCGTGACGTCTGTATGTACGTATGTATGTGCGTATGTGTGTATGTATGTTGCATAACTCAAGAACGAAATGTCCTAGAAAGTTGAAATTTGGTACGTAGACTCCTAGTGGGGTCTAGTTGTGCACCTTCCTTTTTGGTTCCATTCGGATGCTCCAAAAGGGGTCTTTTGCCCCTTTTTTGGGGAAAATCATTGTTAATTTCGATGTAAACTCAAGTGGTGTTATAATTTGGCGGACACTTGGCAATATATCGCAAGTCGTTTTGGTCGCCAAGTTTTGTCGCCAACTTGGCGACAAATTCGGCGATTTTTTTTTTTTAAATCTGGTTTCGATTTGGCCACTGTTGGTGATATTTAGAGAGTAAACTATTGAATCATATTAAAACTGCCAATAATAAGAAAATAACATTAAATTGGAGTAAATGGAAGTCATGTGATGCACACATCAGCTCGCTTTTTCATATCACCATAATGTCGCTAAATCCAAAAATATGGCACGCGTCCCTTCTTCCTTCTCTACCTATTTTAAGTAAAAGATTCTTTTTCTCAAATGATTGACAAGGGTCATTTGCTCGCGGTCAGACTATAATGGCAATCACTACCGCAAGGATGCTATCCTTGAGTTCTTCTAACGTTTTTGGTTCTGGGAATTCGTAAAGAATGCCATTTATGTCTCCCCAAAGAACTGTAAGAATAGAAGAACAACATGCACACTCTAACACATTTATTTTAATGCTTTTCTTGTTTTGTCGCTGTACGATGCTTGCCCGTTCAATTTAGGTAAAAATTTAAACTGATACAGAGAACATCTTATTTAAAAATAATTCTTCTTCTATTTACATTATGTGCAAATGCCGCTTCTTGACGGGCCGGTTCTTATCCAGCGACCTGTGGGTTATGCGCTTATAGCGGCTTGCAGGGAAAACCTCGAAACAGTAGACTCGACGAGCGACCCTTTATACTGAGAGGCACGCTAATTTCAGCCTGTGTCGCATCTCTTAGTATAAAGGGTCGCTAGACTCGACTACTGACCAATGTATGAACGAACTGACGACCACACACTCCTAGAGCAACTCGCGCTTTTATAGTCCAGTTGCATACTTAAGGTAAAAGACACTCCGTGGGGAATTTCGTGAGGAAATTATGAGACCAATTCTAATACATTCCTTATGGCCTATATAACTATGCCTCACTGGGTGTTTTGTTTGAATTCGTGTCAGACGGCCTGTGTGACGTCATTAATCCAAGATGGCGGCTGCACTAGATATTGATGAAAATTCTCGGTTTTAACATTTTTGAGGTCTATTATGATTTTTTTCAACTTGAATTACATATTTAATATTTTAATACGATTACTTTTCAAATTTAAATACAAATTGTGCATATAAAATAAGTTATTTTTTTTTGTTATTTGATTTTCGATTCAAATTTTATGAACTGTTTTAGTTACCAATAGCAGTTAAAAAATATTTTGGAAAGCTTGTACGATAAAATAAAATTTATTATTCCATAAAAACATGTAAAATTATTTGCATACACGTGTTTTGGGGTTATAAGAATTTTTTTTTTTTTTTTAATGTAGAAAATTTTACAACTTACGTTACTTAATATCGGAAACAATGACAATTTTATTACTTACATTTTATGTACTCTAAACAATGAGTAAATTATTTAAACTCTGAATTTAATTAAAAAATATAGATTTAAAAGTAAACAAACAGTTCTTACTTAAAGTTCTTCATCTGAAGTGTCATCAATATCACTTTGTTGGCTGTGATTTTCACATAAGTCCTCATCATTTCCACACAAAGTTCAGTGCATGAAATGTTCTGAGATTTGCATTTACATGAAACAATGCATTTTCCCTTTACACAGCTGCATCGAACTAGCCTCAAGATAGATTCAGATGCACAAGGAAGTATACACATAACTGGAGCATAGAAAATGTCTTTCTTTTCCCATCCGAAGTCTAACAGTGACGGTAAATTCGGGTGTTGCTGGTCAGCAAGACTCAACTCTAATACCTGATAATGCGCTCTTAAAACGTATGGGGACAAAGATGCTCTTGTAGGAGGCAAATTTTCATTTTGAGCCTCCTGCTTTTAAAACTTGAACCAACGAAGTTCTCCAATGTCAGAAATCTTGGTCAGAGGCACATACAAAGAGCAAATAAATCCTTCAATAGCAACTTTATCATTTGCACTAAATTCTTCGGTTGACCCCAGATGACTCAGAGCATCAAGAGTATCTTTGTCTGCCGTCCTGTAAATTTTCCAAAAAGATGGTTTCCCCTTCCTAGCAAGTGAACCTGTTTTATCACATCCTGATACAGCATGGAGTCCTAATATTTCTTTAGTTTTTTTGGGTCCTATTGCGGTCACAATGCTGGTTAGATCGAACATTCTTCGATTACTACCTACACTAGTCAAAAATGAGCATGGGCGGTGAAATGATTTTAGCCAGAACAATGCTAGTAAAAATACATCGGTGTCAGGGGAATATGTATGAATACTGGTTGCTACTTCTCTAGAAGCATGAAGACAGTGCAGTATTATTTTAACATCTGCCTCTTCACGACTGCTTTGCAGTGCAGTCACAACACCTTTTCATGATGATTTAGCTTCACTTCTCCAGCTAACGATTAGGTCTTTTTCAATGCTGTGTGCGTATATTAAAGCTTTATCCGCCAGATAAGCTGTCAAATTATTCTTTGTTTTTATACAAGAAAGTAGTGTCTTCATCTGTACATTTTCAATATTAGTAGGATCAGTTATTTTGAGCTCAATGGGTGTTAACGTACTCACCCTTTTTTCCGCATGGCAGATTTCAGCGAGTTTTCAATATATGTGTCAAACACTAAGTGTGTTTCATCATAATTTAAAAGAATTTCCTTGATCTTATTATTAAATTCTGCAGCTAAATCATTACATGTTTTCACTAGCTCTGATTTCTTCTCATTGATTGTAGCTCAGCCATTCCATCAATAACAGCAACGCTGTAAGATTTTCTATTTATTTGCTTTGGTATGTTTGAGTATTTCATGGGGTTTGGTAAAGAATCTTTGATGCTACTGTCTACTATTTCTGAGCCGCATTCCTCTTATATCTTCAACTTTGATTTGTTTTGGGACAATTTTATCGACCCATTCAAATTAAACATAGACTGTGGAACAGCCGAAAACTCATATGCACCAAGTGCTGCTTTTAAATCAGTGTCTGCTCGGCTCCTCGATACAACTAGCAAACGGGTAAATAACGATCGATCAGCTTTCAACTGTAGAACAGTGCCAGCTATATTTGTCGCAACTTTCTTCATGCTATTTTTACATAGATTTAGTTTTTCTTTCTTCATTGGGGCCCAGAAGTTCATATTTTCAGTTTCAATTCTCTCTCGTTTGAAAGTAGCGTACATTTCACGGCCTCTGTTTAAAATGCTTAATACATCTGTTTGTGTGGCTTCACTAAGTACAGACTTTGTTGTTGTGTTAATAAGTTCACTTCCATCATATGTTATAGGGTTTGTTGATACTTTGATAGCATTATATATAGACTGCACATCTTCGTGTTGTCTCTTTTCTCTTGAACCTGCCAAATGATGATGTTTACTCTTTAACATTTCATTTAATCCAATCATTGCTTTAGTTTTATCAGAAAGCCTTGCCAGCTCTGGAGAGGTCAAAAAAAAATAGTGCTTAAGTATTTTTCTTTTGAGTTATATTTACTATTCCACCAATTACTTTCATTCTCCTATTCTCTTGCTCTAAAGCTTCATCTAACCCTAAAGCATAAAATGGTACAGAAGACTTTTTAACAACCCAATTTCCTTCCATAAATTCATTCCAAAGATTTGGATGCTTAACTTTAAGATGCTTCATATCAGTCAGGTACCATGATATCATACTTGCATAATTTGTTAAATCCAAAGCAAAGAAATAGAGAACGAAAGCTTCCAATGAAGAAATGAGCAATTCCCAATTTCCTGACCTAACAGACCGTATAAAAAGTAGCATAGTATCAACCATATTGCATATATAACAAAGCAAGTTGAAATATTCGTCTTCCACTTGATTCTGTATCCTCAAAATCTTTCATTTTTTCATGTATTTTAAAATCTATTAATATCTGCATTACATTTGAGTGAAGTTCTTTTGCTTCAACATACTTTTTTTTCTTGAAAGCAGTTGATTATTTTTTGCACTTTATAACCGCATTGAAATTTAATTTCTTCCTTGTGTGTAGAAAAGGCATTGAGATAACATTTGAATAGTGCAACCCTTAACGTAGAATGTGCTTCTATAGCCCGTCTAACACACTTTCCTGCAAGAGTTTCCGACACTACAGTTTCACTGTATAACTCAGTCAAAGTGGCGTCAAGACCTGTACCATCTAAATATAACCCGATTGCTCGCAGCATAGCCATAATCGTATGTAATTCACCAGGTCTAATAATCCAATTATGGGACAAGTTTTTGTTTGCCGTGGCAAGTTTTAAAACTGGTTTGTATAACCCAATATCCATGGTGACTACTGTCAATGAATTTTCTCCTAAAATATATTTAGTTACGTCTTCCAGTTTCTGCATGAAAGTAAGCTGTGTTGATGAAAAACTTGAGCTTCTATCGATAAGAGGTAATACACAAACACGCGTTTTAGTGATCTGCTGTTTTTTAACTATAGAGTTGTACGCGGACCAGTTTGGAATATGAATAACAGGTTCGGGGCTTGATGCACTTCCATCATCTACGTCACTTTCAGATTCATGTAAATCATCATCAACAGATTCATGTTTTATTTTCTGAACGCGGGCCCTCATCCAAACAATATCCTCTAAGTGGAACTGATTTAATATCTCACACTTTCTGTTTTCTTATCTTCTAATATTTCTTCAAATGCTGGACATTTGGGCTTACTTGTCTTTGTAATTTTATAGGACGTTGTTTCAGTCAGGGACTGAGGTAATGTCGAAAGGGAACGGGCTGCTGAAGGCGTGGTAAAAGAAAGTGGAATTTGTCTATCCGAGTTTTTTTTCTGTTGATAAAGTACCATTACAGTGCCATGCAAAGTACCTTTTCCATAAGATTTGTCTTCAAGGAAATCAATGTTATCTGCAGCACAAAACAAAAATCTTGCCTTTATCAGATCAGGAGGAACATAGATCCCGCCACTCTCATCCATGCGCCTTATTACCTCGTTCGCTATTTGTGTTTCCAAACGTAGAACTTTAGCATAATCCATCGAAACTCCTATTTTGTGTAAAAAATCAATTATAAATTTGCTTCGGGTAGCAGAGTGCATTGTAAGGCCAACACCAACTTGCAAAGGCATGTCTCGGGTGTGTCGATGAACAGTTTCTTTTGAAGCTTGTTGCGGAGACAGTATTTCATACATGAATATTTGTGACAGTCTTTTAGCTTTGTTTAGCACGGTATTGTCCTGCACCTCAGAAGTAGAATTAATTTCAATCTCGTTTTATCTGAAAAACAATAGTGTTGAGTGTGTTAAGTGATTTTCAACAGAATGACTGGGTCCGCAAATGTAGTTCGCTTTAGCAGTAGTTCATTATAATCGTGTTCGAATTAACGAGGTTCGACTGTACTAATGTTTAGTGATCTTAGCCTGAAAAAAAAAGCATTTTTAACTGCGAAAGCTCCCCCGAGATACTTTTAAGTTGCTAATTAGAGTGTGCCAAGGTAAAAAAAAAAGGATTTATCAGAATTTTCTTTAAAAATGAGTCAATAAACTAATAAATCAAATATTTTGTTTTTAATTTATAATAAGGTGAATAGAATATTAATCAAGTAAATTCACTAGAAAATTATCACAAAATACCCAAAAATAAACTCATAATTTCAGAAACTCATCAAAGCCGCCATCTTGGATTGATGACGTCATATAGTCCGTCTGACACGAATTCAAGCAAAACACCCGGTGAGGCATAGTTATATAAACCATAAGGAATACATTAAAATTGGTCTCACAATTTCCTCACGAAATTTCCCACGAAATGTAGTATGCCCCCCTACTATTTAACCAGTTCACGGCGTATGACGTTTAACCTCATCATTTACATTTCCGGGGCGGAGACTCCAGTCGCTATTTTAAAAGTACTGCACTCGCACTAGCTTAGTGAACACAATTCCAAATCTTGATGAGTTTGGGGTAATTTTGGTACATTTTTCATCGTTGTAAGTGCAATACTTTTGGATATATAGCGCTTCGAAAACGAATAAATCATTTGTAGTAACCCTGTAATTTATTGAGCTTCTGAATAAAAATAAATGTACCATGCCGCCTCTTTTGATGAAAGTATGAAATGCTGTTTTCTAAACTGACATAGAGTATTTAAAGTTTATTAGCTTTTTAAAGAAGAAAAAAAAAAAAAAAAACGGTAACGATGAAAGGTTTGGAAAAAAAGCTTAAATCTCATACTGTAACATTTTTACTCGAAACAAATTCGAGTTATTTCACTTTTAGGAAACCTACATAAATATTAATTCCTAAGAGCTAAATGGAATGGCAAAAAATAAAAAATTGATACATCACGGTGTGTGCAATTGAGAGGAAATAATTCAATTATTTTTCAGAACGATGAAAAAAATAATTGAGCTAAAGTAACTCTTTTCGAAAACAACAATGTTTCGAAACATTAAAGATCTTTTTTTTTTATTACAACAAATTTTAAAAATCGTATAAAATATTTCATCAAACTGAATTTAGTTTCTATTTCATGCGGCTTTTTAATTCACCAACCTACTTTTAAAGACTATTAAAGCTCTGATTTTTTTTTCGTCTCCAGGTTACGTCTATATCCAACATACACACGCATACATACACACACTTGCATACACACATATACACGCACACACTCATGCCTCGATACAAACACACACACTCGTGATTGCGAAAAACATAATTTCATAATTTGAATTCAAAAAGCCATAGTTCAAATTTATATATATATATATATATATATATATATATATATATATATATATATATATATATATATATATATATATATATATATATATATATATATATATATTTCTCAATAAGCGTTTTTAAAGAAATTTAAATATGTTACAAACTCAATTAATTGATTATATTCCAAGATCTTTAAGTTAGGTACTATTCCTTACAAAAAACCGCGTCTACTGTCCGACATTTTAACGCGAAACCTTACTCGGCATGCGTCAGGTCTCTTCTGATTTTATCAAAACAGGGGTGATAGCAAGAAGGAAGTAACAAACAAGCAAAAACCGAATGCATCGGGAAGTGTCCTTAAACCATCACTCCTTTTTCAATTGGTACCGTTCGCAGCTGCTAGTCGTGGAGTTCGAGAACAGACAGTATTGACCAAAGCTCTTATTTTTAGAGCGAATTCTTGCCCTTCTCTAAAACGCCTGTACCATTCGTGTACTTTCAACGACATTCAACTCGTCATCCTGAAAGCATCGTGCGACTTTCCTCGTTATCTCAAAAGTGCTTGACAGTAATTTGATCAAAAGCAAGCAACAGTTAATGCTACACGTTGGTGTTCACACTCCATGTTTCACACGTCGACGAAGACGTTGATTAGCTTTAGGGATGTGCCGTTTATGAACGGATAGGTCGAAAAGAAAGACTCCTTAAAATGAATGGTACAGCAGGGCCGGCTCTAGCAGTTCTGCCGCCCTAGGCGATATTGACAAGTGCTACCCCCTCACCATTTAATAATAATAACAATAATATAAAATAATAATACATATTATATAAAATAATAATATATATGAAATAAAAATAATAGTAAAGTGCTTAAAATTAAAGTGAGTTTCTACTAAAATTCAAACTGGGTTTTGCATATCCAAGCACTGGTACACACTTTATATTATCTTTTTAACATTAAAGTAGTGCCTCTTATGGCACTGAAAAAGAAATTGGTATTTTCGAAAGACTTTTACGTCACGCAATATCACGCCTCTAAAATTAAATTGAATTTCTTGTTAAATTCCGAACTATGTTTTGCATATCCAAGCGCTAGTGCACACTCTAAATTATTACTATTATTTTTTTTAGTATTGAAGCAGTGCATTTTATTGCGCTGAAACAGATATTCATACTTTTAAAAAATATTCTTAAAAAATTTCTCAAATTGCCGTCCCTAAAATCTGCCGCCTTAGGCGTCCGCCTGGGTAGCCTACCCTAGAGCCGCTATATAGATAGGCCGACGCATCAGCTTAAGTTTAGCCATTTTGGATCGGATTTTTCATTGTTGCTCTGCTAGGGTTACCACAGCAAAGTTTCGGATTTCGCCAAATTTGCCGAAAATAATATTTTATTTAATAAACAATTCACGTGTGTGTGCCGCTCATAATTGCTCACAGTGACCAATCACCAAACGCGATAACTCGCCAGAAAAGATAACCACTCAAAAACGCGCTCCTTCATTTCCTTACGCGCTGGGCAAATTTTAATTGCGTGAACAATTAAAGATTAACAATTGATTAATTAGTAAACGTAACCACAACTAACAATTGATCAATTTTAATTCCGGAAAATCACAATAAACGATTAATTAATTGTAGATTGCAGTTTTACAGTTAACAATTAATTAATTGGTAATTGTAGTTTGCTACAATTAACAATTGTCAATTGTTTTGTGAATTTTAATTAAAACTAACTTTTAAAAAAATTACTGGTTTTGTATAATATATTGTACAGGCGACAAGTCTATCTGGGACGTGGACGCTGGACAGGTACCATATTATATATTTCAATACACATGTTAGCAACTAATAAAAGATCAATGCTCAACATTAACTTTATTACGAGCAATAAATTATTTACTGCAGCATATGACTTTTCTCAAAGAATCTTACGGCTCCAGCGAAATTTCCTCAGAAAAGGTGTATTTCAATTAACTATTCAAAAACTTTTTTTTTTTTTTTACCAATAAAAAATCTAAATAACATCTGAGAGGAATTTCAGAAATGTATCTTGATTATGTACGTGATTTTAAAAAATAAATAAATAAATAAACAGAGCGGTTTCTGAGACCTCACGTCCCCTGTTATGTCCTTCTTTCTCATTTCCCCTGTTATGGGTTAAACTAAAACAACGACTTACACAAACTTAAAACACTTAATTAAAACACAAACATTTAAGTGTGGAAAAGGCTTGCCTAGACGAGACTAGTTCACGCGGCGAGCAAGCAATCAGCGCTGAACGAAAATACGAAATTGAATAATATTTTTGACTCTGTACCCTGCGCTGTACCTATTGATACATAGAGTTAATTGTTAGTTTTAATTGTTTCATAAAACAATTTAAAAGATTAATTGCAATTATTTTAATTGTGAGAACCGATTAACGTACATTTATCCAATTAAATTTATTGCAAAGTGCACTTAAGAGTTTAATTGAAATTAATTAATTGCAATTGATTTAATTGCAATTACTTTTTTAATCAATTAACAAGGCAATTGAAAAAAATAATTGATTAATGCCCAACACTGTCCAAAATGGCTAATCTTAAGCTGATGCGTCGGCTCGTATGTATAGGGGTCTTAGCCTACCCCAGGAGCGCCGGACCAGCGGTTTAGTGCGATCTCCTGAAAAAATGAAAGGCCGTACTTTTGAATGGTGAACGGTTTTGAATATTGCACTAGAAATCAGCGGCGGCGATTGGGGCTTATAAAGGGGAGGGGGGAAACGGAAAAAAAAGACGACTAAAAGCCTTTGGACTTGGAAAAAAAAAAGCAGTACCAAATTTTGTTACGGCTGGTTTTGAGAGTATTGAAGCCAGGGCGTAGCTAAGGGGGGGGTTTTGGGGGACAAAACCCCCCCCCGAAAAGTTAGTCTCAAAAAAAAAGAGAGAAAAAGAAGAGAGAAGAGAAAGAAAAAAGAAAAAAATTCCAAGCGATTATACATATATATATATATAATATATATATATATATATATATATATATATATATATATATATATATATATATATATATATATATATATATATATATATACATATATATATATATATATATATATATATATAATATATATATACATATAATATATATATATATATATATATATATATATATATATATATATATATATATATATATATATATATATATATATATATATATATATATATATATTATATGTATATATATATTATATATATATATATATATATATATATATATATATATATATATATATATATATATATATATATATATATATATATATATATATATATATATATATGTATATATATATTATATATATATATATAAGAAGTAACCCCCCCCCCCCGAAAGTCGGGTCTAGCTACGCCACTGATTGAAGCTGATAAGTAGAAACTGATGCAAGCCGAGCAACTTAACTCACGTTTTTCTTAAGATTTTGATGAATTTCGTACAAGTTGGTAATAATTTCATTAGACAAATATTGCTTGTTTAAGTAAAAACAATTGATTTATTAAAGTCTAAACAATGAATACATAAACTAAAAGTTATTACTGAGCTAAATAATGTTTCATCTAAACAAATAATTATGTTTTGAAAGTTATTACGTATTAGCATCCTCTTATACTATATTAGGGCGTATCGAAAAAAACTTTTTTTTTTTTCAAAATTCAATTTGTCAAGTTGATAAAAAGTTGCCCCTACCGACCCACATCTTACATAAAAAAATTTATCCGAATCAAATAATATTTAGGTGCCCCGCACAAGACCTAAAAAGTTAATAATTTTCTTCAAAAAATCCATTTTTTTTTTTTTTTTTTTGAATAATGGAAAAAATGTTAAAATGTTTTCAAGTTGAAAATTGTGAGTAATAAAGACGGCAATTATCGTCAAATAAAAGGTTTTGCTCTCTATAAATGTACTAGCTTTGAAATTTTTTTGCAAATATTGATTTAAAAATTTCTTTGATAATAAAGAATTTTTTATACATTTCTTTATGTTTGAAAGATAAAAATTATTTGAACTCTTTTTTTTGATTATATTGTAAGACTAGTTTTGAAGCGTTATAAAATAATCTTGCAAACATCGTTTTCATTTTATTACATAGAAGTATGTTATTACAAGAATAAAGTATAAAAAACTAAACACCAAAACATATGTAGAATATTATGTGTATTATCATATTATATCAAGCTTTTTCCCTACTGTTTTTCAACAACTCAAAAGGACTCGTAAGTTTTGCTGGAGACTTTTTCAGTACACCATTTGTAGAGTACTGAAAAGTCACAAAAAGAGACTATCGTTTGGTACACAAAAGTGTGCCCTTCGCTTCGTATGGGATGGAAAGGGGTTTGTGCGCAAAAAGTAATGCCATTGATAAAAACGCGGGCTATGGCTCCACAGCACAGAGTTTAAATAAGGGGTTGTTCCTTTCAGTCAATAGTAGTACTTTTTGTCATTGAAATTGATAGAATAAGCAAAAAAAATAACATGGACTCAGAAAATACTTTCATTTTCCCAACAGTGATTTTTTAATTAATTTTTTTAAATGTCCGATTCTTCAAACAAGGCGTGATCTTTATGACGTCACAAATGATGCACTATGGCGCATCTTTCTACCGCATTTCCACGTTATGAAAACCAAGAAGCGAATTACAATTGCGCTCTACGCTTGCTCTCAACCATATCGTTACCCATACACGTGAATAAAGATGCGAATTAAATATTTTGGACAGTGAATGTCAACTCTGAATGGCATTTCATCATTTGTAATGTCATCGGTAGAAGCGTTAAACGATGAAAGAGCACCGATTTAAGTAATTTTTTAAAAATATTAAACTTAAAGAAATTATTTAAAAATGGTCAGATTCTATGATTCTATGTTTTTAAACATGCTCTTTCAGAAAAAAATACTCTTAACATTTTGGAAACAACCCCAGTGTGGACATTTAGAAAAAGATCTCCACAAACCTCATGACCTTCTAATATTTTTTCTAATATTATTCCTTTCTTATGGGAGTCATGCTTGGCTTTTGCTCTAGAACTGACAATTTCGCACAAATACGATGTCTTTGATTTGTGTATTGCTGTATCTAATTTAACTACATTAACGTTGGTTACTGTATCGGTGTATTTGATTCATTACAGCAGGGAGTGAAAGCTGATTGGTTTCACCAAGTCAGTGTCAGGTAAAGTTTTTGCATAACTTAGCTAATTTTACCTCTCACTTAAAAGAGACATTCAAAAACTTGAGCGGCTTTACGTACTACGAGTCATCCTGTGTTTCATCACAGAATCTGTCTCCTCTTTGCCGAGTATTGCAGATTAATCAGCTAATTCATCCAACATAATTTTTTTTTTCAAGGTACCACCCACATTTATAATATCAGCTATAAAGACATTGGCAAGCACTTTCTACAGGCTGGAGGGCATAAATAATGATAGATTTTTCATTATTTTCTCCTTCGGAGAAAAATATTGCGTACTTTTAGTAAGTTAAAGGCTTTAAGTGTTTTCCTTAAGCGTTCCAACATTGTATTCTTGCTACTCCAGCGGGCTTTGTAATCTGTACTTCATTTTCTCAATTTTTTCTAAAGCGCAAATTTCTGGTTTTTAATATTAGTAACGGTTTTCGAAAATATTTATAATTATTACGCATTTTCTCAATTGCTGAACGTATGAAACTAACAACCTCAAATGATTTGCGGGATTAGAAATCTTGTGGGATTTTGCTCTCAATCTCACGGGATTATTCCCACAAAATATCATGGGGACCGGCAGGATTTGGGATCGGGATTTTGGGATTGGAAACCCTGTTTCTAACTAAGCCACATGACCTTGTATAACGCGCTTTTTTTTTGTGGAAATCACAGAAGTTTAGGATATATGCAGGAGACTTATATAGTGTTTATGATAGTTTTTTCTCGCTTACTTTTTTTCTCTGATTTTACAGTGTGCATTTTGCAACTTGAAAAAATTATTTTTTCTGTTATTCAAAAAACATTTTTTAGAAAAAATTGAATTTTGGAAGAAAATTATAATTTTTTAGGTCTCGTGCGGGACACCTAGATATTTTTTGATTCGAATAAAAATTTTTATGTAATACGTGGGTTGGTAGAGGCAACATTTTATCAACTTCACAAATTGAATTTCGAAAAAAAAGTTTTTTTCGATGCACCCATATATATATAATAGCGAAAGATCGAGTAACGCTGACGTCATCAACAATGAAGCGCCACGGCATATTTAATACTATTTTTCGGAAATATTTGACATGCAGGGAAATGCTTTATTTTGACAGGGTTGAACTGGATTCGGTAACTTAACTGTTTTACTGGTAAAACTGTCATTTTGGGAGAGTGAAGAAACGTAAAAATGGTCAACACTGAACGCTATCTACTGGATTTCAGGGTTCATGCATTGGAGATAGGATTAAAATTCCAACTATCAAAATATCACCAAACAGCCTCGTTCAAATGTAGAAGCAATTTTCACCCGTCATACCTTGATGGGCGACTATCGAGTTTTGAAATAATGTTAATTGTTCAAGCAATTGTATTTTCGCCTGGAATCGACTTCTACACAAGGATCCAAGTGATTTCTGTTGTTTCAACTGCCAACATTCCCCAGTGTAACAAACGTTCTTGCTGCATAGAATTTCTCAAATATTTTTTTTACTTTTTTTAAAACACTGAAAGGGTCGTCCTCCCGACTTACTCTAAAGAATAACTTTTTATTTATTTCGACATTTCTACTTTCTTTTAAAAACTTTTTGATTCCTAAATTATTAGCCATAAAATTGGGGGTGGAGGTGGTTGCGGGGCACGGTGGCCCCTACTTGCCCTTCCCAATCGCCCAATCGCGGCCTCTGCTAGAAGTACATTTGTTTCAGTTAGTTTGTTCATTTTTACTTATATTAGTCTTTAAATTATGAAGTAAATATTGTTTTGTTTCTCTTCTCTATTTTACAATAAAGCACTCGGCATCATTTATCAAATTTTTACTTATATTAGTTTACTTATATATTAGTTAATATTTACTTATATTAAATCCATTTTTACTTATATTAGTTTTTTTATTATAAAGTAAATATTGTTTTGTTTCTCTTCTCTGCTTTACAATAAAGCACTCGGCATCATTTATCAAATTTTTACTTATATTACTTTACTTATATATTAGTTAATATTTACTTATATTAAATCCATTTTTACTTATATTAGTTTTTTTATTATAAAGTAAATATTGTTTTGTTTCTCTTCTTTACTTTACAATAAAGCACTTGGCATCATTTATCAAATTTTTAGTTATATTAGTTTACTTATATATTAGTTAATATTTACTTATATTAAATCCATTTTTACTTATATTAGTCTTTTAATTATAAAGTAAATATTGTTTTGTTTCTCTTCTCTACTTTACAATAAAGCATTCGGCATCATTTCCTTTTCAGCTCCTTGTCGCCATCTTGTTTACTCCGGTTAGTTAATTAATTAAGTTATCTTACTTTTATAGCCTACTTTCCGGACTTTTTAAACATTTATAATTTAATTAATTTAAAGTTTGAAGTAATTTATATTTGTGAGAATATTTTGATGAACATTTTTAAAATGTTTATAATTTTCTTGAATGAACGAAGTCGTTGAAATAAACGAATTCATTGAACGGGTAAATGAAATGAACGATCCTCTGACGAGTGGGTCATTAAAAGGAACGACAATGCCCGTGTCAAAGTAGCTTGTTAAAAAATCGACTGTGCGGGCAATTCAATCACGTGACTTGGCGGAAGTTATCCAACATGACGGAAGCAGTAATAGAATGCATTTCGAACGAAACCGATTGTTACAAGTTCTGTAAATAGTAATTATTTCTATGATTAATTTGTTGTAATCTGGCTAAATTTGGGATTTATGCCATTATTTTTCATGTAAAATTATCTTAGTAATGTAACCTGTAAATAGTTTCTTGTAATGAATACACAACCCCCTTATATTCGAAAGAAGTGTATGGCCCCTCCATTTCTGAAGGATAAAATTTGTGAATGAATAAAAAAAAAAAAATGAAATGAGAGAAACTTCGGGAATCACGTAAACTGTTTGAAAGCTTTCTTTTGAGATTTATAAATAGCCGTGGCGACGTCATCAAAGTTAGTCTCGTTTTAGTTGTTGCTCTGGAAAGTATGTATTAGCCTTTGCGCTATGTTTTCGGGTATTTTATGTAAATACGTGTGTAACCGTTGAGTTTACGGTGTTAATTCATATTTGCCTAATTGCTATGGTTAATTTATCAGTTGCTAACGATATTTCTTGTACATAGTTGTAAATAAATCTCCTGTGTTTTCTTAAGAACTGTGTCGTCATTTAAAGAAAGTGTGAAGTTGCATCGAACGCGTAATAATATGCTTGAACTGTCATTGGTGAAAGAAGAACCCGAACGTTTCGAACCAACTAACACATAAATTACTTTTAACCAGAACACTTTCACGCCCACACAGCATTTACTTACATCCAAACATAAACATGAAGATATTTTTCAAAATAGACAAACTATGCTCTGTGCACATTAAAACCTGAAAAATCTTCAAAACTCGGAAACCGAAAAATCTCACGAATCCAATAAATTCTTCCATGTCCTTTGAATAAATTAAAGTCAAAAATGTTGATACAGGATCTTTCTATCTTCTAAGGTAAAGGACATGCAAATATAAATAATGCAAAACACAATTCATTGCCAACAATATATCTAATGGCAAATAAACTCTTCCTTCTACATTGTTCTAAGTAAACGATAAAAATTTAACTCAGAAAATATTCCTAATTTATGGAAGCATGGATCCGATATTTTTCTCTTCCTGCTACTGACACTGCAAGAAAAAAAAAACGCATTGAGAAAACAAATTTTCCCATTTCCTAGCAAATAACCGGAAAGCGAATCTATTTTTTCTCTCCTCTTTGCAAGTATCGGAAAAGGAAGAGCCTTAAAAAATCTCATTTACAAAGCAATTTCATCGTTTCTTGCTTTGGACAGGTAGCATGTGTAATTTCCTACGGCATTATTATGTCCGAAATAAAAACTAAGAGTAACAGAAACTTCATAACAATGGTAAATATAAAGGAGACAAAAATGCCGCAATTTCAAATGAAGCGAAACAGTGTTTTCTTTCTTTCTTTCTTTTTTTTTTTTTTCTTAAGACCAAAAGCAGCGTATAATTTTTTGCAAGATAGTATTGGATAGATGAAGATATATATAAATTCAGTCCAACCTCGCTATGAAACCCATTAAAAGGAAAGAAAAAAAGATATCACAATAACCCAAGTTTCCTGATTCTCTGGGGATTCGCAATCTACCTTTAGCCAATGTATGTAAAATGCAGCAAAAGTTTCATCAAAATTAATTTAATAGTCTGTTTTTAGGAGCTTTTCTAGAAATAAAATCTTGATTTTAGACCCACTTTCCCCAATCTAACCTTAACTTTTCTTTTGAAGATGAAACTATCAGGAAAACCCTGTACTACTTAAATCTTTCCATAAAAGAAATACTTTTCCGGAATTATACCGGATACTATTACTACTTATAAGTAGAGCAAAAAAACTCACTAGGAGAAAATATCACTGAGAAAAAAACTCTAACAGAGTTTAATGGCTCTGCTTCATACTTACTCTACTCTACATGTATCCAATGCAGGAAAATGTATCAAAAATTTCATTGAAATCAATTTAATAGACTGATTTTAGGACCTTTTCTTTAAAAAATCTGGATTTTAGACCTATTTTTCTCCATCTAACCCTAACTTTTCTTTTGAAGATGAAACACTATCACGAAAAACCCAAGTTTCTTTCCATAAAAGAAAAAACCCCTTATGTCTTTCCGTAAAAGAAAAACTTTTTCGAGGAATGGTGCTGTTTCCTTCGTAGTCAAAACTACTATTTTTTTTTTTACTGAAATTGATAGAATAAGCAATAAAATAACATGGACCCAGAAAATACTTTCATTTTCCCAGCAGGTTTTTTTAAATTCATTTTTTCAAATGTCCGATTTTTCAAACAAGGCGTGGTCTTTATGACGTCACAAATGATGCACTTAGCCGTATCTTTCTACCGCGTTTCCACGTTATGATAATCAAGAAGCGAATTAAATATTGCGCTCTACGCTTGCTATCAACCATATCGTTGCCAGTACACTTGAGTAAAGATCCGAATTAAATATTGCGTCGGTGAATGGCAACACTTAATGGTAGAGCCGCTGTATAGATAGGCCGGCGCATAGACTAATAATAAAAGTAGACCGAGCTATGACAACCCTTTTGCTGCTCATAAACCAAACCATGTGACTGGTGGATATCCTAGCAACAGTGGGCGTTGATCGTAGCAGACGATCACGAGAAATAAAATAAATAAAATTGATGGAACACGGAAGAATGATCTTTTATGGAGTCCGATTTGTAAATTTGTTATTCTAAGTTGTGAATATTTTGTTAATATAGTGAGTTTTTCGTTAAGATTATTGTGCATTTTCTTTAGTCAATTTCAATGACTCTCTAAGCAATTAAAAATGTAAGTTCCCAAAAAGAATCGGCAAACGGTAAGATTTTTACCTACAATTTCAATTTAAGATACCGATTAGTACATTTTTGCGTTAACGCAAAACGTTTACGCCATTACGTTCACGCCAACGCTGACGTAGCCGTTCCAAATGAAATAAAAGTTACTGAAAACGGTGATCAAAAACTAATTACTAATGTCAAAATAATGCATCACTAAAAGAAAAACAGTTGAATCGCTGCACCTGGAAAAAAATTATAATGAATACACATTACGTCTTAAAATACATGTCGAGTGCCAAACTATAGATAATCCTGCCATCTAGCAACCATGCTGCCAAAGTTTTCGCCAAGCCTTCCACCAGTCACATGATGTATCCATGAATCAATTTTTTCATCAGCAAGTCTGAGAAAGCTCGGTCTACTCTTATTATTAGTCTATGATCATAAACTAATAATAAGAATAGACCGAGCTATGGCAACCCTTTTGCTGCTCATAAACCAAACCATGTGACTGGTGGATATCCTAGCAACAGCGGGCGTTGATCGTAGCAGACGATCAACAATAAATAAAATTAATTGAATTGATGGAACACGGAAGAATGATCTTTTATGGAGTCCGATTTGTAAATTTGTTATTCCAAGTTGTAAAAATTTTGTTAATATAGTGAGTTTTTCGTTTAGATAGTACTGTGCATTTTCTTTATTCAATTTCAATAACTCTCTAAGCAAGTAAGGATGCATGCGCCCAAAAAGAATCGGCAAACGGTAAGATTTTTACCTACAATTTCAATTTAAGGTACCGATTAGTACATTTTTGCCTTGACGCAAAACGTTTACGCCAACTCTGACGTAGCAGTTCCGAATGAAATAAAAGTTACCGAAAACTGTGATCAAAAACTAATTACTAATGTCAAAATAATGCATAACTAAAAGAAAAACAGTTCAATCTCAGCATCTGGAAAAAATTTATAATGAAAACACATTACGTCTTAAAATACATGTCGAGTGCCAAACTATAGATAATGTTTCCATCTAGCAACCATGCTGCCAAAGTCTTCGCCAAACCCTTCCACCCATAGACTAATAATAAGAATAGACCGAGCTATGGCAACCCTTTTGCTGCTCATAAACCAAACCATGTGACTGGTGGATATCCTAGCAACAGCGGGCGTTGATCGTAGCAGACGATCAACAATAAATAAAATAAATTGAATTGATGGAACACGGAAGAATGATTTTTTATGGAGTCCGATTTGTAAATTTGTTATTCTAAGTTGTAAAAATTTTGTTAATATAGTGAGCTTTTCGTTTAGATAGTACTGTGCATTTTCTTTATTCAATTTCAATAACTCTCTAAGCAATTAAAGATGCAAGCGCTCAAAAAGAATCGGCAAACGGTAAGATTTTTACCTACAATTTCAATTTAAGATACCGATTAGTACATTTTTGCCATGACGCAAAACGTTTACGCCAACGCTGACGTAGCAGTTCCGAATGAAATAAAAGTTACTGAAAACTGTGATCAAAAACTAATTACTAATATCAAAATAATGTATAACTAAAAGAAAAACAGTTCAATCTCAGCACCTGGAAAAAAATTGTAATGAAAACACATTACGTCTTAAAATACATGTCGAGTGCCAAACTATAGATAATGTTTTCATCTAGCAACCATGCTGCCAAAGTCTTCGCCAAGCCCTTCCACCAGTCACATGATACATCTATGAACCAATATTCTTCATCAGCAAGAATGAGAAAGCTCGGTCTACTCTTATTATTAGTCTATGCTTCCACCAGTCACATGATACATCTATGAACCAATTTTCTTCATCAGCAAGAATGAGAAAGCTCGGTCTACTCTTATTATTAGTCTACTAGCAAAAATACCCGGCGATTCCTGGGTCAGTAATAATTATTAGAAAAAATCGTTACTTGCTTTTGTTTTCTGTTTTAAGTGAAAGAATTTAAAACACATCTTTTTGACGTGATTAAAAATCGAGTTTCTTCCTTACCCATAAAACTAAAATAGCAATAAGTATAAAGAACAAAGTAATATTGATTTAGAAACGAAAGCACTATATTTAAGCATATACAAATTTAAAAAACATGAAATTAATCTTCTCATATTTAAAAAGATTAATCTGTTGATACTTTTTTTCTAACATTTAGTCTAAAACCTTCTCTGTATGGCTAATGAAGTACGAAGTGATTAAAAAAAAGTAGCTGCGCTCGTAATCCCCTTATACTTGCTTTAGTTATTTCGGGAAATTTCAATCATTGTGGCTCTTGGTGCGATTTTACCGAATTTGCGAAAGTCGTTTCGGGGTACCTTCGATGATGCTCCCCCATTCTTTCCTTACTTTGTAAAACGATATAATATTAATTTTCGTTACAGAGATATCGTCGCTAGATGCTGAGATATTTTTGGTCACCATAAAATGGCGCTAAACAGTTTCATCCGAAATGTTACCAAAATAAGTAATACAATTTGGTGATTGTTTGAAATTGTGCAAAAAGGAAAATTAATGGAAGTTTTTGTGCTGTTTATGGATTTGCCTAATTTAGTTGCTGGATTATTTAACACAGTAAAAAAGGTCTTTTGAAAATTCTTTGATTGGCGATATTTTGTTTACATGGTGAAAGCTGAGAAACATTATGACGTAGTCTTCGGCTTCAAAAACAGCAACGTTGAAAAAACTGCCAAATGCATCAGCTACGGAAATCTTTCTGCAAAAATTTTGGCGATCTGCTGGTTGTTTGGATAATGAGTAAGTGTTCAATCAGCATAAATAATAATAAAAACCATTAATTACATTAAAGTTCCGTTTAAATGGAAAATGATCAGCCAAATCATGTATTATTTGCCAATCTTGTGCAAAAATCTTACTTCAAGATTTGACTTGAGAAAAGCCTTGAACAATCACGAAAAGCAAAGAAAGTCAACAATACAACAATTGTCGCTATCGACAGAGAGTTGAGATGATACACTAAATACTGTATTGAGTTGAGGAAAGCCTTCGAACATGGATCTAAAAAGCTCATAACTCGTTTTTTATTCTACTTAGAAATTTCGAACAGGTGCCATCATCAGCAGAAAAATCAGAGCTTTCGATGGACATATAATGTAAATATGTGCAAGTATTTTTTCATCCCAATATTAGAGAATTTATACAAAAATTGTGTTTTATTGCCCCCTAAGGGGGTTTTGCCCCCCATAACGGGACGAAAACTACCCTATGTGTTATTCTGATGCATAAGCTATATTATTGTAAAGTTTCATCAAAATCCGTTCAGTAGTTTTTGCGTGAAAGAGTAACAAACATCCATACATACATCCATACATCCATACATCCATCCATACAGACAAACTTTCGCATATATAATATTAGTAAGATTAGTAAGATGGGCCGGCGCATCAGTTTAAGTTTAGCCATTTTGGATACGATTTTTCATTGTTGCTGAGCTAGGGCTACCAGAGAAAAGTTGCGGGTTTTGCCAAATTAGCCAAAAATAATATTTTATTTAATAGTTAATTCACGTGCCGCTAATAATTGTTCCCAGTGAAAACTCAACAAACGCGATAACTTGCCAGAAAAGTCAACCATTCAAACACGCGCTCCGATCCAAAATGGCTGAACTTAAGCTGATGAGTCGGCTCGTATATATAGGGGCCTTACTGAATGGCTAAGGCCCCTATATATACGAGCCGGCGCATCAGCTTAAGACCAGCCATTTTGGATCGGAGCGCGTGTTTGAGTGGTTGTCTTTTCTGACAATCTTTCGCGTTTGGTGATTGTTCATTGCGAGCGATTGTTAGCTGCACCTGAATTGTTTATTAAATAAAACATTATTTACGGCAAATTTGGCGAAACACGAAACTTTGCTGTAGTAACCCTAGCTCCGCAACAATGAAAAATCCGACCCAAAACGGCTAAACTTAAGCTGATGCGTCGGCCTATCTATATAGCGGCTCTATGAATGGAATTTCATCACTTGTTATGTCATCGGCAGAAGTGTAAACAATAAAAGCGCACCGATTAAATTTTTTTTCTTTAATTATAAACTTAGACAAATTATTAAAAAAAATTGTCATATCCTATGTTTTTAATCATACTCTTTCAGAAAAAAATACTTTTAAAATTTTGGAAACGACCCCACTATACCAGATAGTACTACTACCAAAAAGGCGGAATATGTTGAATGTCTCAACAACCTAAATTACTTTGAGAGCAAATTACTTTCATTCAACCGCGCGAGAAATTTATTAATTGCTAAAGGAAGCAAACCTCCCATCTTCTTTCAGCTCAAAGTACCATATCCATCACAAGCCGCCTTATGGGTAATTGAAAAGGTCGATTTCTTATCTTTAGTAATGGCATCATCAAGTCATAAAAGTAAAATATTCTTCATCGAAAGCTATAGATAAACATTAACATTAAAGTCATAGCTTCCAAAGGAAGAACGTAAATCTTCCAAGTGCTTTAACTCATTTTGTGCTCTCAATAAATATCAATGATTTAATGTTCTGCAATATCGAAGTAATGTGAACTGTTACAAACTGTGGAACAAATTTCTAAGACAGTACATTAAATATTGATTAGCACACAGAGGAGTTTCGAAAATGTTACGAAGTAAAAACTCTTAATGATAATTGAGGATGATACTATTATACGGGGAATGGAATTCTAAATTCAGATACAGATCACAAACAGGATATTCGTTTTATGACATGATACACAAAAGATTGTTTATTAACAATTAAATAATTAAAACAAATAGACTCTTTTTTTCTTTCAAGTTCTGTGAGCAATACTGAAAAATTAAGCATAAGGATTAATTTGATATTTTTCCAATAATTATCATCATAAAAATAGAAAACAATCTACACCTGTAATCCAAAACTCAATGTCTTTCTGGGATTTTATTTCAAACTAGTGGTACCCGCACGGCTTTGCTCGTAGTTGAAAATTAAAAGGTCATTCGATTCGCCTGTATATTTACAAATAATGGATGACGAATTTCTCGCCAATTGGCTATGCTCATTTGCTCTCCTTTTCCACGTCATGATAATTTCGTAATTTACTCGTCCATCTCGTGATAATTTTGCTCCAGAAAATGTTCTTAAAATAGAAATAGAAAGAGAACAAAATCGAATTTTCGAAAAATCGCTTCGAGGTGCACACCCCCATGCTACGAACTAACTTTGTGCCAACTTTCATGAAATCGGACGAACGGTCTAGGAGCTATGCGCGTCACAGAGATCCAGACAGAGAGACTTAGAGCTTTATTATTAGTAAAGATAAAAAAGAAGACATTTTTACTATGTTACGCTTCAGTTTATCATATTTATGTTGCATTCTCAGCTCTTACAACTGAACCATTGCTAGGGCCGATTTCAGCTCCAAGCCACCCCTAGGCAGATATGAAATCTGTTGCCCCCTTCCCCCCTAATAGAAGCAAAAACTCAAAAACCGTCAAAAAAAAAAAGTGTTCCCGAAATTTAAACTGTCAAGCTTATGAAGAAATGATGACGTTTCGCATTCAGGGGTGCCCCGGTGAGAGGTCACCGGGGATTTAATTTAGCATGTGTCTTTTATTTAAAATCACTCAGCCTTTTCGCTCGTCACTCACTTTCATTTACCTCCAAGACTTAATATTAACAGAAAACAGTTTTAAAATATTAATAATGTAAAAAAGAAAATAAATGTCAACCACTCAGGAAACCAGTACTGAATAAACTTTAGTATGGCACTAAAAATCTAAGTCAAACTCCGATCCTGTTGCGACTTCTGGATAAACGCAACGACCTTTCCTAAAATCGACACCCGCTTTTCGTCTTCACTTACTATTTTACGCTGATCAATAACCATGATTGAAAAACATTTGATTTTCAGAAGATGCATTAAAGTAATCATTAAACTACAAGAAGAAATTATCTCTGCAAAAATAAAAGAATACAGTAAAACCTGTAAAGTTGACCACCTTTGTAAGTTGACCACCTGTCTATGTTGACCGCTTTTGTCAGGAACGGAATTAGTCCTATCTCATATAATAAAGGTAAACCTCTGTAACTTGACCACCTCTCTATCTTGACCACCTGTCTATCTTGACCACTAATGTACGCCAAATTTGGTTTGAAGTATTGTAAAAAACCCTTTCTAAGTTGACCACTTGGTTTATTTTTTTAAACTTTCTTTACAAAATTATTTTATTATATTATTTATTTATTTATTTATTATTATTATTTTGATAGCTCTCCAAAAATGTTTTTAATGCTTTGATGAGAGACAAGCATTTTACTAACTAACCAGCAGCATAAAGCTTATGCTGCTCTTCATTCTCCAAACTTGTTTTTCATTTGTTGTTCTATTTGAGATAGTTTTTTGTACTCTGTTCAATGAAAATTAGGTGTCAGTAAAAAAGTTCAAAGTCTTTTTTTAGTTCCAATATGTTGTGGCAATACAGGAATTTTGCTAAAAAGAGCAGACCAGGATCTATACATTTTGGGCCCCGCTGCAACAAAATATGTAGGGGCCCTCCTTAGTGGCCAGCAGTGTCTATTTGTAAAGTCAATAAGTTTTAGTGCTTTTTTTTTTCTTCAATTTCTAAGACCGTTAGCCCCTTTACGGACGCGGGCCCCTTGCTCTGCGGGTACGCAGATCTGGGCCTGCTAATGAGTAAAGTGACATGTTTCTGGTGCAAGGGATTAAGAGATAGGATATTTTAATTTTGCCTTTATGAACTGGGAGAGTCGCGCGTACTGCTCTTTGTGCTATAATTTGTACAAAAAAGGCTTGAAAAAGAAAGTTAGTTGAACTTGAGATTAATAAAAAGTATGAAATATTATATTAAAATTAATTGAAAATGGAAAAAGCCAGAGAAAATTAGTCGACACATATGGAATTTCTAAAACTACAGTGTCTAATATAGTTAAGAACAAGGAAAAAAGTAACAAAATTATTTGAATAATATTTTTAATTATTGTTTCACTTTCAATGATGTTAAACAATGAAAGTGAGTTGAACAGAAAGAATAAGGGTGAATTACTCAAAAAATGAAAACATGGTGCTAGAAATGACAAAAAAAAAAAACATTACCGCCCTTTATAAGTTGACCACCTGTCTAAGTTGACCACCAAAGTACTGCACCGCGAGTGGTCAACTTACACAGGTTTCACTGTACTAGTATTTTACTTTCAAGAATAAAAAAATCATTTAAAAAATGTGTGGTTAAAGCAAAATTTGCCGCCCTTGAAAATTTTGCCGCCCTAGGCAGCTGCCTACTCCGCCTATTGGGAAATTCGGCCCTGCTGCTATTAAGTAACAACTATAACTAAGTATAAATTCATAAATTACATAGTAATTTAAAACCGAAAAATATACGAAAGCCAAACTCTACTACTGAGAAGTGCCGTCCAAGTCCCTTAAAGGATCTCTGTTTTAAATTCTTATGCTTTTTCCTCTAGAGGTTCAAACTGAAATCGTTTCTTTTCAATGAATCAGAATCTGTCTGATTTTCAACTGCATCTGCGTTCCAGTGGAGAAATTTTCTCCCTTCATTCCCTCATCCCAGCACTAACTGCAGTGAATCACTTGCCAGTACACTACGATGAGCCTGTTACTTAAAAAGGCATAAATAAGTCATTCTTCAAAAAGTGTAACTTTTCTGTCACACACCTTTTACAGTAAAACCTTTAAGGAACAATTCATTTAACAATTATTTTTAATTTCATCAAAAATATATCCATATAAACCAGCCGACATTTTTTTAATAATAATTTTTATTTTGGTATATTTTTGGTTCCCAACATGTGTATTCTCACCTCCGTGGCATGTCACACACCTTGTGTGACTGTTTATTTTGCTTAATAACTTGTTTAATTAAAAGTATATACTTATTTATTGATTATTCCTTTCATAAGTGTCTCAAATACTAATTGTTTAAATATATTAAATTTTTTAATATTGTGTTTTAGTTCGTTTTAGTAGGACAAGGAGTCATGGCACACAGTAAATTCTCACTTCCGTTACCTAAACACAAAATGCCATTCCTCATTAACACGTGGCAGTAATGACATCAAATTGTATTTTCCATGATACAAGAGAGCCCCCTCGTTCATTTTCAGCCATAGTTCAAGTTGTGAGATTTTTGTCGAAAAACAAGAAGATAGATTTTGCTAAAAACTTAGTATGGTTATTCTGACTTCTCACCTCCGTGAACTTGAATTTCAGGGATGTAAATTAATGTAAAAAATGAAGTCAACATGTTTTCATATGCTGAACATGTGCAGATTGTAGCAACAAAGAAAAAAAAATTTCTCTGAAAAATGTACGAGTATCTATTAGGCCTACTGTTTGACCAGGAATTGTATGGAATTGGCAAACATCCAGTTAAAGTGACTCCATCTGAATGAGGGGAAAAATAAAAATTTCATGCGCGTATTCCGCTCGTTTGAATGAGACTCTTTGCTTAATTTAGAGACTAACATACATCTGCAAAATCTGACATCCCTGAAAACTAATAGATGCTTCCATTTCCGCCTGTAAACCTGATGTTTGCCTTTCCATACAATCCGTGGTTAGACAGTATATTAATGGAAAATTCCTCACCTAAAGGACAGACCTTATCAATGTCATTATTTCTGAGGTAAAAATAAATGACGCAAGGGAAATACATCAATAATAGGCATTCCAACAAAGTTATAACTTGCCAATAATATCCTCAAATTTACTAAATACTATTTTTAACATACATTTGAAACTACTAATTAAGCCGTACTTTAATTAAGAGAGCTTAATATTAGATTCCCATTAATCATTAAAATAGCTGATTGTTTGTACAATTAACAAAATTACTACTTTGACATTGAATTGGCCCCGATTATTAAATATTTAAAAAAAAATTATTTTTCTTTACTTCCGTGAAAAAGGCAATTTTTTATTTTTTTTAATTATGAGTAAAAAAATTGGAACTTAGCTGGGCCATTGTTTATGGTTACTTCTAGTAGGTAACACTTTCATGTAAGAATGAAAAAAAAAGAAGAAAAAAAAGATTTCGAAATTGAAAAATATTTGCGTTCAAAAGTTACGTTTTCTGGAAAATGACCCAAATACTTTTGGATTCACACTGATCGTATAGAAAGAGAAAAGTATTTTTGGGACTTTTTTCCAATCGATCATAAGAAGGTTTTGGGAAAGTGCAGCATAATGTAACTAGCACATTGGCTCCTAATCTGGGGGTAGTTACCCCCAAAGGGGTAAAATGGAATTTTCATTGGATAAAAGTTCAAAAATTGAGTCATTGTTCGGTCACAAAACAAAATTGTGAAAAAAATACATTTGTATCAAATCTAACTATCTAATTGGTAATCATTAGTGATTTATAAAAAAAAAGGGGGGGGCTATAAACTTGGAGCTCGACTTACGCTGTACTAATTTGCTTTCAGACTGAACTTTCTTTTTTTTAGTTGGAGGGTTGTAATTGCAAATATATTACACACTTTTCGGGTAATAGCCTTCAAAAGGTTGGGAACCGCTATACTACAAATTTCTGAAGCCCTTAAAGCTCCCTGCTTCTAAACAAAAATGTCCTATAATCAAGAAGAGCTTTGTGAACCTCCTACCTCTGAGCTACTGATTGAAAATTGATTGAAATTCAAAAGCAATTTTTTAATGGTGCACATTACTTCTGGATGAAAGTAAGGAATGCCTCGTCAATGAAGTATTTCAAATACTAAAAGAAACCAATAAAGCACTATATGGAGAAAAACTCATGCTAGCCAAAATTATTTCAGAAGTTTTTGTATTGAAGAAAATGGGCACAAACAGACTTTAGAGAAAGTTTACGATTTTCACAAAACTGCTATTAATAGTTAAATCGAGTACATAAAAAATTTACAGTTCTATTCAACATCGCATTGGATCTTTTGAAAAAAAGATTTTACTGGAGATTATCACCCTAAGTTGGAAAATGATGTAAATTAAATTCAAGAATGTCTTTTCTATTATTTTTTTGCTATTCAGAAGCTAATAACGTTTTAAGAAAAAATATTTCCTTCTTTGTCCGAGAATGCATGCATTTTTCATTTTTTAAATCGTGCTACTAAGTTTTTTGGCTATTTGTGCGCTAATTGCGTTAGTTTTCTCAACTTTTAATCTTTATTTTTAATGTTACGTTTTTCGTATTCGTTGCACAAACGCATAAGTTTTAAGTACATGCAAATATTTGTAACAATAAATAAAGCTATTTGAAAAATGCATCCTTTTCATTTTAAAATTCCGAAGGTCATAAACTGTCCTGTTACCTTTAAAACTTTAAAATTTCGAATCATAGTTTTCAAATTACAAGCCATCCATTATACAGTTAGAAACCAACTTCTAGTTCCAAGTCCATCAATTCACCAGCGAGTCTTTAAATTGAAAACAAACTTGGTGTTTAGTTCCATTTTGATCAGATTAATTTCTTCAAAGCGCTCAAAGTGGGACTCATTTGGATTTGAAAAGAGTTACTCCGCTCACAATTAGAGACAATTCAATTAATTGCTTCCACTTTTCCATGAAAGCAATTTTGTTAACTATTCATTAAATGATTGTTTCTAAACATTAGTTTTAAAAGCTTTCAGAATCGACCCAATTACTTTACTTCAACTTTCTTCTGCAAGACACCAGCTCTCCATTTCTCGCTTCATAGTTCAAACTCTAAAGAAGAGTCTGTAACGAGATGACGTATTTGCATACATTATCTTCTTACCGTTCGTCTTCTTACCTTTTTCTTGCTAGAAATTACCATGATTTACTTTTCGTCTTTAATTGGTGGTTAATGACAGTTCTAAATAATGTCTCCTTCACTTCATTAAGTTTTAAGCATAAAACATTGGATTTAAAAATAAAAACTGTCTCTGCTATTAAACGGTTCATTTATTTTCATTTGACAGTTAGAGGCTAATTCTAAGTAATTTCGTTTTCAATTCATTAGCATTTTTAATTGCATTAAAATCTGTTGTTGCAAGCAAAAATGTACCAATCTAATGACGCACCTCTTATTTTTTACCGAGTAGTTAATGAAAATTAATTAAATGGCTCTAATAAATCGCTGATAAAAGTCAGACTTGTAGTAAAAAACATGTAATTAGAAACAAAATGTTACAATCTTGCTTTTAAGTTACTATAAATATGCAATCCTGATTTAGTTCCATTTTTATGTCATTACACAATTAATTGCGTAGTATTACAAATGTAAACAAGATACTGGCATAAAAAATGTTTCGTTTTCAAAATCCGACCAGTGAGTAGTGTCACTGTGAGAAAGGGATTGCCTCCCCCCCCCCCGCTACCCTCCCCCGAGTAATCGGTTTTAACATTGTTACCAATCCAAATATGGTAGTATAAATACATGCATTTTTTGCTCATAAAGCGAACACAAGTCTTATTTATGGATTTAAAAAAATGTCTGTTCTTTTCAATTTCAGCATCAATTTTGAGATAAAAAACATTTTTATATCAGATTTCGGTCATTTTAGACAGCACACAGCGTCAAAAAAACCGCATTGATGTTGAGATAAATTCAAAGGCCATATTTTTCTTAATCATTACATTTTTTTCGAAAAAACTATGAATAATATTAAATCAAATGCTCCACTTTGATTACCCGTGTCACGAATTCAGAACAAAGACTTTTAATAAGTTCTTAACCCTAGAAATTACTCTGACCACATTTTTTGGTCATGCTTGTAGTAGTAAAGCCTTAAACAAGCATAAAGTATTAAAGCTTTTCTCCAAAGTTAAATTAGAGGACAGAATGAAAAATATTTCATAACTAGCAAAAATACCCGGCGTTGCCTGGGTCAGTAATAATTATGAGAAAAAATCGTTACTTGCTTTTTTTTCTGGTTTAAGTGAAAGAATTTAAAACACATCTTTTTGACATGATTAAAAGCAGAGTTTCTTCCTTACCCATAAAAGTAAAATAGCAATAAGTATAAAGAACAAAATAGTATTGATTTAGAAACGAAAGCACTATATTTAAGCATATACAAATTTCCAAAACATGAAATTATTCTTCTCATGTTTAAAAAGATTAATCTGTTGATACTCTTTTTTTTTAACATGCAGTCTAAAACCTTCTCTGTATTGCTATTGACGTTGCTCGTAATCCCCTTATACTTGCTTTAGTTATTTTGGGAAATTTCAATCATTGGTGCTCTTGGTGCGATTTTACCGAATTTGCGGGAATCGTTTTGGGATACCTTCGATGATGCTCCCTCCTTCTTTCCTTACTTTGTAAAACGATCTATTAATTTTCGTTACAAAGATATTATCACCAGGTGCTGAGATACTTTTGGTCACCATAAAATGGCGCTAAAGAGTTTCATCCGAAATGTTTCCAAAATAAGGAGTAAAATTTGTCGATTGTTTGAAATTGTGCAAAAAGGAAAAATTAATGGAAGTTTTGTGCTGTTTATGGATTTGCCTAATTTAGTTGCTGGATTATTTAACACAGTAAAAAAAGTTTTTTAAAGATTCTTTGATTGGCGATATTTTGTTTACATGGTGAAAACTGAGAAACATTATGACGTAGTCTTCGGCTTCAAAAACAGCGACATTGAAAAAAACTGCCAAATGCAACAGCTACGGAAATATTTCCGCAAAAATTTTGGCGATCTGCTGGTTGATTGGATAATGAGTAAGTGTTCAATCAGCATAAATAATAATAAAAACCATTAATTACATTAAAGTTCCGTTTAAATGGAAAATGATCTGACAAATCATGTATTATTTGCCAATCTTGTGCAAAAATCTTACTTCAAGATTTGACTTGAGAAAAGCCTTGAACAGTCACGAAAAGCAAAGATAGTCAACAATACAACAATAGTCGCTATCGACAGGGAGTTGAGATGATACACTAAATACAGTATTGAGTTTAGGAAAGCCTTCGAACATGGAACTAAAAAGCTCATAACTCGTTTTTTATTCTACTTAGAAATTTCGAATAAGTGCCATCTTCAGCAGAAAAATCAGAGCTTTCGATGGACATATAATGCAAATATGTGCAAGTATTTTTTCATCCCTATATTAGAGAATTTATACGAAAATTGTATTTTATTGCTCCCCTAAGGGGGGTTTTGCCCCCCATAACGGGACAAAAACTACCCTATGTGTTATTCTGATGCATAAGCTATATTATTGTAAAGTTTCATCAAAATCCGTTCAGTAGTTTTTGCGTGAAAGAGTAACAAACATCCATACATCCATACATCCAAACATCCATACATCCATACATCCATACAGACAAACTTTCGCATATATAATAGTAGTAAGATATAAATTGGCTTGATAGCAACGAGCTGATGACATGACTTCCTTTTACGGCTAACTTACTGATAATAGCGCCTTGGACTTTGAGTTAGCAAGGAAGTTAGCAAAAATAAAAACGTTTCATTCGGATTAATTTTCCCAATATTAGCAATTTTAGTGTGATGTAATGGTTAACGCTCTCTTAATATCGCCAATAGTGGAAAAATTGAAACCAGATTTAAAAAAAAAAAAAAACGCCAAATTTGTCTACAAGTTGGCGACAAAACTTGGTTACCAAAAGCTTGGCGATATATCGCCAAGTGTTTGCCAAATTTTATACGTTCTTAGGCACTTATGCACGTGTGATCGAGTCGAAAAAATATCTCAACATTCATTTGGGGGTGAGCAAAATGGAATAAATTAAGGCCGATTTTTAAGTGAAATTTTTTTCGCAAATGCTTCTTTTTTTTCTGTAAAATTAAGTATAAAATGAGAATGAGTTAAGAAATGAGTTTGTTTATTTGTTTGTTACGTTTTCACACCTTAACTAATCAGCCGATCATCATGAAATTTGGTACACACATTGTCTGGAGTGCAAAATAGAACTTGAGGTACCTTTCATTTGGAAACAAAGTATTCTAAGACTTTTATCCCATTTTTTTTTAATCATAAATTTGAGAGTACCTATCGAAAAGAAGTCCCATTTTCTCAAATGCAGCATGTTAAAGCCCCTAAAAAGCTGCAAAAGGAGAACTTCACCCGAAGTTCGAGGTGTAATTAGAACACCCCCTAATTCGTCATTTTTAGTTGTTTTCATGCACTGAAACATTCAAATTTAACTAGCACATGTCTAAAATTTTAAAGTAGGTTGCTACAAATTACCCCTCTTTTGGGTTTAGCCCCGGCGTGCCCCTGCACACACAGACTCTCTGTTTTCACTTAGATTTTTACCTAACACTCCACTTCAGGTATCCCTGAACGACATTTGATTAGATTTTCGGCAGTAGACGAACATATATGTACGTAAGAATGCAAGAATAATTAAAAAAAACCCTTGTGACTTCAGTCAGTCAAAAACTTTTACAGTTCAAGCAAAGTCCTTCGTTAAAAAGAATCGCGTTTTCATTAGTCGCTGTAGAGAAAAAACTGCAAAAAACAAAGTAAGATTTCTATGATATGTTACTCAGCTTTGTGACTGTCAATCTATTCTGATCAAAATGTAGAACATAGAGAAATATTAACTGTGAAGTGATGAGAAAAAAAAAACTGTAGATACACAAAAACACAACAAAAAAAGCGAAAACGTCAGACTTGTCTTCTTTTCAAATTGCCTTCGTTCAAAACAGAGAGCAAATGAAAAGTTCTGTCGATGTGTAATGAAAGCCTTCTTACTTTGTGCATTTTTCAGTATGTGAAATATAATTTATGTGCCTGCTGCAAATAAAAATCATTTAAAATTGGAAAATATAGAGCAATTACATTCAGGCATCACAATGGCAAAATTGAACTAAAATTTTAAAATTAAATAAGAGTATAAACAAGATATTTAAAAAGCTTTTCAAACTCGAGTTCATAATGTATCGTATCTAATGAATCTTTTCATAGATGGGTCATTTCACGTCAAATCGCCTAATGCCGTATGCCGTCATATCTCAGATTTTGTCCACTATTTTTTTTACGAATAGATATCTATGAGATGAGATCAAATTATTTTTTTTAATTTTTTTAGATTTTTTGAATAAAAATTACATTTTGGAGAATTTTTTCACAAATTCGATTTTTGATCATTTTTTGGAGTCACCGTTTTGGCCGGAATTTAGAAAATCTATGTTTCACCTTCACTTGGCAATAAAACTATTCATAATGCCAAGTTGAATAAAATCGTAACGCCAAGATTATACTGCCATAAATTGCAGCAGCACGAAAAATTGTTAATTGTTAAATGACGCAAATCACACACACACACACACACACACACTTCCTTAATTCTTCTCCACTGAAAGTACCATATCCATCAGAAAGCTCTTGATGTGCAAAAGATCGTCTTCTTATCTCTCATGTTCGGGTCCGGAAACCGTAAAAATAAAATATTCCTTTACCGAAACAATAAATATAGATGAACATTAAATTCATAATCTTCAAAGAAAACTCATATATCACGAACCCCGGTAATTTATTTTGTTCTATCTTTCAATAGTAGTTTAGCGCTAAGAGTGGCTTAATGACACTTCACAGCTACGTGATTAGTGCAACCTAAACGTTATCTGAATGAAGAATTAATGATAAATATTTCTTGACAAATTAGTTCATCTAAAATTCATAAAGCCCCCTTTTCTGGTGCGGAGATCTATTCTTTTAAGAATATCTTACGATCTCTCTCTTTCGATTTTCATTATTCTGGTTAAATATAAATATTATAGCATAAAACATTTGAGGCAGTGAGAAGCAAATGGATGCAAGTGGCAAAATTAAAAATTTGGAGATAACCAGTACAAATGGTAGGTGAACCTCTCCTCTGCATTGAGGCAAGAGATGGTACTAGTAGCCCTGGTAGGTGCTGCTGTGCAGCATGATTTAGAATAAAATATTCAATGAAAGCCTACTTAGGACGCTGTCTTTGTAGTCTCTTTATGTCGTTTTGCTTAAAACTTGAAAATGCCCACTTACATCCCTTTGCTTCTCACTGCCTCATTATTGTCTTATTAATGAAAAATATCTTTAACGAAAATTAGTATATTTGTATCCTACAGGTTGTTCGCTTCTTCAAAAAGTTGTTCGTACTTTCCAAAAATAGACTGTGCAAACCTCCAAAAAAAGCATGGAATTAATTTTGTTAATGAGAATCTTGAGACTAAAAAGGATCCTCAAGTGGAAAGTGGGCGTGTCGGTCATTTGGCTTGAAGCCAGCTGGTTAGTACCATCTAACTTGTATATACTGTTTGTTTTCCTTAGCTGAGACCTAGCGCCAATTTACGCATGCGTCAGGTCTGCTCTATTTTATCAAAATATGGTGGGAAACCCGGAAGTAAAATGTTTAAAACAAAGTGTTCAGCAGTACTTCCAATGTAGCGTCGAAAAAGACAGAGATAGCACGTGCGAGCGGAAAACGCCCATCCTCAACCTATCGCCCGTTTTTGAAATGGAATCTGTAATGAGTGGCAGTCTTTGTTTTCAAGAACGGACAGTAGTTCTATGTTTGTCCGTGTTTGTGAGTAGTGTAGTGAATAAAACGATGTGAAAGGCAGTGGAGTTGTGTTCTTTGTGCTCTTGAATGAATGTGGTATCAACGAATTTAAGAACTTATGCGGATTCAATTTTTCTGAAGAAATTTAGAAATTAAAACTCAAACGACTAAGCGAAATCATTCAGAAATTATTTCACATATTAATTCTTTTACAATGTTGTTGTTGTTGTTGTCGTGTGCCAGCTAGACTGGCAATTTGGGGTGCGCTGCTTCACTTTTCTACTTGTACCGTAATTTGGTGTGAAGTCCGACTTCTACAGTACACACATGCCATAAGGACCCGTTTATAGGGTAGGAAACTATTCACAGCATAACACTACATTCACACAAAGAAAGGACAAGGACAGGAGAGAGAAATTACGTCAATGCCCGAGCCGGAATTCGAACCCGAACATTACTGTCGCAGTCAGACTTCTCTGACTTCCAGACCAGGCAGGCGGCATTTTTTAACAAAAAAATTTTAATTAGATCTTTTCAATAAACAACATGTCATAGGCTCCTAATTTACTCATGTGAATGCAGACAAAAATGTTTAAAGTACATGGCTTACAAATTTATCCCCTCTAACGAAAAGAATAAGTCATTTTTCGACATCGACTAGAACAGCACAATTAAAATCTCAATATCAACTGAAATTCGGTGACTGAGGTGGTGGATCGAATTCTGGGAAAGTAAGGTCGATCTTTGCCTGCAAATCAAGTTGCTCAATCTCCCCTCTAGAACAGTTCTTGCACACTTCACCGCCCCACGCAATGGAGTATTCACTGTCCGAGGTATCACATTCAGATGCTTCTGTTTCTGTCGTCGATTCTTCTTTCTCTTCTTCACTTTCCTCGGGTTCTTCCTTGTTGAGTTTTTCTTTGCACAATTCACAGCTCTCGCGACTTCTTTTGTTTCTGTGTACTTTATGTGACTCTTTTGCTTTTGTTCTTCTCTTATCTGCAGATTCCAGATGCCTTCTTTCAGTATTACTTGATACTGTTCTCAACAAGGCATTAGTATTTTTCTTGCCACCTGCATAAGATTTCGCAAATTAATTCAAAATTGCAATGGAGTAAAGTAAAGATTATAAATACAAATGTGACGACTAGGGATTGCTATACCGGACCAAAAATACAATACCGGTATTCGGTATTTTTTCAACGTTAATGTATATGGTAAAATTTTGTATTTATTGTAAATGTTTGTTTTGTATTTTTGTAAATTATTTGTATAGATGCATACTGCATTATACCACACTTTTAGAATGTATGGAAAGAGGAAATTATACCATAATAATTAATAATATATTATACCATAGCCATTAAAGTTCCTTTGAAATATTAAAAAAATGAAAGAATGAAGAGCATAAAATGGCAAAAACAGTTTTAGCAATAGAGCCTTTTTTTTTTTTTTTTTCAATTTGGTATATTCCACGTTATGATACCCCCCCCCCCCCCCCGTTCGATTGATGGGAACGTGGCGCGGTCGCCTCGTTTTTGGCGTAACAAAATTTATTTTGGTAACCCTGCTGACTTATAGTAGGGCAGTTCTCAAAAGGTGGGAACAAAAATGTTAACTTTGAGCAATTTCAAAAATTTTCAAATTTGATATCAATTTTGCTTTTGTTCTATAGTATGCATACCTAGAACACAAGATATGAACATGAAAAGACAGTAGCTATTTGTAAAAATTGTTAATTAGCAAATTAAATCAGCAGTCTGTAGGTAACAGATTTTGGACATTGTTGTCCTGTAGGTAACGGATTTTGGACATCATCATAATGTAAGTTTCACCATTTTTGACAATTGTTAATCTGATTTTTAACATTTCCAATGAAAATTTTATTTACTACTTTTTGAATTTTGCAATTTAATAATAAAGAGGATATTAATGAAGTACTTGAATGGCTATACATACTGCTCTTTACATATAATAAAGTTTTGGAATGATTTTGAAGAAGTTGCTGAAAGGTAAAAAAATGCTTCAAATTAAAAATAATACAAATATAAAAAGTGACATCATCAGTTTTAATAATAAATATTTTTTCTAATGTCATAAGAATTAAAACGATGTCTAAAAAAATTATTGAAAAAAGAAATTCGTATTTCTATTTGGAGATCGTTAAATTATGTTTCCAAAAGAAAGAAGAGAAAAAAAAAATTCTAAAATAATAAAAGCGGGGGGGGGGGGGGAGGAATGCTAGAGCAGGTGATAACGTCTCCAAAACTGGTGCAGCTGACGATAAACTACTCAAACTGGAATTCCCCTCTGGTAACCTTTAGCTTATCGTATACTGTGTTGTCACCAATGGAGGTTTGCTTGGCGATTTTACCGCAAAATGGCTTTCGTTGCGATCATAACCAGCCATGTTTCCACTGTAATTTATGTATTGTTCAATGTGTAACGTATTAATTATGCAAAATACCGATGGATTAAAGAAGATAACATTATAATAGCCTTTTTTATTGAGGTTAGAAGACAGTGGATCATCTAAAAATTATGAATAAACGGGCAGAATTATCGGCGTCAAGATCGTAACACCATTTGGACATCTCGCATGTATGTTTAAGAAAAATGACTTTTCTTTTAAGATACTGCATAAAAGCTTATGAAAACACTTTTAAACAATTAAAAATTGATTCTGAGGATCGATAAACACCTTTAAAACGAAAATATCATATACTTAGTTCTCAAAAAATAGCATTGTAAAGATCGTAACTTTTGGACATGCATCAAATTTCAAACTTACTTCTTTCTAAAATCGTTTACAAAGTAAATAATCTGTCATTACTTTTGTTATTTGTGTAAAATATTAACAAAAAATTATTCAGTGTAAGATTCATGCCTTTAATTTTTTTTTTTTTTTTTTTTGAAACGTGTGGAAATAATTTAAAAAAATTTTTTTTTTAATGGTACATTTGCTCAGTTAACGTTTTGGTATGTCCAAAATTGTGCCTTTTAGCAAAGAAAATATTTTTTTGAGGGCATTTGAAGAGCATTTTTTCAAAAATTTATGGCAATTCTTGTCTCTATACAGTATTATAATTTAACTCAAAAATTTTTGAGTTGATTAAAATGAAAGTTATTTAGTGTTGAAGCTTCAAAGTTGAGGTCTGTGTTTGTTCCCACCTTTTGAGAACTGCCCAGTAACATTATGTGAATAGATGCTTCCAGTCTCTTTGTTTAGGGGAAGAAAATAGGGGAAGGAGGTTTTTGTGAAGAAAAATACCTCTCGCGCAGGCGCTGAAGCCAAAAATTGACGTCAATGAAGAAAGATCGCCCCCCCCCCCCCCCCCGCCCTCATAAAGCAATCAACAAGTTCGATGAAAATCCAAACACGGAAGTTCCTCGACAAAAAACACACATAACCAAAAATATTCCGAAGGAAACATTAATAATAGCCAATGCTGAAATTATTGAGAAAAATAGCTTTACCAGATATAGAGGCTTCCTTCTTTGCCGAACGACTCATTCTTAAATTTTGACTAAATTTATTAGTATAAATCAAGTGCAGAAACAAAATTTTCTCCCCTTTATTATGACATTTTAATTTTCAATCATTAATTTAATGATGCCATCAGACAAATACGTTGCCTGTGAAATTAATTTCATTTAATTTAGTGCATGGCCTCACTAAATTTCGCTTACGCTTATAGGTCGTGACAGTGACAGAAACTGATGGCAGCAAAGAGGGCACTTCAGAGAACCCCTGTTTCCATTACGCTGTCATTGATTGGTGGATGCAGGGGTTCCGTTCAGCTCCTCTTGCGGTCAAAATGGGCGACGTCCAATCAAAAATAAACTTTGAAATGTTCACATTGATTGGTGGATGCATGAGCGGATCATAGCTGTAGGTTTGACACAGAAAAGTTATAAATTGTCAAGCCCTGTTAAGCGTCAGCGCCATCTAGTGGGGCCATGTTTAGTGCAAGGGAGGCAGTAGCTTTGGAGCAAAAAGGTATATTTCCTAATCATACAATTGCAAGGCTCAACTTTAACAGAAAAATCATAATGGCATTGATTTTGTGTCATTTATGAAAAACCTTGAGTAAAACTAGAGATTTGACTGAACCAAGAACATCTTGTATCAAGCATACGAAAGTGATTGACGCTCATAGTTGTAGTATACCTTTTTGAAATAAATTAATTTTTACTTCAAACACTTAAAACTTTTTTTGTAATCATTCTACGATGTCAGCAGCTCTAGTCCTTGCGGATATTTTTGAAATGATTATTTTTATGGGCATTTCAACGGTACAAAAACTGAAATAATCGGACCATTTCTTGGCATAGACGTAAGTTAAAATGGACGTGAAACTGAGTTTTTAATTAATATCTCCGTTAATTAGCATCCTACGTAGATGAGGCTGGGATATTCGTAACCCTCGTAAATTTCGTTTTTTTTTAAATACCTGGTTCGACCCTGAACTCGAGCCCGTTCTTGAGAACTTTGCATATGAGTGCGAAGCGTTCCCCATCCCGTTTCACTCCCTTAAAATTGAAATTTCCAAAAATCCTTTCTTAGCACGCACTTACGTTATAAATCTAACCTATGTTCCAAATTTCAGCTTTCTAGCCTCAGTAGCTTTGGCTGTGCGTTGATTGTCCGTCAGGACAAACTATTTTATTTATACAGATTATATTGCATTTTTGAAACTCCCATTTTTAACCATTTCTAGGATAGATTCTTTGAATCCTAGCATTACCAAAGATGGTCTACATTTTTAAGACTACAATTCCAAAAAAAAAATACCCAGGAAGCCACTCCGAACAACACAAAATATCATTCAATCTTGAAGTTTTAAATCTGCAGTTTCGAGTATTTTCTAAAAGGGAGCCCAGTACAGATGTTTCTGTGCAAATACTAACTTCATATTGCCGATTCGAACCCCCCCCCCCCTAAAAATTTCATTGGCGCAGCCTGCACTATGATCCCCCCTGCGATAAGATTATGTAAAAACAAGGTTATCAGTTCACATTATGGGTTTAAGCTAAACTTTAGCGTAAAACTAGCAAAAAATTGGAAATATCGAGACCAAGTAGCCCCATTTTACGATAACAGAATTTTTTTAAAAAATACTAAGCACTTTTCAAAATGCTCGCAAAAGGATAAAATACCATTTCTGGGTCAGAAAGGACAATATGTTTAAGTATTCTTGTAGCTTTTAATTATTCCAAGAAAAGACTCCACAAACGAGGAAAAGTGCGACTCAAGTCAGGTAGAGCATTTCTTATCATTATCTAACTTTCTGTCATAAATTTGAGGGTTGAAATATGCAAATTTTTCTGGGAAAGTTTGGTTTGAAATGACTTGAGCCGCACTTTTCCTCATTTGTGGAGTCATTTTCTTTTAATAATTAAAAACTACAGGGATACTTAAGAGCCATTTTTTTAAAAGCTGGGCGAAGTGAATGGGGGCCTGATAGTTGATACCTTCAATTTTCCAGAAACTTTCAGGATATTTTTCTAGTATGATGATAAGAAAAAGTGAAGCTTCTTTCCTCTCTAATTTGACTCGTTAGCCCTCGAGTGGAGGTCACAGTTTAGGGCCGTGACAATATAGAGCTAAATATACGATTGCTTTGCTTCTAAAGCAATGAGTGAACCAAGCCAATTCTTTTAAATAGGATACTTCTTAAAGGATACTACTTGATACTAGGTACATGCTAACATAAATATTTTGGTGACTCACTTATGGCTTTGAGGTCAAAGGTCAATTGAAACTGCTACTTTTTTTGCCTTGTTTAGGCCCGGATATCTGCTAAAGCCGTGAGTAACCCTGGGAAATAAGTATATGATTAACTGCTCACCACAGTATAGTACTAAGAAAAACATAAAATAGCTTTCGCTTCTTTTGACTTCAGTAGTTAAACGGTCTCAAAGTCGATGATTTTTTTTTTTTTTAAAGCGCAAGTTTAGAGAGGTTAATAACTTCAATCGCGACGGGTCAACAACTTTGTGCTACAGCTGTAGTTATAGTCCAAGTGGTGTAGTTTAAGGTCCAGGTTAGAAACATATGGCAACTAATCAACTTTTTTAATTACGCGGTCTCAAAATTGATAGTTTGAAACAAAAATAATAGATTAATTACTCTAAAACGCCTGAGTCAATAACTTTGAACAAAAGCTGCAATTATACGCTACGTGATGTAGTTTTAGACTCGTGTCAGAAAACCATGAGATCTAATCAACTTACTTAATTAAACGGTCTCAAAAATGGTGATTTCAGTATAAAAGAGCGTTTTTTCACGAGTTTATATACGTGCTACTCAAAATCTTATGAGCTCAAACTCGCATAAATACTAGAACGAATCAACAGCTTAATGTACTACAAGCTCCTAAAATTTCATACTTCTAGTGTTATAATATTTTCTGTAACCTTGACCACAACATGACAATTCTTCTCACAAAGCTGATCCTCCATTTTGGAGCACAATATTTTGGAGGTCCTAGATACTAAAGATTTGGATCTCGGAAGCTGAAAATTTACATAGGTTAGTTTCAAAGACATCCCTACACCAGCATAAAATTTCATTCCATTTGGAGATAATCGAATTAGAACAGTTTGAGAAATTTAGGTCAGTTGACGTGGAATTACCTTGATATAACATTGTGACAATTCACATGCATCTTTTGTTATTTTTAACTTTATAATGATCATAAATCAATGCTATAGTTTAGGAAAAGGATTGCAATTGGGTAAGCGATTCAGTTCATAATTACAGTAAAATTTGCATATGCACTACTTAATAATAAACTTTTATAAAAAAAATATATTAAATAAGGCTCAAAAGTAAAAACATAAATATGATGTTAAAAAAAATGAAAAAGTAATTTGAATTTTGAAATTTTGAATTCAAATTATGTTTTACGCAGTCACGAGTTTATGCAGGACCCTACTTTTTGGAGTTATTATTGATAGAAAAGGCTTCTGTCCCCTCCTCCTGGGCGGTTACATGTATATAGTTGTGTGTGTGATGGTGCGCATTCGTGCATGTGTAGGCTTGTGTGTGTGCATAGACCTGTGCGTATGCACGTAGGTGTGTGAGAGTGTATGAGCGTGTGCGTGTGTAGGACATCAACGCCACCGCCCAGGAGAAGCGGATTCCGGGGGACAGTGCTCAGGACCAGAGGAGCCGCGCCTACAGAGGCTGGTGGGCCGTCGTGCTGCAAAGGCTCTCGGTCCAAGCTTAAAAAGGAACCACAACGCCACGGACGGTCAAATGAAAACAATTAGCAATCGTGATTGCTCAAAAAAAGAAAAAAAAACACAGGGTTTGAAAGACAATAACAAAGGATGCAGGTGAAATGTGTATACTGATAATATCAGAGTGATTCCATGTCAACTGACATGATTTTTCAAACTGTCCTCGCTCGATCATTCCCGAATGGGATGAAATTTTATAGAAGCATAGAGATGTCTTTGAAACTAAACTGATGCTAATCTTCTGCTTCCGAGAGCCGAATCCTGAGGATCTAGGGTCTCCAAAATATAGTGCTCCAAAATGGCGGATCAGATTTGTGAGAATTGCCATGTTGTGGTCAAGGTTACAGAAAATTTTATAACACTGGAAGCATGAAATTTTAGGAGCTTGAAGTACATTAGGCTGTTGATTCGTTCTAGTATTTATGCGAGTTTGAGCTCATAAGATTTTGAGTAGCACGTATATATATATACTCGTGAAAAAACGCTCTTTTACACTGAAATCATAATTTTTGAGGCCGTTCAATTAAGCAAATTGATTAGATCTCATGGTTTTCTGACATGAGCTAAAACTACATCACGTAGACCATAATTGCAGCTCTTGTTCAAAGTTATTGACTCTCTCGTTTTAGAGTAATTGAACTAAAACTGATTCTTTTTGTTTGAAATTATAAACTTTGAGATTGAATAATTAAAAAATTTAATTAGTTGCCATGGTTTCTAATCTGGACCTTAAACTACACCACTCGGACTATAATTACAGCTGTGTTACAAAATTGTTGACCCGTCGCGATTAAAGTTATTGAGCTTTAAACTTGGGCCTTTAAAAAAAATCATCGACTTTGAGACCATTTAACTATTAAAGCCAAGAGAAACGAAAGCTATTTTATCTTTTTCTTAGTACTATAATGTGGTGAGTAGTTAATCATATACTTATTTCCGAGGGTTACTCACGGCTTTAGCAGATATCCGGGCCTAAATAAGGCAAAAAAAGTAGCAGTTTCAATTGAACTTTGCCCTCAAGCCATGAGTGAGCCACCAAAGTATTTATGCTAACATGTACCTAGCATCGAGTAGTAGTATCCACATTTAAAAGAATTGGCTTGGTTCACTCATTGCTTTTGGAGTAAAGCAATCATATATTTAGCTCCTTTTTTTTCACGAACTTAAACTTTGATCTCCTACTCAAGAACAAACAAATCTGTTTTTTTTAGAAAAAGAAACTTCACTTTTTCTTATCATAGTACCACTAACACATCCTGAAATTTTTACAAAAATTGAAGACATCAACTATCAAGAGTGTCCAACTTTAAAAAAAAATGACTCTTAAATATTGTACTTTCTGACTCAGATATGTTATTTTATCCTTTTGAGTGCATTATGACAAGTGCTTAGTATTTTTTTAAAAATTCTGTTATTTTATTCTTTTTAGGGTAAATGTGTTTCAGAAATAGAATAATGTTACCATCACAAAATTTCACCTCTTTTTTTCATATAAATGTTTTATTCTAAAATTAAAAAAAAAAAAACTATGTACATCTAAAATTTTAAGCATTTGGCACTAAAAAGGAATCTTTGTTCCCCTCTAGGATTTGTTTGTGTGGTAATTTAATTAGAACCATTTAAATATTAAAGGTTTGCGAAACTAATTCATATTTCACAACATACAAGTTACTCGTGATAAAGACCCTAAGAAGGGTCTTTACTTAGCCCCGCTTTTGATTATTGGCATAGATGAGGATAAAAATCCTAAGAAAGTAATGATCGTGGATGCATTTCATGTTTGCTCCAGAGAAGCATTGATTCAAAATTTTTATTATGATTACTATTAATATTGCTGTTGCAAGGCAACAAAATTTGTAACAATGGGTTTTATATTTAAACATTTAATGGGGAAATTACATGAAATTTGCTGTCTGTGTGATATGTGTCTCCATCCAATTTACCTTGCCTTGTTGCTTCATTAACGTTGGTTATTACGTCAGTGCATTTGATTCCTTACAGCAGAGGGTGAAAGTTGACTGGGTCGCAGTCTCAATAAAAGTTTCTGAACTATTTCGCTAATTTTATCCCTAACTTTTACGAGACTATCAAAAACTGGAGCAGCTTAGCATACTGCACTGCCATACGAGTCATCTAGTGTTTCATCCAAGTTTCTGTTACACCTTTTAGAGTCATACTGAATATTGAAGATTGCACAGCTAATTCATCCTGCGTAAGTTTCAAGGTACATCACCTACAGTAATATTAGCTTCAAAGTGACAAAAACATCAACAGGCTCTTCTTACAGGTTAGAGAGCAAAAATAAAAACGTTATGTTTTTCAATGTGGATTCTTCAGAACAAAATATTGCACACTTTTAGTACATTAGGCTTCGAATGCATTCCTTAAGTTTACAAAAGCGTTCCAAAGTTACATTCAGGCTCATGCAGCGGATTTCATGCTCTGTAATACTCTTTCTCAATTTCTTCTAAAGCTCAATTTTCTGGGTTTCAATATATAGGAATGGTTTTTGAAAAGGCTTATAAGTTTTGCGTATTTTCACAATTGCTGAATGTATAAACCCTGAAACCTCAAATAGGAAGACCTATTCATTCTCAGAAAAATATACTCTACTTTTATTGTTTTCTTTAATGGTCAATCTACCGTTCATCATATGAGACAAAGATTTTCTTACTCTTATTGCAGATAGCCAGGAAGTTGATGAAAATTTCAGATGATACTTGTAAAAATATCCGTTTATGGACGTCAAAATTATAAAAAGTTTGTATGCAAAATCTTTGCCGGATTGAAAATCCCGCGGGCTTACTCCCGCTAAATACTGTACTAGGAAACCCTAGTCACTATCCACTTCTGACTACCTGATGTGAGATTGATAAACAGAGGTGCCAACCAAGGGGAGTCATGTGCCATCATTTTTTTTTTTTAGCAGGGGGTTTTCAGAGGTATTTCTTCTCTTTTGGAGGACTCTCGCTCTTGGCGGGATCTTTGTAGATATAAGGGGGGGGAGGGGTGCGCGCCCCAGTTGTTACAAAGTATTTCTTTTTACAAACCTTAACATCATCTTCATTGCTTTAATCATATGTTATTATGACAATACTTTCATTCAATTACATAAACATCAAGTAACTAATATTTCTTTTTTTTTTTTCAAAATTATCTTTATTCAAAATACTTCTTTCACATAATTATATAGCTTTTACATGGTACGTGCATAAACTTTTCATTATCTCTAGCAAGTACTTCACATCACAGTCTTGTTTTCTTTTTCTTTCCTTTTTTTTATTACAAAAAAATAAAAATAATAATAATTCAGTGGAATGCATAATGAGGAAAAATTTAAATAAATATATATATATATATACATAAGGCACATTTTGGATCAAAGCAAAGTATTTTTGCCATTTCAGAAAATTTTACTAAGGACAAAAGATTTAAAAAGCAAACAATAAAGCAATATTCAATACTGTGAAAATTTCATTGTGAATAACATTTGTAAACCATTTATAAAATTGTGTGTTGCTATTAAAGATCAGGATATAAAAGTATTCAGTAACTTCTCACAGAACAGAAAGCTATCAATGGGTTGCTTATGACTTCGGGAAAATTATTCGTAAGATATAAAAAATATGAGTTTTTTATGATAAATTTGACAGGAAAACACTTAAAGCTTCAAAGCTCAATTACAAGAGCAATACATAAATCGACATTTTGTTCATGATTATTCACTGCCTTTCTGGATTAAGAGCAGATAAATAAAATTGGAGTTGTTGATATAGAAAAAGTTCTGAAATACAAATATCAATGAATTCAAAAAGGTGTATATATGCTCAATAATGAATAAGTGCTAATGCAAATATTAATAATAATGATAACGGGCCATTTCATGAAAAAGCCTATCCTTTGTCCCACATGTGACGATTATTTGATTCATTAAATAGTAATAGTTTTAGAGGGTAACAAATCTTTTTCCGGGGGGGGGGGGGAAATAAAATCACACATATGTTTGTAATTTCTTAAGCAGATAAATTTGTTCATGAAATATTTATTGAAGTATTATTTTTAAAGAAATATATGAGGCGTAACTTGCGGGACAACATGACCAATTTCCGAGGAATGTTCCTAAATAATAAGAAATAAAGAAATTTTTTCAGATATTTATCCATAGCTCTCTATTTAGAAATTGTGTAAAATAGCTTCTTTAAAAACCTTAGGTGGAAAAGGGGGGGGGGGAGTTAACAGAAATATTATAGTTATGGCACTTAGGATATGGAAGACACAAAACCGAGCTATTTAGCATGCAACATCAACAAAATTCTGATCTTAAAGAGCTTAATGTGTCAACAGAAAATGAATGGCACTTTAAGTAAAATATTCCATCAAGGAATGAAACATTGTAAGCAAACTATAACAACGAAAGAATATTTTAATTACTGATTATAGTGTATGTTAACATAATTATGTATTTACTGAGATTCATTTTATTCATGCATATAAAAATGAAACTACTGAATAAAAAAAATTTTGCCATAGATGGGAAACTGATGAAGAAATAATACAAACATTAAATACAAGTTTCAAACAGGGAGAAAAAATGAGGTAATCCATAAATAAATTATAACTTATGATAATTGGATACATATATAGGAACTTTATTTAAATAAAAAGTTACAGCAAAGCAACTGTTTACTTTGGTTTATCAGACCTGGATGTCCTATTTGGCACAATGATACAACACAAAATGATACAAAAATATCTTTGAAAAATGTAAATGAAAATATATCTATTAAAAAGGAGTATCTTTGTAAAGCAAAATGAACACATAAAAACGTTTATTATCACAGTATCAACTATTTTTACTAGAGATGTTCGATGTAAGTATTATTTTAAGCTGCAATCAGAATTTCCATTCAAAGCATCATCCCCTTTTTCTGTGCACTTCATTACACTAGGAGTTTTCGGAGTTTGGTGAGAATCTCCTTTATTAGCAACCCAATCCACATAAAGATTCCTGTAAATTGAAACAGGATTACAAAGTTATGATGACAACAATATCTATTCAAGTGCTCTACTAAAAGCATACAGAGAGAAAATGCATTAAGTTAAGACACAATTTGAGTCATATACCACTGCGAGGAGGTAGAATGCAGTATCTGCAGAAATGTGTTTTTGAGATAGTTGAAGAAACATGTAATGGATTCCATACTAACAACAGGGAAATGTTGGATTTTTTTTTTTGGGGGGGGGGGGCTGTACTTTTAGCAGAAAACAAATGAACAAGCTTGTACATTTCACTTCAAGTACAATAGACGAAAAAAAAATGAAAAATAAAAATTTTGCAGATACTTTGCTTTACCTTCTCACCATAGTATAGTCACAGAAACTTTTTTTTAACTCTAGCAAAAAGTCTAGTTTAAAAAATACATAAATGTTATATTGATTCAAAACAAAAAAAAAAAATTCTATCAATAGCTTGAGAACTGTACCCCCAAAACCTGACAACGTTTTACAGAGAATTTAACTTGTAAAATTTAAAAGGTATATAAATGTTATGCATCATCTCTTATTGTAGAATGGCTCACATTTTTTCTATATGCTTTGGATATTTTATAACACCTTGTTCCGGAGGTTGAACTTCGGATGACGTTAAGTGAATTTTAGTTACAGAAAGCCTTTATTTATAATTGTAAATATATATACATATATATATATACATATAATTTAAGAAAAAAAGAAAATAGAGACAAGATTTAACATTCGGGGGAATGAAAAATTCTTTTAATTGTTAAAAAAATAGACTTTTTAAACTTCCGAGCAATGAAACAAATACTGAGCACTAAAGCCTGCACATTCGCCAGGATTTTGAAATTACCTCCAATTAGCAAAATATCGAGTTATGGAAGTTTGACTGTATATTCTCGCATATAAGAAATTTTCAAAGCACAATCACACATGACTAAGTTGGAAATGAACAATTTTTTCATTTTCAATTGTTCGGCATTTCCACGCACCGAAAGACAACTTCAACTGCCCTGATCTTGCATGAAACCGAAATGATACGGAACTTCCAGCGCCATCGGCTAAAAGTCGCAAAAAAAAAAAAACTTATCAAAGTGAATTTGGCTTCTACTTTCTTGTTCTACTTTCTTTTTTGCTTCTACTTTCTATCGCTGTAATTCATAAAAAAACATGTCCAGGATTTTTCATAGAATCCGTTTTTTGGGAAAAATCAAATTATTTTGTGAAAAATCAATTAATTTTGTAAAAATCAAATATTTTTGCAAAAAAAAAAATTTTTAATTTTAATGTTGCAAATACTGCATCATTGAAACTTAAAGTTGAGTGTTTTCCTCTTTTCTGTTGAGAATATCATTATTGAGTGTTTTTCTAGTATTCGCCGGGGGGGGGGGGGCATCGTTCTCTGAGAGATGGGCACTCCTCATGTATCAATATTTATTAACCATTTTACATTGTGTTAAACTATACTAGAAATGTTAGATGTATAGTATTTAAAATAATTGTAACAGAAAAGTAAAACTTAGGCAGGGGTGGGGTCAGCATTTAATTTCTCTGGCCCAAGACACTCTTAAAGAGCACAGAATTTCATTTAAAACTTATAAATCTCATGACTTTAACAAAAATATAAAAAATATTTTATTTGTTTACCTCTTAACAAAGGGCACTAAACATCGAAAAATCTATAGCAGATGCAAAGAAATCGCAATCCACAAAAAAAGGACATCAAAAGTATGAAAACGGCTTGTAAAAGAAATATTTTTCATAAAATTACTTTAGAATTGCATTTTAGAGGCCTATAATAAGCATATCATTAATATCTATCAACACAGTTGAAGCAAAAATAAAATTAAAATATCGATTCAACAATTTGACTTTTGACTTGTAGTAGATAATGGAATTTCGCTTTAAAAACATGAAATAAGTGTTGTAACAAAAATAAAATATGATTCTCATAGTGGATGTAAAAAGATTGCACTTTTCAAAATGTAAGCATCTAAAGAAAAAAACAGTAAATAAAAAAGTTAATTTAGAGTTAAACATCCTTGTTAGCATTGAAAAATCCAACTCACATGATTTTCTCCCAAAATAACAGTTACACATCACACCCTAGAAACGCAAATATTGCCAAGCTGGTAAAATGAGAATATTTTTTAATCAAGTCACTATAAAGATTTAATGTCAGATACTAAATGGTGATAATTTTGAAGTTGGTAACCCTATCTGAAGCGATTGCATTTTTCCCCACCCCTAATATCTGTTTGCAGTTCTAAGTTCATTTTGCTGATATATATTATTATTGTTTATCTGCAAAATAGCTATGATAAAACAAACTGACTTTCAGCTGTTAATTTCTTTCAAAGAAACAAACAAGCATTATATTTATTTGGCAGTAGTAGATATTTATTGCTTGCAGGAGCATCACACAAGTTTGGATTTTTTTTTTTTTTTTTTTTGCAAAATTAGCAGATTTTGTATAAGCTCACTCCTCTAATTTAACTTTAAAAAATGTTCCAAACGTTATTGGTTTTATACACGGGAAATATGCGTTATTTTGATTTCAGATTTGCTCTTTCCATAAATAATTTGTTTATCATAATTTTGTGAAGGGTCCATTTTGGTTGATCGGGATTTTGTGAAAGGTCTGTTTTGGTTGATTGGATTTTTGTGCAAGGTCCACTAACGGACCCAAATTTCCTCTGATCAGACCCCTGATGTGTCTATGGATCAAATGCATCTAAAAGAAAAATGTAGTAAACTTGTAACTGCTATAAGATAGCTAATATAATCCAAAACTTAAAACTGAAATTTCTTAAAATTGGAGGGTGATAGAAATTTTTTGCAAAGATATTCTTTTTCAGCACATTGAAATCTATAAGAAACACCCAATGTACATTGAGGAACAGAAAATTTGTTAATATTTTTTTTCAGTGTTATTTTCTAGTCTGTAACTGACATCAACATGAACTGTTGTTATGATAAATTCACTACAAAAACGTAGTAGTAAAAATTAACTCATAAATGAACTTTAACATTAATAACTCAACGTGGCAAATTTTTGAAAAAATTGTTACAAGATTGAATTTGGTGATGCATTTACAGATTGCAAATTTTGTGTCATAGTAAATACAATAAAGTCATACTCATTTTTTTATGGGACATTTGGCAATGTTTTTTCATTCATTCACACTTATGATGCACTTACAATGTTTCCTAGCATTATTCATTACATTCAGAAACATCACACAATTATCCTGTAAAACCCATTCTTGGCTAATCTTGGCATAGCTTATAGACAAGCTAAATTACACAAGTTTATAAAAAATTCCAAATGTTAAAATTTGGAAAGAAACGTTTAAATTATTTATAGCCAATGAGACAAACTCGTTTATGAGCATTTTAAAATTGTCTGTTGCAGATAAAAATCAATATTTCTTGAAGTCTCAGTTGTAATACACAATATGCTATGGGGGTTTTGTATTGTTCCCAAGCTTCACATCCAATTTCCCATAGAAAACTTCACAAATTACAGAAAGTAATAGAAAAATTGAAAACCATAATCATTACCTGAACACAGTTCATTACCTGTGCATCAGATCCACACAAGGTTTTAACTGATCGTATGACCAACCAGTTAAGCGTTCCAAATGTCCAGGCCAAGGCACTGATACTGCCAAACATCCTCTAGTTGCTGCAAGACAGGATGCTGCAACTTTAGATGGTGGGAATTGCAAGAAAATAACATCTAAAAAACAAGATAAACAAGTATTTATATTCATGCATTAATCAAATTCATATGTGTTTCAATGTCACAGAAAGACAAAATTAAACGATATTAGGGAGGAGGGGGAACCACAGAGCCCTTGATTTTAAGCCATATTGCCAATCTAAGTATGGTAATATTGTGTGCATGTAACCAGATATAATTTTAATGCTTGTAGCATATTTCACACATTGAAACCTAAGAATATGTTACATTTCTCATGTTACATACGTGAGTTGTGTTGTTGTGTTACATATGTTACATACATATGTTAACATTTATGTTTTCCCTACCATCCTGCAAGTGCATAAACTGTATAATAAAAAAACAGAGTGTTAAAACTGTAATTCATCAAGAAAAATTAAATTTTTAAGTCTAATCCATTTTTAAATACTCTAATATTCTATTCTACACTTAGATCATTCATTTAAAAAAACTTACATAGTCATAACTAAACATAACACATGTAAATCCAAAAATAATGAAAAATATTTGCTACTGCTGTTCAAAAACAATAATATTTAGTTATAATCAAATGCAATTGTAAAATCACCTTGTATGGAAACTTCTAAAAAGTAGCGAACATATTTCTTCATAACCACCTCCATTCGCTTCAAATTAGACCAATTTCCATCATCATTGCTGGCATCAAAAGGGCTAACAGCATACATTATATAATAATCAACAAAATGAGCTGCAGTGGGGAACAAAATATCCCAATTGAAGAAAGTCAAAATAGAAACTTCCATCTGCACAAATTCTATTAATTTATATTTGTTTCCGACAAGTGCATTGAGATCACTGTTCTTTGGTATTAAGGCATCGTTTTCTTCAAGTTTCACTAAAAACAAACATGTATGTCAGTATACATGTAAAAGCGTAAAATTATTTTAAAATACATACATTTTTTGTACATTGCTGATATTATGATACAACAGTCACAAGTACATATAAGTACAGTCAAATCCCAAAATAACAAAAACAACAAGGAGCCAGAAAAATCTTGCATTATGTCAATTTGATATAGCTGATTAAATTATTAATTTGAGTTTTCAATAAAGCTTTACAAATATGTACTATGTCAATCTTACACACCAGCACAATATCAATTCAAATTTGTCAAAGGTGGTTAGGCAAGTCTTAATCCTTATTTGTTTATATATTCTTATAGGTTAAAAACAATTTTTGCTCCAGAGCAAAACAGAACATATCCTAAATTTGACTCAGGTGTATTAAATGTGATGGTAATAACTGGCAGTTTTATGTTTAATTTGTCTGGCAACAGTTTTGATCTAAAAAAAGTTGGTTAAGGAAATAATACATCGTCACCTATTATCTACATCAGCTTAAAAAAAGGCTGTACCAAATTGTATGAGTATTGGGATTATAAAAGTAGCCCAAAACTGTCGAGTGATCCTAGAGGGCAGGCATGCAATCAAAACCTTTTACTCCTCACGCCTAGCTGAAAGCAAATCTTGATCTATACACAGAGCCGGATTTAGACTTAACGAGGCTTAAACTACTTCAGGTATGTTGACACGTTTTTAGTTCAGACAACTTTATGTCGATGGCAAAAATAACAAGCTATTTTTGAAAGTTTTTTTTATTTCACTATGTGTGACTTTTTTCAAATACAGAAACCAATATACCTCCCCCACCTTTTTTTTAATGCTCTTACTGTCTTTAATGGATTCACCTCGAAGGGGTTACAGTCAGCACAGGGTAATTGGATCAGTCGTTAATTTAATCAGCCGCTTTAATGAAACCAAATCCTCAAAAGCAGAACAAAATCCAACTTTAACATTAAAAAACTGCCAGGTATTTGAATCAAACATGCATCTTAAATGCATCAAGTGTCTTTTTTTTTTTTTTTTTTGCAAATAGTGAAAAGATAGGAAGACATAGTGTTGCACACTTTTTGTGAGTTTTCTCGGAAAAAAACCCAAATGAAACTAGACATTGAGAAAAATATTGCCAACAGGTTTTTCAAGCACTCTTCATTTTTTTTAAAGAATGAGTTGTGCAATATTTTGGGTGTTGAGGGCCCCCAACAAAGTGGAGGTCCTAAGCTATAGATTATTTAGCTCATAAATAAATTCAGCCCTAAATGTCTTTTTAAAAATTTTCTAAGACAAATGTAGCTTACAAATATCAATCTCTTCCCCCAAAGTAAAATTTTTTAACCAAACAAAATTTGCCAAAGAAGGACATTTTTGGGAGGTCAGAATGTCCCTCCGCTGGAGAATCCCCGAGCAATATATGTGAAAATGTATTCTAAAGACTAACTCTCCTCAAGCCATTTTATCCCTTAAAAACTTGGTCGTATCGGGAGAAGTTAAGAGTAAAAAGTTGGTCGAGAGCAAGGGAATGCAGTGACTGGTTGTCACTGGGGCCTATCAGAAATAAAAACAAGCATATAGGACACGCATTTGACAATTATGCATCATGTATACTTCAGTTTTTTATGTCCTATTTTAAAATTTTCTAGTATTAAATTCACTATAGCACATCAGAAGCAACCTTGACAAGCAATTTCTCTTCCAACATGCAGCAATGGAAATATTAAAGTAGCCAATACAATTACAATTTGTTAATAATCCAAAAAAAGAAGAGAATTTACTTACCAGCAACAGTTAAACAACCTAGTGCCACCATTTGTAAATGATCATAATGAATTGTATGGTTGTCCATGAAAATATCTAACAAATACAAGGCCAGATGAAGGACAGGAGTACAAAACTCTAATTTATCACAGATCAGCTCTAACCACTCCACTAAACATTTCCTCATGTGCAACTGAGGTGACTTTCCTCTAAATAAAAACCTCTTCTTTTCTTTAGATCGAAGGTGCTTGTGGATGTCTTGTGCATATTCTTGAACCCACCAATCTTTCTCAGTTGTCATCAGAATAAATGTAACCTAAGTTCTAAAAATAAACACATTTTAGAAATTACAAACAAATTGCAAATGATGTTACAAATTTATGTGGGGGAAACCAGTTTTGAAGGCCGAAATTTTAGTGTTTTTTCGTGATTTTTTTTTTTTTTAACAGGAAAGAAATATTCAGAATTTCTTTAAATTTGGAGGATATTTTATTTATCTCCGGAAGAATACTTTGTAATTTTTTGAAATCATTTCCAGCAGAATTAGAAGAGTTATAAGCTGCTGTCCATGTGCAGTAACCATCAGAGCTTGTTGCTGGTGTGCATTACTGAAGCCAATTTTTGCCTGTAATCATTACAATTTTTCTTTCTCATAAACAACATATTTCCTTAGAATATGAACCTAATTATGATCAAAAAATTGAAAATTAAACATTTTGGAGGTGTTTTATTACAATATTAGGATTTTTTCACACTTCTAACATTTAAAAAAAATATTTTTATTAATAATATCATCAAATAGTTAGGTTCATATAGAGCATAATTGAATAAAGAATATTCACACAAATTTTCAGAAGGATTTGTCAAAAACTCTTGGAGCTAGAATGCACACCAGTTGAAAAAAAGTTGTTTTGAGAAAAACGCATTTGAAAAAAAAAATGCTGGGAACATTTTTGAATCTCCAGTCACTTTTAGTGCTCATAGCAACGAAATTAATCGGAATTTTTCACACAAATTTCGGCAACATTAAGGGTGGAAAATCAAAAATTCATTTTTGTATTAGCTTTGTATCAACAAAAATGAAAATTTTGTATCAGTAAAAACACTGTTTTGTATCAGAATGATCAGTTTTGTATCGGATGAACTCAGTTTTGTAACAGAATCTTTAATTTTGGACAAGATCACTATACACAGTTTGAATCAAATACAAAACATTTGTAGCAAAAAAGTATCTAAATAATTTTTAAAAACTAATTTGGCAGCAAGTCATTAAAATTGTCATTTAAAAAAAAGGTGTAAAAACTACTTTTGGTAAATGCACAATTCATCATAATTTCATAATACATACGTATACCTAACTAGAATCTTAATTTAGTTGTTTCATAGTAATGGGGTTGTTTCCTTCAGTCAAAAGTACTACTTCAAGTCATTGAAATTGATAGAATAAGCAAGAAAAAAAACATAAACCCAGAAAATATTTTATTTTCCCAACAGTTGATTTTTAATTAATTTTTTTAAATGTCCAATTTTTGAAACAAGGCATCGTCTTGATGACGTCACAAATGATGCATTTTGGCACATCTTTCTACCACGGTTCCATATTATGAAAATCAACAAGAGAATTAAAATTGCGCTCTACGCTTGCTATCAACCATATCATTGCCAATGCATGTAAGTAAAGACCAGGGATAGAAGTGACATTTGCCAACAAAAATATAGGAAAATATAGGAATTGTGAAAAAAATATAGGAATTGGATAGAAAATATAGGAATTTTCTGAAAAAAATATAGGAATTCGATGGAAAAAATATGAATTTTTTGCAAACAATATAGGAATTTTTCGAAATAATATAGGAACATTTTAAAAATAAAAAAAAGAGGACATACAGGAATTTTTATAACAAGGCAGGCCAGTAGGACATTTTTTTTTCAAAATGCAATACAGTCGAACCTGTCTATCTCGAATTTTACGGCACATAAGAAAAATTCGAGATACAGAGGCTTCGAGATACAGAAGTTTTGAAAAAAGTTCTAAAAATAAGTAATTGGAGCAATGACTCGAAAGTAAAACTTTGGGAGCAATTTTACTAATCAACCATGTCCCCTTCCTCTCAGTTTCAGAATGGATTTAATTGCTGGAAAACTTGCTTTTTGTACATAAAGTTTTAATTCTGGAGGATTATGTGACTGCTTATATTAAGAAAAGTGCTTTCTGTCTCCAAATTCCAGTCAATAAAGATTGTTGTGGATGGAATTCAAGAAAGACACTTAAGTCAAAATTCGAGTTATGCATGTTTTCAGAAAATTTCATTCAAGACAAACATGGGGGAAAACATTGAATTAATACTTTATGTGCAGGGAAAATGAAAAACTTCGACACAGAGAGGTTTTTGAGATAGGCAGGTTCGAGATAAACAGGTTCGACTGCACTACTATTTGATTAAAAACATGTAATAACACTACCTGACATAAGTGCAATACATACGCATAAATAAGTCTAAAAATACAATTCTGCTTTGTTCTTAGACTTTTAAGCACTTAAGCATCTTGTCTGATTCCATCCCGTGAATGACCAAATATGGCGACTATGTTTCACACGTAGCTGCTGGTCCGGTAGCTTTCCGGTTGGAAAAAAAATGATAGCTCCAGATTTACCCTATTATGTTGTTTGTATATTTATTTTGTGAATGAGCTGCTTTTGAATGTGGAATTTTGTGAATGGGGCCGCTTTTACGATGCGTAAATTTGTGAAGGGGCCGCAAAGCGGACCCAAATTGTGTCTGGAACGACCCCAAAGTGTGCATGTCTTTCCGACTTCCTCAATTCTTTTAAAATCGAGAACAGCTTTGCGTATTCTTTTTTGAAAACTTGGCTGTGCGGCCTCTTCGGAGGCATTATTATTAAAATGAACGTTTAGTTGATACGTGAGCTGCAGCACCTACATTCCACACAATTAAAACCAAAACAATCGAAGTTGAGATGAGTTATCCCGCAAGTAGCAATAATTGCAACCGTAGCCAAACGCAAAGTTCCGAAAAAAGAAAAAAAATCGTGCGTGTGGAGACCTGAAACGGTAAGTGGCCGGAGAGCCCTTCCTAGAATGACATCGTCAAAACCTACATAGCCCATGCGCCCACCATGATCGCCCAAGTTCATCGACGCCGAGTTAGAAAGTGAAGTTTTGAGGACTTGCGCAGGAGCTTCATGGGCTCAGAATTGAGCTGCAGAAACGAGCTAAAGTCAAACGCTGCTCCACTCAGGAAGAAACACGGTACAGGGCACTCAACACATTTTAGCTTTAGAAAAGGAAGGAGACCATTTTCAATTAAAAAGAGGACTAAAGAGGACCAGTTAGGATTAAAAAGATGACCTTGGGAGGACCATTCATTTAATTTCAAGGAAGCACCAAAAGGCAAATTAGCTGCCTTCTGCTAAATCCATGAAGATAATTTGTTAATTAACCATAATACTGAGATTTTTAATGATACAATTCCTTTATCTTCTGCACAACTGTTCTTTTTATCCATTGAATAATAATATTATTTACACAAACACTTGGATGGGAGGGGGGGGGGTGCTGGTAGTCCCAGAGAAGGATAGATGAAGCTGTGCTTCATCTTTCCTTAGTTTAAAATTATTTTTGTGTTTTTCTGTCTTGTAATGCTTCTTAATAGCATTATACCCTTCACAACCGATATGAATCTATCACACACCAAACAGATCTACTGTATTCAAAGTTTTCCTAAAAATGTCTGAAATGCTGAATCACAAAGGGAAGCAGATCACATGAGGCTTAGTTTTGCAATTTTCATATTTAAAGTATATTTTCAAGAATCATAAAGCTTACATTAAAAAATTACTCCATGATTGCAGGGCCATGAGTGCTTTGAACTTTTATGGGGGGGAACAAATCCCCCCTTAGCAGGCATCATGCCGCCTGCCTTGTCTAGTGGTCAGAGAAGTCTGACGGCGACAGGAAGGTCCGGGTTCGAATCCCGGCTCGGGCATGGACATACTTTCTTCTGTCCTTTCTTTGTGTGAATCTAATGTTATGCTGTGAATAATTGCCTACCCTATAAACTGATCCTTATGACATGTGTGTACTGTGGAAGTCGGACTTCACACCAAATGACAGTGCAGTTGGAAAAATGAAGCAGCGCATCCCAAATTGCCAGCCTAGCTGGCACATGAGAACAACAGCAGGCATCATGACAATGAAATGATGTACACAAATTCAACTTGATGAAATTACATACTTCAACTTTGTTTCATATAAAAATGCTACTTTAAAATGCTATGTACTCAATTATTTAAATATAATATCCCCCCACACAAAAAAACAGTAATAAACGAAAATAAGCAAAGAATAATCAAAATTAAGTTTGAAAAACTAAATAAACTAATTAAACACAAAAATTATTAATTTTTTAGTTATCTAAATAAAAATTAAAACGTATCATGTCAAAAGAACTTCTAATTGTCATAAATATAAAAATATTTATAAGATGCAAAACTATTGAAAGCTCACAGAAGCATATTTTCACGAACCAAGTTCAATGTTGGCATGTTTCCCATAAAACATTTATTTTCTACTAAATTAAGCATAAAACATGCTAATCTAAGGTGGCATATGGGAAAAACATTCGATTGGGAAAAATATTTCAACATTTACATAATTCAAAAAGATTGAAATTTCAAACACAAAAAGCAATTTTCCACGAAGTCCGAGTAAGTTCAATGTTACCGTGGTTTCCAAAATAATTCCTTCGTTAATTATTGAAATTAAATGAAAAATAAGCTAATCTAAAGTAGCATATGTCAGAATAACTTCCAATTGTGGAACACATCAAAATATTTATAAGATGCAAAAGGATTGAAATTTCAAACGCGAGATGCAATTTTCCATGAAGTCTGAATAAGCTCAATGTTGTCATGGTTTCCAAATTTTTTCCTTCTTTAATTACCAAAATTAAACTAAACTAAGGTAGCATATGTTAAAATAACTTCCAATTGTGGAACACATCAAAATATTTACAAGATGCAAAAGGATTGAAATTTCAAACGCGAGATGCAATTTTCCGCGAAGTCCGAATAAGCTCAATGTTGTCATGTTTTCCAAATTTTTTCCTTCGTTAATTACTAAAATTGAACGAAAAATAAGCTAAACTAAGGTAGCATATGTTAAAATATCTTCCAATTGTGGAACACATCAAAATATTTACAAGATGCAAAAGGATTGAAATTTCAAACGCGAGAAGCATTTTTCCGCGAAATCCGAGTAAGTTCAATGTCGCCATGGGTTCCAAAATAATTCCTTCGTTAATTATTGAAATTAAATGAAAAATAAACTAATCTATAGCAGCATATGTCAAAATAACTTCCAATTGTGGAACACATTAAAATATTTACAAGATGCAAAAGGATTGAAATTTCAAACGCGAGAAGCATTTTTCCGCGAAATCCGAGTAAGTACAATGTTGCCATGACTTCCAAAATAATTCCTTCGTTAATTATTGAAATTAAATGAAAAATAAGCTAATCTATATCAGTATATTTAAAAATAACTTCCAATTGTCAAAAACATCAAAATGTTCACAAGATGCAAAAGGATTGAAATTTCAAACGCGAGAAGCATTTTTCCGCGAAATCCGAGTAAGTTCAATGTTGCCATAGTTTCCAAAATAATTCCTTCGTTAATTATTGAAATTAAACGAAAAATAAGCTAAGCTAAAGTCATGTCAAAATCACTTTGGATTGTAAAAACATCAAAATATTAACAAGATGCAAAGGGATTGAAACCTTAAACACGAAAGCAATTTTTCGCGATAAATCAAACCGAATATATATATGTTCAGAAAATTGCACTATTGAAACACAATCCAATGATTTTTGAAAGAATTCAAGCAATAAAGAAACTTCTCATACATTTTCAAGGTTTTCAAGCACTTGAAAAAAAAAAGACCTTTTTTTCCAATAACCTTTCAAGGTTTTTTTAATCGGCGTACGAACTTGGTTTAACACGCGCTGCGGCGGCGTGTTTGGGTGTACAGTAACTTTTAACGAAATGAAAAAACTTTTAAAATGTGATATTTAAGTAAAAACTATGTAAAAGCGGACTAATCAGACTGAAATGTTAAAAAGCGGTCTAAAGCGGACTTTACCATAAAAAACGAACTTTGGCGGGAAAAGCGGACCATTTGGGAGCCCTGCTTAGATAAAATGGCGTCTGCGCGTCGCTCACGGAAATGCAGTAGCAAAAAGTCGGGGGAAAAGTTTAAAAAAAAAAAAAAAAGGAAGCGGAAACTGAAAATATAGGAAAATATAGGAATTATAGGAAAATAGGAACCTTTTTCAGAAATATAGGAAAATATAGGAATATAGGAACGCTGCGATGCCTGGTAAAGACACAAATTAAATATTTTAGTCTGTGAACGGCAACACTGAATGGCATTTCATCATTTGTGATGTCATCGGGCAGAAACATAAACAATGAAAGCGCACCAATTTAAGTAATTTTTTAAAAATATTAAACTTAAACAAATTATTTAAAAAACAGTCGTATCCCAAGTCTTTAAGCATGCTCTTTCAGAAAAAAAATACTTTTAAAATTTCGGAAACAACCCCATTGTTGCAAACATTGATCATATTTTTATTTATAGCATTGCATGACACAGACAACAACTATAGCATTTAAATTAAAAATTGCCTTAAGTATATTACATTTAGATATTTATTACATTTAGAGCTAAAGAGAGAAAAAAAAAACTTTAAAAATGTATTTATAACCAGTTTCTAATTATTACAGAAGAAAAAAAACAGAAGGAGGGGGGTGGGGAGAGATTTTAATATAAAAATGTGAGATTTTTTATACTTTGGTTTTTTTAAAAAAAGGGGAATTGATTAGCAGTTTAAACATGAAATGTAAAGTTTTCAGGTGCAAAAAACAATTCTTTAACAGAATGATTTGAAATGATAAAATGAATTTTTAAAAAATGCATGAATTAAAGATTTATTCAGAAGAAACAAGTTTTATATCCTCAACATGTGATGAATATAATTTAGAAGTCATTACATTGATGTGTTATTCACACATACAGTTATAGACCTGGTTTGAATATTCTCATCTTGCATCAATATCTGAAATTTTACTTTTAATACTTGAATTAATAGCCCCCCCCCCCTTGCACAGACAAATAAAATCTTGGAGGGGGGGGAATGTAGATAAATAAATAAAAATCCTTCTCACTTTACAGACTTTTCAGTACATAGCCCTTTGAAGCAAGGGCACCTATATAGGGGGCTCAAGCAGGGTTGGCAAAAACCCGGGTTTTTTTAAAAAAGCCCATGGACCCAGGGTTTTTTGGGTTTTTTTAAATAAAACCCAACTAAAGTTGGGTTTTTTAAAAGAAATGTGTTTTTTTTTTGTCTTTTTTTAGGGAAAATGTGGGGTACTTGTAGCATATTGTAGCATAAGTATATGGACAAAGTGCAAAAATTATCTTTGGGTAAAAAGCTGGAAACCTAGTTAAAATTCAGAGATTTATGAAGAAAAGTATAAAAGACGAAAAAACCCAAGAATGTTTAAGTTTCAGATTTTTTAATTTTCATTATTACCAACAGTTAAGGCAAAGTTACTTCTCGAGTGATAAAATCTATTGTTCGTTTTTTAATTACTACATTTTTTTTTTTTTTTGCATTTTACTTTATAGTATTTCATTTCGTTGTGCAAAACTACTGTAGAACCTCATTTAGTTTAAATCCCTTTTTACTGAATTCCAGCTTAATCAAGACATTTTTTTGAATTTTATGTTGCCTGTTTTTCTATTTCTGTGTACAGGGTAAGAAATATTAAACTTTTTTGTAAAATAATGAAAATACTGTACCTGTTCTGTTTTTTGTCGACCGTTTGAAAAATCTGTTTATTTCTAAAAAATTTACCTTGTGTTTATTCGAGATTTGTGACGTGTTGGTAAGCAGAAAATAATTACATGAAAGCCTTTTAACTAGATTAGTTTCTTCTGTACAATCTACAAATATTGAGAAAATCAGACGTGACAGGACTTGGTATAGGGACTCAAGATAATTTGAGTTATTTATTGACCAGTTAAAGAAAAAGTTAAATACATTTATTTAAAATCTTTGAAGTATATTTTTAATGCGGTTAAGAGTTAAGAAATACTATTAAAGCTCAAAATCCATTTTTCATGTTCATTGTCTGTGGTGAAGAACAAATAAAAAAGAAGTTTAAATTGTAAAAGTATTTAAATTAATTAATTTTTTTAAAAATTCTCACAAAATTTTAAAAAACCCAAAAGTGGGCTAAATAATGGGTTTTTTTGAATGGGTTTTTTCAAAAAAACCCATTGGGTCCAATTCGGCCAACCCTGGGCTCAAGCCGCCCCACTCCTAGAAATGAGAATTTTCTTGCTTTTAGTACTTTTTTCTTTGCAAAAATATAAAAATATTTCTTCTCCAGCCATTAATGAATAGTTAATTAAAAATGTCAAACTTTAATAACTCTAATTTGTACTGAAATCAGTTTGTATGGGGAAAATATCCTGCTAAACCATGGGGAAAATGTCTGAGCCCCCCCCCCCCCCCCTTAAAATTTTGCATATGGGCACCCACGCTTTGAAAATTTTTAAAATCCTTAAAAAAGTAAAAAGTGATCCAAAATTTTAATTAACTACTGAAGAAATTATAAAAATTGAGCTCACTGATTCTTTTTAGGCAATAATTTAGCATTGCTTTTAACTTTATTAATCCGCTCATTTAGAAGTAACATTTCATTGGCAGAACGAAAAAAAAAATGAGGATATGGACCCCATATTGCTGTTTTCTATGTCGATTTACAAATTACCTGCCGTGACCACATATTTGCATTTTATTCAAGTTCACTAAATGTTGATGCCTCAATTCTGGTTCACTTGAACTTCACCCAGTACCAGAGGAATTTTTTTTAAGTTGTAACTGGTAGACAATGTGTTAAAAACTATATTTTGTTTTATAATTTAAAAGAAATAGATACAGGTATGCATGGCAACCAATAAATAATGTGTGCTGAAAAAAAATCCTTTTTGAAAATTATTTTAAAAGAAATAGATGCATGAACTTGTGGTAAAGATTATACTGCTTAAATGTAATTTAAAAAAAAAATACATTTTATTTTTTTTAATAAACTTTTAAGACACTTTTTCTACACACATATAAAAGAATAAGCATATCTTAATTTTATTCAAAACATGAAATAATCATAAAAATGAGAAATAAAATAAGTCAATTCAAAGTAAAATATAGGCTAAAATAGCTTTAATTTTCAAAATTGACAAATTTACAGGATGCAAAAGGATCGAAACTTAAAGCACAACACACAATTTTCGGCAAATATAAAGAGTTCTTAACCCCCTCTTTTACTTACTTCTTCCTTTTTAGCTTTCAATGACAAAAAATGAATGCAACTATTTTTTTTCTTGAAGTGAATGTTTCTGGATAATAAAACCGCATTTTTGGTACAGCTTGGCTCAAAAATTACGAATTTTGCTGTTTTGTATCAGAAATTGAAAACTGGCGCGATTGGCGCAGATTTGCACCCTTGCAACATATTCTTGAATAGTTTTAGTAACATTTTATGAAATTTTAAAAAAAAAATGGATTTTTTGACCGGTCTTAACTGGTTTCCCCCTTAAGCTTTCACTGATGGTGGAAACTTTAAAGGCTGGTTCAAGAATTACCACTAACCAATCATTGAAAAATATTTTTTGAAACTTTTGTAGCTGTTTGCAAAAATCCTAAGATGATTAAATTTTAGCCCTGCAATTTGACACCTAACATAATTCATTAAAAATATATGTCAAGAAAAGTTTAATAAAAAAGACAAAAACAAAACAAAATTTATAATGTTATAACAGGATTTTATGCAGCTATGACTATGACACATTATAACATGGCTTTATTCAGATATTCAAGTACCTTTTTTGACACCTTCACAAAATTAAGTATCATAAAATTGAACCCTTAATGAGCACTTGATAATTCAAATCATTCTTTAAATCATTTGAAAAATCATATATTTTTTATCATGCCTTAAAAATTTTGTATAACATTTGAATTTTTTACTTTTACAAAAAATAAATTATAAAAATATAAAAATTTTTATCAATTAACTTTATTCAACTGTGAAACAGACAATATTGAAAGTCCTTTATTTTCAATCATTAAAATATGTACATTCATAGTTTTTAATAATTTTTGCAACTAACTTGTCAAACATTTTTATTCATCAGTAAGAAAAAGTGCTTTAAACTGTCAGAGATTTATCAGAAAAATAATGAATTCCGGGTTCAACAGATTTTTCGTTCATCTCTAGGGAGAAAAGTTATGAGTTCTAAAAAAAGGGGGACCAAAACAGGATCCATTTCTTAATTTAAAAGGTTAAAATTAGGGATTAAACGGCCAGTTATTATAAATTATCGACCAACTTGCTGAACTATCATTTTGTGTTGTTTAGTTCCTAAGCTGAAATCTTTGAAATTAAAATAAGGGAAATAAATACCCAAACAGAGCCTTTTAAGCAAAGATATTCTACTTTGGTTGTGAATAAAAGCAAAGTAACAGAAAGTTCCCACGGGATTTTCTTTTTTTAATTCAGAATGGCATGATTTATTTAAAAATAGGATGCTCTTCTCATAAAACTTTATGTGCTTTTAAAAACATTGTTTCCTGTTCATATTGCACGTCTTTTTATAAGTTTAATATATTAATTATGCATAACAATAATTTAGAATCCTGAAAATTAAAGCTTACCTAATTGCAAAGTAAAATTAGCTCCGTTGCACCCAAAACCGAAGATCTTTAGTAAATAAACCAAAATTTAAGAAAACTGGGTATGTGGAGTTGGGTCATGACATGCTGCTTTTTCCTAATGGGAAAAAAAATATCCAATTTTTTAAATGTGTGAAAAGTTATGCAATAGATATTAAAGCTTCAGGGGCATTCCACGGTATTTTTGACATTTATGTAGAGTCCGTAACGTGACCTTTTTTGCCATAACTTTTTAATTTACTGTTTGATTAGCATATTATTTTATTTTCATCTTTTCCTACCAACACACCAGCTCAAATTAAAATAATTTGCAAATCAAACGGTAAATTAAAAAGTTATGGCAAAAAAGGTCACGTTACGGACTCTACATAAATGTCAAAAATACCTTTTAATGCCCCTTCAACATTTAAAATTCGAATTTTTAATCAAAAAAACGAAATTATTGACTTTAATAACCAGTATTTGACAAAGTTTAGTCATTGACAGCCCTTCTATGAAATTTCTGCTGATATGTAAACCATTAAAATATTATTAAATTTGACGAAACAATTGAAACAACGCTTTCCCTTTTTAGGAGATTCACTATTATTCTAAAATCGATCTTCCAATCGTCACAAATTTTTACATAAGTAGATCTATTTCTGATATATAGCTGTTGATACAAGTGAACTGACTGTTCAAGTAAGTCTTATTTGGAAGCTGAGGCTTAACAGCATCTGGGAGTCATTTAGCCAGCCATATGGTGATTTCGAAAATATATTTTTAATTAAACAATTTGCTTAACAATTTTCCTTGCAAGGAGGTTCATCCAGTGGGCACAACACCCGTAGGACAGCATCCGTTTCGTCTTTCAATAACTGGTGCATTGTTTGCATCTTTCGTTATCTGTGACAATAGGTAACATTGCAGAAAAATTTCTATTTAGCCAATGCTATGGAGTTGTTTACTCTTTCTTTGCTAAACACTGCTGTTTTAGCTTGGCCTGTACTTTTAAGAAAGGCTTCAAGTAAAAGTAATTTGCCTCTACATGCAGAAGAAGCTAGTACTGCATCATTTTGATATTGCTCTATCTACGAACTAGTGTACAGTCTTTTCCTTGAAGTTCAGATTACATTTCTGTTTCTAAGGCTTTAGTAATTTCATGTAAAAGGCTTCCAGATAATGCTTTACACAAAGGAGGTTGATATCCAGAATGTACTATAATTATTAACTTAGCTCTTTAGACCTGGCAGCTTTTAATGAAACACATTCATTTTCTTCAATTAATGAGATTTTTCACATTTCTTCTACATAGGATTATTACATTCAAGCCATACAAAAAAAAAAATCATCAAAAATATTTAGCTGGTTTATTATTAATCACTTAGTGCTAATCAATTTAGATATGCTTTAACGCAAAAGAAAAAGGAAATAACATAAATAATTACATAGAAGAATTTTCAGATCGGAAAAATTAATTTTGTTACTAAAAAGTTATAACAACTACTTACAAAACTGGATTTAAGTTTTTGTATTTATAACTTTTTTTTATGGTATAAGAAATTAATTTAATAGAATTAAATTCATTTTAATTAATTTTATTTAACTGAATTGATAAGATACTATGATTAAAAAATGTTTCAGAATGAGGAATCATAAATATTTATAAAAAATGTCAACAACTGCTGTATTTCAGATTTTGACAGGTTTTTGACATGTTACGTCAAAACTGGTTTTAGACGTCAAAAACTCAACCCTAGTTGTGGTACCAGTGTGACATTTTATTAAAATATCCTTATATTTCCATACAACTACTGTCAAATTCAAAAATTAAAATTTCATGAAATATTTTTGCATTTAGATTATGCATCTGTAATTACAATTTTCCCAGACATAGATTCGCATTGGAACAAAAATTTTAAATGTTATCATGAGCGAATTCTTAGCAAAGCAAAATGCTTCACCTCTCACACCGTATTATAGTTTACTTTGCTCATCTCACCTCATTCCAGATAACGAACGCTATGACTCAATGTTAATAGGTAGAAGTTGCAAGTAAATTTATAATCAATTATTATCACTAAAATACTACTGTCATTTTTGTTTCGAAAGCCTGTTAGAACGTGAAAATATCACGCAGTCTTAACTCAGCAATGTAACTGCAGAGTAATACGAAAATTTGCATTTTACTCACCAACGCGCGTTTCGAAATTACGAAAATTGAGTTGCTTTGTTTGCTATGAAAACAAAACAGTACGGTAGAAGTCAAAGTTGTGAAATAATTTAGTCATGCCAAAAAAAAAAACTTGAAACAATAAAATTGTAGTTATGTACTTTAAATTGAAGTAGTGAGAAACAAAATGATGTAAAGTTTCTTTTGCATGATAATTAAGGGAAAACAGGTGTGGTTTAAGCTTAAACCATTCTGACTCCCTTTATCATGATATTTAACTGTAACCTTGGTTTGCAATAAGTGTCTATTTCTCCGCCGTAGACTACGGTACGACTTCGCCGGCTAAATAGCCATTGACTTGTTTTCTTTATCAAATTTGTTCTGGGTGATGCTGCGCTGCTTTAAAAGTGGTAAGTCTGCTCATTCTTTTTCTCTATGAGAAGAAACATTTGTTTTTTTTAATAAAAAATTGATTGTTTCACAATTTACCGTCGGTAATTTAGAACTATGTCTTAAAATTTAAACTAAAAATAATAGCGAGTTAGGCTGCGATTTTGCATTTTGTGAGAGAATTATAGCGTGGAACACTTGACGTGGAAGGATTTCGATAATTGGGAATCTGGCGATCTTTATTCATTGGCGTCAATTTTTTGCTCCAGTGCCTGCGCGAGAGATATTTTTATTTGCAAATCCAAACAAAGAGACCGGATACATCAATTCACATAGGTTACAATAAATCAGCAGGGTTACCAAAATAAAATTATTTACGCCAAAAATGAGACGACCGCGCCAGATTCCCAATTATCGAAATATCCCCCTTGGCGCGGTTTCAAAAATGTTTCACCAAACTAATCAGTCGAACCTTGATATCTCGAATTTGAAGGAAGCATCGAAAAAATTCGAGTTAACGAAAATTCGAGTTATTAAAAATCCTTGGGCAGCTGGGGGAGGGGGGATAAAATGCAAAAAATACATGACTTTTTGAAAATAAATGCATATATTATTCACAAAACACTTACTGATACATTGAATCATTTTTTAAAAAATCGATGCTGGTTTGCTTCACATTCACGTCTTTTTCTCGTTCCACTACAATTTCTAAATGAGAAAGCGCTCTAAAAGTCTCTTCTGTCATATGTGGACGGAATTCGATGAATCTTCGTAGCACATCAGTGGCGGATAGGGCTTCTTTGTTTGTAAGTTTTTGGTGAGGATTGCAGATCTCTTCTTCTTCATCCTCTTTAGAAATTGGATCGCCAGCGGTTATTTGAGAAAGAATTTTGTGGTCTAACCATTGATTGCATACTGCAACTTCTTCATTAAAGTTTAGGAAGTCTTGGAATTGCACTTAATTTAAATCCTAACGTACAGAAAGTGGACAGACTTCCTCATCAACACTTGCACTTCGCCGCATACCTTAAGAAACGTAATGTTGTTTTGATTTTTGGAATTCTCGAACCATCCATTGCTTCTTTGAAATTTGAATGACCTAATTCCTTAGCAAATTTTTCGTCTTTCTCTTTTATAAAATTTTCATTCCGAGGGATGTTTTGTGCTCTGCATTGCGTTATCCAAACCATTAGACATTTTTCCATATCATGAAACTCGCTAACTCAAATTCTCTTTCGTTTCTCAAAGTCGTCATCACTTTTCTAGAATAGCCTCTTTGTTTTTCAAAATGGTCGATAAGGTACTGCTTGTAATTCCAAACTCTTTTTTGATTTCGTTTTTCTTTTTGGAACCTTTTTCTACTTCTTCAATAAGTCGTTTCTTCTCCTGAATGGAAAGCGTATATAATTTTCGTTTAGTTGCCATAGCTAACTAAGCATAAATTGACCGTTTTGAAAGTTATCTGAAACGATGCCTTTCTACCACTGTACGCGATGTGAAGATAGAACAGAATGAGGGTCCAGCAGAACTGTAACAAGAAGCAGCTATCCCCCCCTACTCTCCTCCCGCCAGCATTTCACAGCTCCTCTCCTGTAGGTGTGTGAGCTTTTTTAAAAATCCCATGGATCCAGGGTTTTTGGCTTTTTTTAAATAAAACCCAACTAAAGCTGGGTTTTTTAAAGAAATGTGGGTATTTTTTTGTCTTTTTTTAGGGAAAATGTGGGGGTACTCGTACCATATTGTTGTGTAAGTATATGAACAAAGTGCAAAAATTGTCTTGGGTAAAAAAAGCTGGAAAACTAGTTAAAATTCAGCGTTTTCCAAAGAAAAGTATGAAAGAGGACAAAATCCAAGAATGGTGAAGTTTCAGATTTTTTAGTTTCCATGATTACCAACAGTTAAGGCAAAGTTACTTCACGAGTGATAAAATCTATTGTTCATTTTTAATTACTACTTTTTTTTTTTTTTTTTTGCACTATTTATTGAATTCCAGCATAATTAAGGGGCAGTTCTCAAAAGGTGGGAGCAAACACAGACTTCAACTTTGAAGCTTCAACACCAAATAACTTTCATTTTAATTAACTCTAAAATTTTTGAGGTAAATTATAATGCTGCATAGAGACAAGAATTGACATAAATTATGGAAAAAAAGCTCTTCAAATGCCCTTAAAAAATATTTTCTTTGCTAAATGGCACAATTTTGGACATACCAAAACGTTAACTGAGCAAATGTACCATTAAAAAAATTTTTTTTTTTAATTATTTCCATACGTTTCAAAAAAAAATTAAAGGCATGAATCTTACAATGAATAATTTTTTGTTAATATTTTGCACAAATAACAAAAGTAAAGACAGATTATTTACTTTGTAAACGATTTTAGAAAAAAGTAAGTTTGAAATTTGATGCATGTCCAAAAGTTGCGATCTTTACAATGCTATTTTTTGAGAACTAAGTATATGATGTTTTCGTTTTAAAGGTATTTATCGATCCTCAGAATCAGTTTTCAGTTATTTAAAAGTGTTTTCATAAGCTTTTATGCAGTATCTTAGAAGAAAAATAATTTTTCTTAAACATACATGTGAGATGTCCAAATCGCGTTACGATCTTGACGCCGATAATTCTGTCCGTTTATTTATAATTTTTTTATAATCTACTGTCTTCTAACATCAATAAAAAAGATTATTATGATGTTATCTTCTGTAATCCATTGGTATTTTGCATAATTTATACGTTACACATTGAACAATACATAAATTACAGTAGAAACATGGCTGGTTATGATCGAACGAAAGCCATTTTGCGCGAAAATCGCCAAGCAAACCTCCGTTGGCGACAACACAGTATACGAAAAGCTAAAGGTTACCAGAGGGGGATTCCAGTTTGACAAATGTAGTTAATCGTCAGCTGCACCAGTTTTGGCGCCTTTATCACCTGCGCTAGCAATTTTTTTTCCCCGCCACTTTTATTATTTTAGAATTTTTTTTTTCTCTTCTTTCTTTTAAACACAATTTAATGATCTCCAAATAGAAATACGAATTTCTTTTTTAAATAATTTTTTTTAGACATCGTTTTAATTCTTATGACATTAGAAAAAATATTCATTACTA